>NW_004955484.1:7828739-7839157 GCF_000276665.1 Chinchilla lanigera
GGAAGGAAGGAAGGAGGGAGGGAGGGAGGGAGGGAGGGAGGGGAGAAAAGAAAATAAAATTAGTAAATGTAGCTTGTATAAGGCCCTAGGACCAAGACCCAGCAAAAAAACATAATAAAAGAAAATAAAAAAGGCAAAAGCACATACAAACTATGATTACCACCTATACTCAAAGAAATCTAAAGTAGCTATATAAGTGATATCTTTTTCTGTAACAACTTTTTCTCCTAAATTTTTCCCTTTTCAGGAGAGGTCTGTAGGAGATGGGTGGACCACAAATGAGAGGCTCTGGAAAAGGCTCACACCTGGGCTTACATCATCTTTTTGTGTGTGTGGAGACAGGGTCTCACTGTGCAGTTGGGGCTGGCCTTGAACTCCCAGCCATCTTCTTGCCTCAGCCTCCCAAGTGCTGAGATCACAAGCATGCTTCACCACACCTGGCTAGCTTACCTCATCTTGACCTTGATGTCAAATCACAGCTTTTTTCTTTTTCTTTTTTCCAGTACTGAGGATTGAATTCAGGGCCTCACACATACTAGGCAAGTACTCTGCCACTGAGCTACATCCCCAGCCCTTTTAATTTTTTATTTTGAGACAGAGTCTTGCTCCATTGCACAGTGTGGTCTGAACTTTCAATCTTCCTGCCTCAGCCTCCAGAATAGCTGGGATTACAGATAAATCAGAACTTTCTATTCCCATGCTGACACTGTCAGCTTTGTTTTCAGATCTCGAAATACCAGCTTTGCTCTATTACAGGAAGGAAATATAATACATCTTTTAAAATTACAAACTTGAATGCCAAGTGTGGCTGGTGTGTGTGGAGGGTGGGTAAGCTCTCATGTGGTTATAAATACAAAAACAGCAACTTCTGACATCTCTGAGAGTCCAGCAGATGCTTGCAGTTCTATCCCTGAAGCAGAAGAAAGGGGGACCACAGGCTAATCAAAGGCAAAACCCTCCTCTCCTTTGTTCCAACTGTGTACACAGGGCGGCTGCAGCAGCAGGAGGCGATGTTTGAAATGGCTTGTGTGTAAGACTCTATACTAAATAAAAGACATTCTTGGGATAGCTGGGGATATGTGAATATGGAATGCATGTTAGACCATGCTGTAAATTTTCTTAGTTGTATAACAGTATTAGAGTTCAGAAGGAGTGTCTTTACCCTCAGGAGAGGCAGGCTGAAGGATTTAGCGGCAAGACCTACCTGTCCATGTCTACCAACTTCAATTTTTTTCTCGTTGACACAGAAAGATTACACATATGGAGGGGCTCCGTGTGATGTTCACTCGATGTTTGCTTTGTGTAATGCCCAATTCAGGACAAGCCTATCTATCTTCTCAAACATTTCTTTGCGGTGAAGCATTTAATAGCACTTCTATTTTGGAAATATAAGTAACACTGTCATGATCTACAGCCACCCTAAGAACACCAGAACTTCTTTCTTCTACCTAACTGTAACCCAGTATCTGCGGGCCCACTTATCCCACTCCTCCCTGGCCCTGTTCTCCAAAAGCTCTGGTCACCAGCATTCTACTCTCAACTTGTTGTACAAGCACGACATCCCCAGCCCTCTTTATTTAAAAAATTTTTTTTTTAAATTTTGAGACTGGATCTCACGAAGTCAATAAATAGCCCAAGCTGGGCTCACACTTGCAATCCACCTGCCTCAGCCTCCCAGAGTGCTAGGATGATAAGCACCACAGGGATATATTTGAAGTTTTTCATAATAAAAGGTTTGGGAGATGGGAAGAGATTCTATAATGGAAACTAACCAAACTAACCAACCAAGCGTGTATGTATTGAGGACATGATCAGGACTGACATTCAGCCAGTGCGCACCAGCGGCACCAACTGCTGAATACAGAAAACAGCCCCTCCCGTCAGCTGGTGAGAGCTCTGCCCTGAGCCTCTAGGGGCCCCTCCTCTGCCCGTGCCACCCTCCAGCTACTAACCATGATCCCTAGTCCTGCTCGAGAACCAAATGCCAAGCATTCACTCTGACTGCAAACATCCATGCTATACTGGTCACCATGAAGTGTATACCACCACCGGGCACATTCCTCCTGTCCACTGGGCTGCAGCCCAGGGCCTTATGCAGCTAGGCAAGTGCTCTCCCACTGAGCTACAGCTATAGCCCCACCGAACATGCCTTCCCACTGGGCACACAGAAGCATTCCTTCTTCAGCAGGATTCCAAGATCTCCCCTCTGAGCCAACTCTGTTGACATAACTCGGGCCCCATAAATAAGAACTAAAATAACTCCGGAGCACAGAGGTTAAGTGCTCAGGCTGACCTGAGTTTAATCCCAGCTCTGCTACCTCCCAGCAGCGTGACCATGGACCAGTCACTTCACCTCTCTGAACCTCAGTTTATTTCACCGCACAATGGACATGATACAGTCAGTTCTGCTAGTGAGGCTTGTTTGGAAAATGTACATATCTTTCAGCATGATGATACATTAGTGAACAATTTAACATAACCCAAATGTCTAGTTTGCTCAGGTGTGCAATTTCATTCTAGGTGAATGCAGAAAATTACACCCAGCTGAAAAGCAGGAATGCACAAAACATACATCTTCCAGCAGCCTCGGCTCAAAACTATTAGCATACACCACACCCACCTATGAACTCTGATGTTAGAATTTTCCATCTGATTTCAGATAATCCTCCTCCTACCACTGTACAATAACAAGCTGCAACCCTACTGAGACTTCTGCAAACAAAATTCTTTTTGTTCTAACTACATTGAAGTCTTTTTTTTTTTTGAGCCTGTTGTGCAGGCTCCTGGGCTTAACTAAACCTCCTGCCTCAGGCTCTATGTAACTACAGTGTGCATCATGGCGTCTGGTTCTATATGTTAAAGTTTTCTTTGTTTTGACACAAGGTCATACTCTGTATCTCAGGCTGGCCTTAAACTCACTATGTAGCCCAAACTGGCCTTGAACTTGCAGCGATCCTCCTGCCTCAGTCTCCCCAAGTGCGGGGATTACAGACGCGTAACCCCACGTTCAGCTTACATGTTGAAGTTCGTAAGCGCAGTGCCCTTAGGCCCATCTTCCTGTACACCCAGTGGTTTGCCCTGGGTGATTCTCCATACTGTGGTGATTTTTAGGAAGAACTGTGTCATGCTTCAACAGAACTGATTACACTTCCTGCCTCACAGGGGATGGAGCGAGGCATACAAGACCTGTATACAGTTGGAGATTAACCCAGAGCCCAGCCCATTGCAAACACCTGGCAAACAACTATTCCCATTCTCCCACTCAATGCTGGCAGAGTTTGGTGCATAAAAAGTGCTCCTGAACATTTACTGAGCTTGCCTGGAAGGCTCTATGGCTTCTCAATCTCACTGGACTAATTAAAGAGACGAATCCTTCTGTCTGAGGGGTTGGGAGGGTCAGTGAAGGTCAAAACCTTAAATTAGAAATGAGGCTGAAAGCTTCAGTGGAGCCCTGCCCTTCCCTGCACACAGTAACCCTGTCAGCAAGGCCCCTGCCCAGTCAGGTGGTGAACAAGGCAAGGACATAAACTGCTGGGCATCACTGGCAACATGGGGCCAAGATTATCCAACCTAGATAAGGAATCTAGATGCTGTGTCCTCACCCCAGAGCCACAGCAGAGTGTTAAGCAGTTAGGAGCCTGGGTCAAAGTTCAGGTGAGAGGCTAGGGATGAAGGTCAGTGGTAGAGCCCAGGCAAGGACATGAGCTCCATTTCCAGCACCATCACCAAACAAACAAGAAAGTCAGATGACTTGAGTTCAAATCCTGTCTCCACTTATTAACTACCCCACCTCTGTACGTGACTTCGTCCCTCCCCGCTCCATTCCCTCATGTGTAGAACAGAATAGTGATGCTCTCTTTCCTAAGGGTGTAGGATACTCCATGAAGGTCACGCGGGTAAAACCTTTTGCACTGTGTCACACCGGATAAAAGCTAAGGAACACTAGCCACTATTCTGGGGCTCAAAAAGAAAATGAGCAGCAAACAAGTACATAGAACAGCAAGGAAAGGCCTGATTTAGCTGGAACCAAAGACAGGATATTGTGGGCAGAACTGATTTCCATCAACCACCCACCGCAAATCCTTTCTGACACGAGAGTCCGCGCCGATGAGCCACGACCACTGAAGAATCGAGCTTTATAGTTCTGCTTTCCTGCACATCATGTCCAAAAGGCAGACAGCTTCCTCCACTGGAAGGGAAAGATCCCATTTAACCAGAAGGGTGAATCAGCTGAGTGGACTGGTTCGCATCACTTCTTCTTGGTGAAGGCTGATGGATACAGAGAGGCCTTTCTATCTAACTTCAAAAGAGACCAGCTAACCCACAGACAAGGTCTGGTCTCGGCTCTCCAGCCCTGTTTTCCTTTGTCAGTCTGTAATTCCAGCTATCCAAGAGGCTGAAGCAGAAGGATCACCAGTCTGAGGCAAGCCTGGGCAACTTAATGAGATTTTGTCTTAAAATAAACAGGATTTTAAAAAGGGTTGAGGTGTAGCTTGTACAGGAGCATGTGTGAGACCCCACATTTAATCTACTACCTAAAACAAACAACCTACGCACTCTCTGGAAGAATTAAAGAGGCTACGATCAGCAGTGACTGTCCACGGTGGCAGTGGGTTGGGGGGACAAAACAGTTGGGGAGCAAAGGTAGGTGACTCCATTTGATTAAACTTGGTTTGAACCCTTTGAATGTGATGTACTGCTTGTTCAAAAGATAGTAACAGTATTTGGGGCAGGGAAGCTGGAGCTCAAACCTGGGGCCTCTAGCATGTGCTCTACCATTCAGCTATACCCGCAGCCAAAAGTTACACTTTTAAGAAGATGTTTGGAAACATTCAGAACATAAAAGGATACCTACACTCTATATGGTCACCAGGACAGTATCTTTTAAGCCCTAAATGCAGGGCTCACCGGAGTAAAATATTTTAAATACAAAATTACATTTGCCGAAGGTTTCCTATGAACACTTGATAGGCCATGGTTCAATTTAGAGACAGGTTAGCATGATTTCCCCCATGGCCTCAGAAAGCAGCCAGCAGGAGACACGGGACCATCATTTTGATTCTATATATGTACTTATATACACCTATAGAGCATTTATAGAATTGCTAGTTTGAGGTCAATATGAACTATATAGCAAGACCCTGTCATAAAAAAGGCATACATGAGTAGTTGTTACAAATGTAGTAAATAGAGAAGAAAATAGCTACATATAGTTAATTCATTCCAACATCTGAGGACCTGGACTGCGGATATAGCTCAGTGCTAGAGTACTTGTCTAGCATAGTGGAGGCCTGGGTTCAATCCTGAGCATTGCCAAAACAAAACAAATCCGAGGCCTTACTATGTGAGGTCAGCATTCAGGCCCTAGAGGTCTTGTGATGAACAAAATAGACCAAGTTGTATCGCATTCTAAGGGGAGGAGGCAAGCACACAATGAATGATGACATGAAGTTAAATTGCTATAAAAATCATGAAAAAAATGGCAGAGGCCAGGCAAGGAGCACACACCTGTAATCCCAGCCCTCTGGTAAAATGAGGCAGGAGGATCACAAGTTCAAGCCCAGCTCCAATCATTTAGCCACTTAAATCTACTTTGCTAGTATCTAAAACAAACAAACAACCTACCCACTCTCTGGAAGAATAAAAGATACTGCGATCGGCAGTGACTGTCTTAAAATTAAAAGGGCTTGGGTTCAGTACCACACCCAATGCACGCACACACGCACACACGGGCGCATGCAACCCGGTGAAGGAGTACAAGGGTATGACCATGCACACAAGATGGGCTCTGATGAGCAGGAACTTCTCACAGAGGCTGGAATGAGCAGCATAAGCAATGCCAGGGGCAAGGTTTCCCTGGCATAAGGGACAGCAGGTGCCATGGCCCAGGGGCAGCTGAGTGCCAGGTAATGACTTAGCCGAATCACCTTCATTACGTGTTATTGCTATAATATGCACTTATATTAAATTATAACATACAACAGAAATAAGAGACCTCACTTCTATGGAAAATAGATGCCAAAATGTTTCCTGTGGTGACATCGATTTAGGGACATTGTAGTGACATTTTTTCCTCTTAGTCATTTACAGTTTCTCTTGTTTTCACATAACAAGCAAATATAAGTTACATAATGAAGACAATAGAAATGGGAAGCCTGATACATTAAAAGGTGTCGCCGGAATACAGGAAAGCAAGAGCTCTCTGGAGAAGCCAGGTCTCGACTAATGCTTAACACATGGGAACGCAGTCGTGAGGTTATCTTATTTCTCTCTCCACTTAGGCTGGAAGGAAAGGGAGAGTTAGTCTGTGGTCTGCTTTTAGCAGGGACCTGGGCCTTGTGGCAGTCATTTTCTACCCAACTCTTCTCTTGTTCTCATTTTACTTTAGATAGTTATTCTCCCTATTTCTACCTGAAGTATAGATGTAGATACTATATGTGTGGGGGTCCTATACTTTATAATTCTTTGATGGAGGGAGGAATGGACAAAGTGAATAAATAGGCCAACAGATTCAGAGGTTCTGAAAGAAGCTTTGAAAAAGGAAATGTTGTGGGAAGCCTGGGCACCCTGAGAAATAGAACCCCCAATTCTGGGGGGTTCCTAACTTTCCCATTCTTGGAACATCATGGTGTAGAACGGAGCAAGAATGGCTTGGTTCATTGAGTTCTATCACTAAAGAGGATAAAATGGCCTTAACATTTTCAAAGTAGCAGATTTCCAGCTTGTGGTGGACCACAAACAAATGAACCTCTCCGGGCTTCAGTTTGCTCATCTGAAAATGGGATCTGGAACCTAATATTCTCACAGTGATGGGAAGAATTAGACGTCACTGTACAAATGCATGCTGCAGGGGATGGGAGTGCAGTTCAGTGGCAGAGCCCTTGCCCTTTATGAATAAGTTCCTGCGTTTGATCCTCCACCCTCCTATCCCCTGAAACTATGTTTTGCAATTATCAGCAATAACTATTAGTATATTTGAGAGCCCACTGTTTGCCTGACATTCTAAATTGTTCTTTTTTTTGGTCTTTTTGAGACAGGGTCTCGCTATGCAGTTCAGGCTGGCCTTGAGCTCACTTTGTAGCCCAGGCTGGCCTCAAACACTCAGGGATCCTCCTGCCTCAGCCTTCCAAATGCTGGGATTACAGGCATGTGCCACCATGCCTGGCTTTAAGTTGTTAATCTTGTTTAACCTCTCTGCTAACCTTTAGAAGTACGTGTTATTGATCCCATTTTGCAGAGGAAAAAAAAGTGAAAATAAAGCTAGGATGTCTTTGAATGAAATTCTGCTCAGGTCCCCTGAATATTTAGGCAACCTATACTGGTTATCTCAAGGAAGAGAAGCTGTGCAGCCCAGTGGTTAAGCAGGAATAATTACAGGAGGGTTGATGTGAAAACTGGATAGTCTCACAAGTACATAGCAATAACTGAAGGGTTCTTTAATTCTTTGATACTTAGTGAGAAGATTAGCTGAGAGCAAGGCACAAGATAGGAGAAACTAGATCCAACTGCAACAAGAAACTTGCCTAACAGAGGAAAAGATAATTTTAAAAAGCATCAAATAATTGAAAGCCAGAGCTGGGCATGGTGGCACACATCTATAATCCCAGCACTTAGGAGGCTGAGGCAGAAAGATCATCATGAGTTTGAGGCAAGTCTGGGCTACAGAGTGAGATCCTGTCTCAATGCCACCCCCTGCAAAAAAGAAAAGAAATTCATGACATCTTCAGAAATACTTTTACAAGAGAAAGAGAGATAAATCACTGGTCTTAGGGCAAATCTGTTTCATAACAAGCAAAGACAACCTGAGCAATCCTCAGGTTCCTGATTAATTGCCCTTTCTAAAATTTCTGAAGTGCCACGTTCAGAATCAAATATCTGAAATGCCTTACGCATTTGCTGGACCTGTTATCAAATTCCATATGAATTAATCATAAAATGTCTCTCCTTTTGCTCCACCAGAAAAGAAAAAGGGAAAGATATTTAACTTCTCACTCACAAGGAAAGTCCCGAGAATTCTTCCTTGGCCCCACCTAAAACTGAAACTGCCTGCTGCTGTCTTATCTCAATTTTGGATCTGCTTTCTGTTCAGTGTGGGTTTCAGGCTGGCTTCTCCCTGACAGACGGACAGACAATGACTGGCAGCAGGCTTAGTGATGCATTCTATGGGCCGGGCAACTCATAAACTGAGTAGCTGTATTTGCAGACTTGTAAATGACGTCTCAGTCTAAAGTCAAGTGAGTTAACCTGTCAAATCATCCCCTAGTCAGGATCGTCCAAGCTACCTGCCTGGCTCCAGCAGCCGGACTGGAATGGCTACTGGAAAGGAACAGTAAAGGCTGAGGTAATTGGATGGACAGATAAACAGAAGGAAGAGGCCCTTTGGCCATCCAAGCTGTCTTCTCCAAACACACTGCAATTTTGACACACATCTTGGATATTTTGCTTTGTTTATCAAATATATGCTTCTCCAAGAATATATGAGGAGTTTGCAGCTCTCAACTTAATTTCCCTTCATTTCTGCCCTTAAGGATGCTAAGATTCCTTCACTCCCACATTAGCGCTGGTATTTCTGCTCAGAACCAGGCCTCAACACCTTTTTGGAGGGACTTACATTCTTCAGAGGAACTGATGAATGTTGCGCACCCTCTGATTCCACATGCGCATGCACACCTTGGTCTATACATCCTCAGGCAGCTTCACATATTCTCCCTTCCCCTTCCCCAGTCCAATCTAGAATCACCTGGGGAGTATGTTTTCCTTAAAACATCAAATCCCCCAGTTTCCCTCAGATCTCTGGACTTCAAATTTCTGGGAGAAGACCCCTCAAAGTTTGCGCTTTCCGGCTTCCCTAGAAGCTGGGTGAGCCACTTTCTAGTCCTTTTGGGAACTAATGCTGTGGTCCAGTTGGTCCTTGTAGTGGTATCCAAATACCTTCAATTCAAGCACAAGATGGGGAATTTAAAAATGTGGATGAAGCCGGGAAGATGGCTCAGCGGCACAGCACATGCCTGGCAAGCACAAGGTCCTGAGTTCGATTCCCAGTACCAAAAAAATAAAATAAAATAAAAATGTGGATGGAGTCCTGGACCCCACCCCACACTTATAAATCAGAATCCCTAGGGATGGAGGGTTGAGCATACCTGACTGCATTTTAAAATAGGTACCAATTGCCGGGCGTGGTGGCACATGCCTGTAATCCCAGCACTCAGAAGGCTGAGGCAGGAGGAGCTCTGTGAGTTTGAGACCAGCCTGGGCTGCAAAGTGAGCTCAAGGCCAGCCTGAACTGCAAGGTGAGACCCTGTCTCAAAAAGGCAAAAAATAAATAAAATAAAATAGGTACTAATATGATTTTGAAGCACATTAAAGATAGAAAACTGTTTTTAGGGATTACAGGGTTCACATGTTAGCCAGGTTGAAGGTCTGTAAACAACTGATAATTAACTAATCAGCATTCCTAAAATGGAGCCACAGATTAGGGGAGCCATTCAAGTGACTTTCAGGTCCCTCTCCTGAGGGTTTTCCTCATCATCTAGCATCTTCCTGCAGCTGCCACAGAGCCCTCTGCAGAGCTGCTGACTCCCTCTCTAAACCTCAGTCTTTTCATCTGTAAAATGGGAATGAAGCTAGAAGGCAAAGGATTGCGGCGATAAAGGAATTTGAGGTGCAGCCTCCACTTGGAGACTCCAGTCCCAGTCTCTCCCTGCACAGCACCACAGGGCCTGACCATTCTACATAATCTGCTGATGGCTCCTTGTCCCACCCTCTTCATTCCCCACTGAAAAGTAGATTCTGTGCCGAGGGCCGTTCACCTGCTACCAAATCTTCATTGGAGTCCTCAGACTGTGTCTACAGGCCCTACCCACAAGGGTGAGTTGAAGTTTTGGCCTCAGAGCAGGAGCAGCTATCAGGACTGAAATAGCTATCAACCTACATTTCCCCTCAACACAAAAAGCAGGAGGATGGAACACCTTTTATTTTTGGTTTTCTTGAGTGAGACAAGGTCTCACTATGCAGTTCAGACTGGCCTGGAGCTCATTTCAATCCTCCTGCCTCAGCCTCCCAAGTGCTGGGATTACAGGCATGCCTTGCATCACCATGCCCAGAATAAATGGAGCACTTTAAATTAAGCTACTTCCTGCAATTGATTTATCTTTAGGAAGTAAATAGCCTTGGGGTGGGGAGGGAGCTAACATTTTTAAAGGTCTCATTACTGTTTAAAATGATAAACAGAAAGATGGCTTCTGCCGAATGTGTGAAGAACAGATTTGGAAAAAAAATAGTTTTAGGATTCTGACTGCTGCTTCTTCACTATACAAAATCCCCAATAAATGAAAGGAAATAGCCACCCATCCTGAGGGTCCCTGCAGCTCTCATCTCCTCAGGCTCTTATCAAACGATTTCCAGCTCCATGCCAGGCA
>NW_004955484.1:7839283-7845997 GCF_000276665.1 Chinchilla lanigera
TGGGGATGAAGGTCAGAGGTCTCCTGGAGGAAGCAACAACTGAGCTGGGCCTCAGAGGCCAGTTAGCAGGCAGGGAGCCAGAGCAGTGGCACCAGTGGAGAGGACTAGCGGAGCCAGCGGGTGGCACGGGGCCAGGCAGCACCTTTGGAATGTGGGCCCCGCCCTGAGACTGGGGGATGAGAAGCCAGGACCAGGGGCTGGTGTCCAGGGTACTGACCAACAGATGCCACAGCCCAAGGGCAGGGAAAGATAAAGTCCTTGTCGGGGGTGCCAGGCCCTCCGCAGGGTTCACTCTCTTCTGTGATTCTCCTGCCACTTCTTTTCTCTTGACCAATCCACACACAACGGACCCCTTGCTTTTCTGTTCAGAGGTTCCTCCTTGGCCTGGAACAGTGGTGGTGAACCTACGCCACCGCAGGCTGTTCTAAAAGGTTTGCCATCACTGCTCCAGAACAACCTTCCCTGAATATACATTACAAGCTGTATGTTCTGATCCTCTGCTTCTCTTGGGTCTTGGCTCAAATATCCCGGTTCAGTGAGGCCTTCTCAAACCACTCCAGGGCTCCCCAGTCATTCCCCATTCATATTCACTTTTCTTAAACAATTGTCATCAATACCCTACATGTTTTACACATCTATGTTTACTACAAGCGCCAGAAAAAAGAGGAAAGGGAGATGTATCTGCCAGGTTCTCCGCTGCATCTCCAGCCTCAGAGTGGTGTCAGCACACAACAGCTCTCAGTCATACATTGAGCAAAGGCACGAACAAATGAGTAGGTTGATGGATGTACAGGGTAGGCGGTGCCACTTGCTGAGGTGGGTACCCGGAAGCAAGGTTGGGAGTGGAGGAGTGCATTTTGGATAAGCATTTGGGGTGGCAGTGGGATCACCTGGAGGGGCTGCCCTGAGCTGGCCCATTTCTTCCTTCCTCCCTCCGTCGGTCCCTCCCCGCAGGTGGCCACCTCCGGATGTCTTCTGCCACTTGGGGCATGGAGAAGGAAGAGGACCTGCCTGCTCTGGTTCCCCAGGTTTTTCCAGTCTGCTTGCACATCTGCCAACAGGCCCCGCCCACATTGCCACATTACTGTCTCCCTGTGGCCTTTTTAGGCTTGTTTTAGCCTCAGAGGTCAGGCCCACAGGGCCCAGGCCAATTTTTCTCACAGTCCTATCATCCTATGGTGACTCCAGAGCCGGAAGCTAAGTTTCACCTCAGTTACTTGAGTCATTGTGCAAACATCGCCTTTGTCATCTTCCTATCATCTGCATGGAGGGCCTTCCCCACTGCCTCAGGCATCTCTCTCTTAGCTTCCACCCCCATGACTGCTCACAAGCCAGCAACACCCCAGGCCCAGCTGCTGCCTGGCCCCCTGAGGAGGCCCCACCAGCTGCACCAGCCCACACAAGCCTCAGCCCACCTGGCTCCTGAATGTGCCTATTGTCTCCTAACTTGGCGGCTCAGCCTTTTCGACCTCACAGAGCAATCTCCAAACCTCTCAGGACAGAGAAAGGCTTGTGATGGACAAAAACACATAGTAGGTAGTCATTCACTGCGCTGAAATGTACCTGGCTCAGGTTAACGAAAGTGAGGGGGAAAAGTTCCATGGACTGATGTACAAGTTTCCAGGTGTTGTTTTAAGGAGGGGTAGGAGACTGGTTTTCAAAACAATTCATATCTTCATTTATAGGAGCTGGGGATTTAGCTCAGCAGCATAGTGCCTGCCTGGCAAGCGCAAGGTCGTGAGTTCGATTCCTGGTACTGGAAAACAAATAAACAAACAAAAAAAACAAAACAAAACAAAACAAAAACCAATCATATCTTCATTTATAAAAAGCTTTAATTTTTTAAATATTTATTTATCTATTTAGTTATTCATTTATTTTTGTCTTTTTGGGACAGGGTCTCACCATGCAGTTCAGGCTGGATTTAAACTCACTTTGTAGCCCAGGCTGGCCTCCAACTCACAGTGATCCTCTTGCCTCAGCCTCCTGAGTGCTGGGATTACAGGGCCATGCCACCACGCCCAGCTCTGAAAGCTTTAATTTAAAAAAAAACAAAACCAGGGCTGGGGATTTAGCTCAGCGGCAAAGCGCCTGCCTGGCAAGCGCAAGGTCGTGAGTTTGGTTCCCGGTACCGGAGAAAAACCAAAACCAAAAACAAACAAACAAAAAAAAACAACAAAACCCTCATCTGGGCAAAGTGGTGCACGCCTGTTATCCGAGCATTCATAAGGCTGAGGCAGGACAAGCCAGCCTGGGCTACAAAGTGAGTTCAAGGCCAAGCTGAACTAGGAACTACATCATGAGATCCTGACTCAAAAAGACTAAATAAATAAATAAATAAAATTTTAAAAACCCTAAATTCTGTAAATGTGTAGGAAAATGACTGAGAAGATTCATACAGAAAGGCATTTTGGAGAGTTTTTCTGTTTCTGGTAAGTGGTCAGATTTTAGTGATTATTTTCTTTTTTTCAGACAAGATCCCTCTGTTGCCCAAGCTAGCCTTGAAATCCTGTGCTCATTCAATTCTCCTGCCTCAACCTCTTGATTAACTGGGCACATACCACTGTCTTTCCAGCTACCATTATTTTAGGTTTTACTTACCAAACTCACTTAAAGTTTATAGGTAAGATTTTAAATAAGTCTAAAAAAGCAGTCTGAGTCCTACATATTCAGCACTGGTAACGATCAGCTGGGCCAGTCTTATTTCACCTATGCCCTCATCTCCTAACCCATTCTAAGCACCTGTCTTCCCATCTCCATGTATGTCTCTAAGGGACAGAAACCCTCCTCCCCTTTAAACCCATGGGGCATAACACTGGTTACAACAACCTATTCCATACTTTTCTACTGTAAATTTGTACTTTAGCATAATAGTAGCTGGTTGTGCATCTCAGTAGCTGTGCGTGGGGGATACAGGAAGCAATCTTTGGTTTACCCATTTCGTATGACAAGGCAAGGTGTGTGCATGTGTGTAAAAGTGCCAAACTGAGACATTTACCCACATAATGCTCAGCCAACAGGTTTTGTATATGTTTACCTGAGCATCACAAGGGGTAAAATACACCCACACCACTCTTCTATTATGTAAACAGGTATTTTACCATACATGGAATGTGGGTGTGATTCAGAGTAGCTGCCTGGGGCAAGCAAAAACCCATCTCTGCCTTCACTCGCTTGGCATATGAACAGCAAGATGTGTACAGGAGATCCAAAGCAGCAGCAGGTTTCATCCATGAAACGCTCATTGCTAAATTTCTGTGCATTTAGGATTTGTTTTCTTTTAACATTTTTTCCTTTGATTTTTCTGGTAGAAGTAGCCCAGTTCAGTACAATGCCACATGAAAAACCAGAGTTGCAAGTTTTGGAGGAGGGCGAAAGTCAATCATTAGATCATTCATGCATGGATGAAGAAGATGATAATGACTTTGGTCATGCAAGCCAAAGTTCCTGCGACAGTGAAATGGAACGAGAATTGACTGGTACAAACACAACAAATGCAGACCTCTTTGATTCAGATGATGAAAAAAAAAGCAATGTGAGTACATATTTGACTAGTAGAAATGGTACAAAGTGGTCAAGTAAACAAGTGGAATTATCCAGTGTTAGAACTAGGTCCAAAAATAGTGAAGATCCTAGCAAGGATGAAACCTATTGGTCAGAATGCCATCACTGCCATTCAGTGTTGGAAATTATGACAAAATGCTACAATATGTTGTGAAATACATATGCTGAAATACAAGTAAAATGCTCTATATGCATCAATAGCTGTACTCAAAAAATTTATGAAACCTCATTGGTTGAACTGAAAGCATTCACAGGTCTGCTGTACATAGCAGGACATCCTCATGCTAATTGCAGGAATGTAAAAGACCTATGGAAGATGATGGGTGTGGGCTTGAGGTTTGTAGAATAAGGATGACATTGAGGAGATTTGGTTTCCTTCAAAATTACCTGATTGATAACAAAACCCACCAAGAAAGAAAAAGAACTGATAATCTGGCTGCTATTCACTCATGATTTAAGAGATTTGTGTGTAACTGTCAAGCATACACACCATCTGAATACATGACTATTGATGAACATCTTGTAGCATTTCATGGTCACGACAGCTTCAGGCAGTATATTAAAAAAAAAAAAAAAACTTTCAAAATATTGCATAAAAATTTATGCCCTTGTAGACGCAAAGACTTGTTATGCCTTCAATTTAGAAATTTATCCTGAAACTCAACCATCAGGTCCTTATTCATATAGTAATAAACTGAATGATCTTATGAACAGACTTGTTGCTTCCATCTCCCAAACTGATTGGAATGTGACATTCAACATTGGTTTGCTGGTTTCCAGTTGATGTTATAATTGCTAACAGAGCACAAGTTAACTAGCATAGGAACTGTACACAGCAGCAAAACAGAAATTCCAAACGAAATGTTGCAGTTTCAAAAGAGAATTGTATAGCACAATCTTTGGATTTCAGAAAGATATAACATTGCCTTCGTATATGGCAAAGAAAAAGAAACTGGTACTGCTGATGTCAACATTGCACCATTATGGAAATACTAACAGGAAAACCTTAACAAAACAGCAGGTTGAGATGGTTACTTTCTACAACAAAACCAAAGGCAGAGTAGATGTTGTTCATGAGTTATGCAGCAACAATGGCGTCACTTGAAACAAACTGCTGGTCAATGGTTGTGTTTTACTTGATCCTAAACATGTGTGGCATAGTTTGATAGTTTACAAAGAACATAACAAATATAAATTATCATAGAGAAATTTTCTTAGAAGACTGGGACTGGAATTCATAAGAGATCATTTACAGCAGACAAAAAACAAAATATTTCTGAGCACAAACTGTGCAAAAAATTATGGAGCATACTGGTGCACTGACAGGTGAACAGGCAGGCAAAGCATCACAAAGACCTACTACAACAACAGGAAAACCAGGGGGCTGGGGATTTAGCTCAGCGGCAAAGCGCCTGCCTGGCAAGCGCAAGGTCGTGAGTTCGGTTCCTGGTACCAGAGAAAAACCAAAAAAAAAAAAGAAAAACCAAAAAAAACAGGAAAACCAAAAAGATGTCAACTGCGCCCTACAGGAAAGGACAGCAAACAAAATAAGCATGCTATCCATGTGGTACTTGTGAATGGAATATGCAGTTTGCATGTGTGAAGACTGTGTTGAGTATGACAGTTGAAGCAAAGATTATTTCTATGGTAGACTTTTGTTTGTATGTACATTGTAGTTCACATAAGGGGTTTTGTTTTGAGACAGGGTCTTGCTCTGTAGTCCAGACCGGCGTCCAACTCAAGGTGATCCTGCCTCAGCCTCTCAAGTGCAGGTGTGTACCACCATGCTGGGCTCACATAGGTTTTTATTTCTGATATTATCTTTTACATTTTGTAAGTGCGTAAACAACTGACGTGAAAATGTTGATGTCTATTCTAAGCACTCATTACATACTTGATATTTTATTTTACTGATATTTTCTTTTCCTGCTAACTGCACATTTTACAATATAGTAGGAAGCCCCTGACAAAACAGGAAGACAAAAGAAGTGACAAGAATGGCCTGCCACATAGGAAAAGAAAGCTAAGCACATGCGCTGTCAGTGTAAGCGAGAGATATGCATGGAACTTGCAGTTGTTGTGTGTGAAGACTGCCTGGGGTGTGGCAATTGAAGCAAAAATTATTTTTATTGTAGCACTCTGGTGGTATTTTCACAATAGTTCATATAGGAATTTACTTCGGTTATTTTTTAGGCTTTACACACCAAAAACAATTAATGTTGAAATTTTTGATGCTTTTTTATAAACTCAAAAATATTGAACTCAATACTTTTAAAGTATTTTTCCTGTTAAGTATTCACTGTTTAATATCATAAACCCATAAAACTAAAATTAATAATTTATCAATAGAAACATTCTAAAGAATAGATGTGGGTATTATACACCCACAATAATGTGCCTTTATGGCAAAATTGGTGTTAAGCCCAGTTATATGTACCTCCATTACTGTTATGACTTTTTTTTAAAATGCTTCCCTTAAATCCTGCCTGTGGCACTTACACAGTTAACTGTTTTATCCTTCATCCTACCTCCCGCATCCACCAAAGCGAGTATGGAAAACCCTCCGGTAGTAGTTTGGAAAAGAAAAAAAAAAGGTAATTAAAGGGAGCCAATGAAGCTCTGAAATAGCTGCTTACAAAACGTCAGTTCCTAACCAGCCTTTCAGATTTTAAATGGAGTCCAAGGGGGCCAGTAACATCTTTTTACTCTGGGTTCCAAAAGAGAGGGTTGGAGCTCGAAGCTTCATTTACCCAAAGGACTAGAACCTGGGAAAAAGGACTTAGGGCTCTGGCGGGTGGATCTTGGGGTTCCTTCCTAGGCCACAGCAGTGGATATTCTCAGAAAGGCCCTGATGAGCAGAGGAGGGTACAGGGCGGTGTAGCTGGAGATACCCCTTCTCCTTCCCAGCTCTGCCAGGTAGAGGACGCTGGCTTAGTCAATGGCTTCTAGAAGTTTCTGTTTATTAACCAGAAATGAAAGTGTCTATGTAATACCTACTTCACAAGTTGGTTCAAAGATTAAAAGATCACACATGAACAGCTGAGTTCTCAATCAATACAGATGCAATGGGCATTAAGATTATTTAATGGAAAAAAAAGATTATTTAATGAGATCCGGGCATGGTGGCACCCATCTGTAATCCTAGCACTT
>NW_004955484.1:7846122-7892871 GCF_000276665.1 Chinchilla lanigera
AAAAAAAAAAAAAAAAAAGATTATTAAATGATTATTCTAATTCTGACCCCTACCAATTCTGTGACTGTTCCAGTCCCCTGCCCTCACGGAAACTGACAATTCATGTACAGGCTAAGAAACTAGAAAATTTTTAAGGCCTTTGCCTTTCCTAACTTCTCAAAGAAACATACTCTGAGAAATTAGCGTAAGGGTCTCTGAGGTTGCAGAATTGACTCAGCGATTCGGGCTTCCATAAGAAAGGACTGAGGTAGGTGGGGCAAGATGACCCAGGAGGGACCACAGGTGGCAGAAATGGGCTATCAGTATTCACGAAATGCCTTCCCGGTGCTTCAACCCCTGCCCAGAAGTCTTACCCCAGTCCCTACCGCTGCAAGTTCTGTCCCATATCCTCTCATCCATTCTCCTCAGAGGAAGGCCATGCCCTTTACGGGTACTTAACAGGAGGTTAATTGCCGCTCAGCTTTCTCAAAAGGCCAGCAGCAAAGGTGGCTGGGAGCATGAAGGCTTAAGCCTCTCTGAGCCCTGGGAAGTGGGGAAAGAGCAGTATTACAGAACCATTGACAGACACAGTAAGAGCAGGGCAGGGACTCCAGTAAGAATAAGGCTACCAATTTTGGGGACTAAAGTTGCCTGTGGGACTGATACTAATCCTGACCGTATTTCACACATCATCAGCAAACCTGAAGACCTAATAACTCTCCTAGTGCCAAGACTGACTGTGGGAGGAATTTGTCTCCTGCCATCAGAAACCATCCCAGCGGCCTAAGAGAACCCCGTATCTGCAGAGCCTCCTGCTGTCAGTATCTAAAATGCTTGACTACTGGGGGTGCTGCCGAGTGGTAGAGCGCTTGCCTAGCATGCACAAGCCCTGGGTTCAATGCCTAGCAGAAAGGAGGAAGGGAGAGAGGGAGGGAGGGAGAGAAAAGATCCCAGCACTTTCGACTAGGCAGGAGGATCACAAGTTTGGGTCTCACCTGGGCGACTTAGCCAAACTGTGTCTCAAAATTAAAACATATAAAAAGGGCTGGAAATGTATAGCTCAGTGGTAGGAGGCCCCTGAGTTTGATCCCCAGTTCCACCTAAATAAGCAGCAATCAAATAAATAAATATAATAGTGTAGACAATCCCCAAGATATACTGAGTGCAGAGTAAAGTGCAGAATTGTATGTGTAATATGCTACCTTTTGGGTGAGCACCCTGGTGCACACCTGTGATCTCAGCCCTGGGGCAGCTGAGAGAAGAGGGTTGTGAGCTCAAGGCTGGCCTGGATCCTGTGTCAGAACAAAACAAAAAACCCAAAACAAATAAACAAAGCTACCTTTTGTGTTAAAAGATGTGTGTGTTGGGGGGGTGTAAAAGTCTTTATTTCTAATTAAGAAACACCAGAAAAATATGTAAAAGATTAGCAGCGATGCTGGGTGTGGTGGCACACACCTGTAATCGAACCACCTGGGAGGCTGAGGCAGAAGGGTTGTTGTGAATTTGAGGTCAACCTGAGCCATATAGCGAGTTTAGGGTCAAGGACAACCTGAATTACAAAGCAAGACCCTGTCTCAAAAAACAGAAAAAAAAATTAGCAATGGTTATAAAGAGACTTGGGCAACTGGAATCCACCAGAAAAAGTACCATCTGATATAGGTAGATTTGGGGTATATAGATTTGGGGTCAGCAGAGCTGGGTTCAAATCCCTTACTGCTATTTCCTTGCTTTATGGCCTTGGGCAAATTATTAATATTCTCTCTGAGGATCAATATTCCCCCTATAAAATGAGCACAGTACTAGAATTAAGCTGGGTGTGGTGGCACACACCTGTAATCCCAGCATTTGGGAGGTTGAGGCAGGACGATCATTGCGAGTTCGAGGCCAGCCTGGGCTACAAAGTGAGCTCAAGGCCAGCTTGAACTGCATAGCAAGACCCTGTCTCAAAAAGACCAAAAAAAAAAAAAAAATTAAGCTCATAGGATGGTGAAACCAAATAGGCAGAGACTTCAACCTGTGTAGGTTACTACAGATAGAGGCAGACACCATCAGCAGCCCTCAAGATAGACACACAATTGGAATGGATACTCGTTAAAAGGAGTATCTTTAATTTTTTTTCCCTCTGGCACTAGAGGTAGATGCTAGGGCCTAGAGTGCTAGGTAAACGCTCTATCACTGAGCTACATGCCCAGTCCAAAGGTGCCTTAAATTCGGAGAGGTCAAAGAGCAAGGAGATGTACTTCTTCATCATCCTTTGTTTTGTTTTTTCAGACAAGGTGTCGCTATGTAGTTCACACTGGCCTCAAATTCCAGGCCCAAAAGAGGAAAGAAAAACCCTTCAGAGCATTTGCTATGTGCCAGGCACTGAAGGCAAGACACAAGTTTTGGTTTTGGTTTTTAAGACAGCATCTCCTTATGTAATCCAGGATGGCCTCAAACTCACTGTGATCCTCCTGCCTCAGCCTCCTAAATGCTGGTGCAAGTGCTAACGCACCTCCATGCCTGGTGCAAGTGCTAACGCAATAGATGTTCACTGCAACCCTATGAAGTAAGAACCTTTACAGGTGAGGGGTCTGGGGCACAAAAGGGTTAAGCAAATTGCCTAAGGTCAAATGGCAAGGAGGGTCCAGTAGAGATTGGAATCTAAACAATCCAGCCCTTCATGCCACCCTCTCCAGTTCAACTCCACTCTAGAAGGCTCAGAGACTCGTTCTTTCATCTTTTAAGAGGCTGAAAGAAAATAAATACTGAAAAGTCACAACCTTGACATCAAATCTCCTTTGAAACCAGAAATAAAACCTCACACCTGGTAAGTGACAGCGGTTTTGTAGGCTGAACAGCCTGCCAGGTATTTAGTTCCCAAAGTCTTCAATACCCCGATGGTTCAGGTGAAAGGATTTGCAGAAAGAAAAGGAAAGGGAGCAATCATGACTGAATTCCAAAGTCCAAAGAAAAACCAGCACAACATGGAAGTTTCAAAATGAAAGACTACCATGACCAGCCCTGAAAGACCCACCTGCAAGGTGGAGGAGAGGATTTCCATCTGGCTCAGCCTCCCTGTGCCTGGGATCATAGCCAGCTACATTGGGGTGGAGGTTTTCTTTTTAAATGCAGATTTAAAATGAGAAAGCACGAGATACAGGAAGTATACCCACGAATTTCATTTTCTCCATAAAGTTTAGTCATGACGGCAAGCCTGGGAGTTGGGGTGAGAATGGACCTGGCCACGTGATCATTAAACAGCTGCCAAACCCCTTCGCAAGAAGGTGGGAAGGAGGCGCCTAGGACCAGTATCTCAGGGGACTTATGAGTCAGGGCTGACCTCGGAAGTACCTGTTCCTGAAAGGTGATGTCACCATTGCTGAGCCTCTGAGACCGAAAGACCTTCCCAGGAGGGGCCTCTCCATGCAGTGACTCACGGCCCTGCCTCACCTTTCAACAAGTGCTCAGGTATTTGTCCCACCGCTGACTCAAGGGTAACGTTTTCCAGTAGGAAAGCCACAACTTCTCCCACACACAAGTTGCTCATCTTGTTCCCTTTCAGACACTCCCACACAGTGGTGGTGTGGGATGTGTGCAGGAGGAAGTCTGAAGCCTGAAATGTGCATGATGGCTTCCTTCTGAGTAGCAGGTCCTGGGACGCCAGTGCATAAATGCACAAGGAGAAAAAAATCTGCCTGAGGTCATGATGGACAGACAACTGCATCCCTCTACCTAAGAAGCTTGGGAAAATACGCTAGAGCACCCGAGCCACATTCCTCCTGGGTGACAAGCCAAGGGGCGGGGTGGCTTGAAAAGGGCAATAGATCCTAGTTTGAATCTGATACCCTTTAAAGGAGATGTGGTGGCAATTAGCCTCCAGGGATTAGTCTCCTACAAATAGGGACCTGAAGACTGTAGGAGGTCCAGTCCTAAGACCCAGTGTAATTCTACACGGGTCCTGCTTTAATGCTAACATTCTTTGAGTGTCTCACTTCTGCAGGCCTTTACACAAATGTCATTACTAGTAATGACTTCTCCAAATTCCCTCCACCCCCATTCACATAGCTTTTATCACCTTCTCTGCTTATTTTTTCTCCTTCTATGGATCATCGTCTGTCTTCTCCATCTAGAAGGGAGGTTCCACCAGGGATTTTGTCCAGTGAGGACCTCGTCCACTCCCCAGTGCCTGGTGCCATGGTTGGCAGGTGCTTGGCATAAATTTGTTCAGTGAAAGGAAAGCAAACGGCTCTGTCCTCTCTGGAGGGACTTCTCCCTCGGACTTTCAGAGCGGAAAGTATCCATTCCCTTCACCTGACTGGCCACACCCCCACTAGCTGTCTGCATGACCTGGGTGGTCCACAACTTCTCATGGGTCTGAGGTTTAGGAGAGACAGAATAAGGGAAGAATTCAACAAGGATCAATAGCTAGTCCTTATTCACGATCAGAACAGGCTCAGACTTGTATTTATTTTTGAGATGCTGGTGATAGATCCCAAGATGTTCTACCACTGAGCTACACTCCCAGCCCCAGGACAAAATTTTTTAGTACATCCAAAATATTGCATGGGACAGATCTATATTAAAAAATGAGTCACTGCTGATTTGGAAATTAAAGTAACTGGGCATCTTGTAGTTTTACTTGGTGAATCTAGCAACACTGCCCCTTAGGCAGCTATTTTCCTTAAGGATTTAGAAGATACTGTCTGTGCTACAAAGCTTTCTCAATGGATATTTATTTAGTTTTCTGAGACAGGGTCTTGCTATGTAGCTCAGGCTGGCCTTGAACTCACTGCAGTCTTCCTGCCTCAGCCTCCCTGGTGCTGGGATGGCAGGTATGCACCACTATGCCCAGCTTTTTTTTTTTTTTCTAGGAGTAGGAAAATTTATTGCAAAGGAATGGGGAATAGGAATAACTCCTGAGAGGCAGGAGGTTTGCCCAGTGGTTTGCCCAAGCTTTCAGTGCAGTTACTGATCAGATAACTGTGGAGCAGTGAGATTTTTATCTTGGACAGGATCTGATTAAGTTAGCCTTTATTTTAGTTTAGTTTAGTTTTAGCTTTTTGCATTGCTCAACTGAGTGCCTTCCAGGCTCCTCTGCACTGCCAAAAACTGGAAAGACACCACGCTGGGTCTTGAACAATTCATGGGCTGCAGGATGGGGAGACAGCAGGTGGGAGGTGCTGGGTGCACCTGGAGCCCTCAAGAAGGTGTTACTGTTACAGGACAACAGGAAAGCAAACAGGTGCTGGGCTCGGGTGTCTGTTGAGATTTTGATCTGGTGCTTCCTTACACCCAGAAGTGTGGGGCAGAAATGGCTCAGCTGACCTTAGACTGCACAGCAAGCTGTTTTATGACAAGACAATTAGGTAAGGTGACACCAGAGGTGTGCAGGGCTCCGAGGGACTGGGGAGCACACAGCAGAAGCACAGCCCTGAGAACATCCCTTCCTCCTCATGCACATTATCCTGGCTCAATGAGAAAGCCCATATTTTCCTTAAGAAATAAAATCACCACCATGAAATATCCCACGGGAAGAAGAGGGCTGGGGATGTAGCTCAGTGGTAGGGTGCTGGACTAGTGTGTGACATTCTGAACTTCTCGTTCATTCAGCAGAGAAGTATTGAACAACTATTATGCGCCAGCACTGGTCTACCTGAAAGCCTCAAAACGAAACAAAACTCCCTGGCCTCCTAGAGCTTATGTTTTAATGAGGAGACAGACAATAAAGAAGTGAAACACATACTGTGTCAGATGGTAAAAACTGCCAGAGGAAAAATAAAGCAAAGAAGGAAAGGGAGGCCAGGCATGGTGGTGCACGACTGTAATCCCAGCACTCGGGAGGCTGAGGCAGGAGGATCATTGCAAGTTCAAAACCTGCCTGGGCTACAAAGTGAGCTCAAGGCCAGCCTGAACTGCATAGTGAGACCCTGTCTCAAAAAAGACAAAAAAAAAAAAAAGAAAAGAAAACTTTTTTAAAAAAGAAAGGGAGTCCTGAAGGGTAGAGGTTATTAGCTCCAAAGGGGGCCCCAAAAGAACCTCACGGAGAAGGGGACACTTCAGCAAAGTCTTTCAGGACTTACAAGAGTGCGATTAGTGAGGATACCACAGAGGAAACATTAAGGGCAAAGGCCCTGGGGCAGAAATGTTTCCAGAGTATTCTAGGTAGGTAGAGCTAGGAAGCAAAGCAGCTAGATAGAACAGGAGCTAAGAGCCCAAGGTAAAGGGGCTGGGTTGGACAGAGAGGTGTACAGCGTGTGAGCTTTGCAAGTCACAGACAGCACTTCTTCTGTGTGAAACGGGGAATCACGAGCCATTTTGAGCAAGGATGATTATTTTCCAACTTCATTTAAAAAACAACTCCTCGGCTGGGTATGGTAGTGCACGTTTGTAATCTCAGTACTCAGGAGGCTGACGCAGGAGAATCTCCATGAGCTTGAGGACAGCCTAAACTCATAGTGAGTCTCTGTTACAAAAAAAAAAAAAAAAGGAGGAAGGAAAACAACCCTGACTGCTAGCGGAGAAAAGACTATGAGGGTGGGGGGCTGCAGCAGGAAGACCAGAAAGGGCCTGTTACAACCACCTCCCTTGGGAACAAAGAAGCTGGGTCCGCATATTGAATGCCAAACCATGGAAACAGGTGTGTTCCTAGTCTTGAACTTGCCCGGGGAAGACAAATCTGAAAAGCTTTCGGCTTGTTACAAGGATTGCTAATTACAACACTAGCTAATTATTATCTAGCATGTAGCCAATTATCCCACGGGGTCCTGAGCAGGCCACCTTTTATGATCTTGCTCCTGGGGTACAGGTTCACCCACCCAGGGAGGCCCCATTGAGTCCCAGCAGCAACATCTGAGCCCACGGGGGTATGGGCACACGACCCCCTTTCAGGAGTGAGATCCATACCCAGACCTCTGCCTGGCTCAAGCACCCTGAGTGAGTCCCAGCTGAAACTTGCCTTTGTTTCGGACAGTTACTTTCCAGGACCCCAGGAGCTGACCCAGACAGAAAAGAGGAAGTGCTGCTTTGCTAGCATTTATTTGGAAGTGAAGTCAGGGGAAAACAGGCTGAAAACTGCCCACAAGCAAAAGACAAAAGAGACCTTTCAAAAGCAAAAGAGGTGAATTTTAGCATCACAATGAAAACAATGAGACAGACAAAAAAGACAGCTTTTCCAAAGTAAAGGAGGTAATTCCCTGCCCTTAAAGGGTCAATCAGCTTCCACAGGAGATGCGAATTTGGTCAACAGGCGGAAGAGAGTCAGTCGATACTTTTTTTTTCTCCTTTGATCTGAGGACCTAACCTAGGGCCTCAATTATGCTTACAGGCTACTACTCTACCACTGAGCTACACCTCCAGCCCAAGACTGGGTTTGAATGTGCAGTCTTCTTGCCTCAGCCTCCCGGAGTGCTGAGATTATGGTGTGTACCACTTCATCCACCAGGCTCAGCTTATTTGACTTTTTTTTTTTTTTGTCTATTTTTGAGACAGGGTCTTGCTATGCAGTTCAGGCTGGCCTTGAGTTCACTTTGTAGCCCAGGCTGGCCTCACACTTGCAATGTTCCTCTTGCCTCAGTCTCCTGACTGCTGGGATTACAGGCGTGCGCCACCACACCCAGTTTGGCCCTTTTTTAATCAAGTGAATAATTTGCGCTTTTTTTTTCCCCCTTGAGGCAAGGGCTCACTATGTAGTTCAGACTGGCCTTGAACTCACTGTGGTGAAAGCAGGCCTCAAATTCACGGCAACTTTCCTGCCTCAGCCTCCAAAGTGCTGGGAAAACAGGGGTTCACCATCAGGCCCTGTTATTTGCTTAAGAGGTGGCAGCTTCTGCTTGAGTCCTATGCATTCCTTGTGCAGGAAGGCAGAACCCTGACTCTGGGACAAGCCTGTGAGCACCCCCTCTCTTCCTGGATGCCCTTTCCCTTTCTGTGCCTCCCGAGGCACTGACTCACCAAGGGCCACAGGTGAAACTGACCCTTCCCCTCCACCTCTCACACCTGCCCACCTGGAGACATCTCAGCGATCGGAAATGACTCAGGAAATGACTCGAGGAAGGGTCTCTATAAATTCTCTTCTGGACCCTCCTGGAGGCAGAGCTTGGATCCTAAGTTGGGTGTGCTGCATGCTTCTCTGGTTCCCCAAATCTGTCCCACCTCTACCACTGTGTCCACAGAACACCCCTTCCCCCTCCTTGATCAAGGGTGCCCTTGGATGTTTGGCTTCAGGCTGGACAATCAGAGGCCCACACCCTGCTGCCTCCACGTACTGTATTTACTCCTCAAACATCTGTGACCCGGCCCCTGGAGTCGTCTAGGGCAATGAATAGGTGATAGACACCTGGGGAGCTTTAAAAATATGCCTAACCCAGGGGGCGTGATGGTGCATGCTGTAATCCCAGACTCTAGAGGCTGAGGCAGGAGGATGGCCAGCCTAGATATAATAAATTCAAAGGCAGCCTGAACTATACAGCGAGACCCTGTCCCAAAAAACTGAAAACCAAACCCAAATCGAAACAAAACAAACAAAAAACAAAGAGAAGCTGACAAGTGCAAGGCAATCCTGACTTCCCCAGATGCTCCTAGCTCTGGCGCCTCCCACCCCAGTTCAAACCCTCCCTGGTCCACAGTAAACTCACCACCGCCCACCGGGCTCACTGCGCAGCAGCCGGCAGGAAAATGCCACAGACTTTCCTTTCCCCAACAAAGCCAGTGGGGTTTAGTCACTGCCAAAGAGTGTTTGCTTAACACAGAGCCAGGGAAGTGAAGAAACTGGTTTGGCTGGTTTGCTGGGCAGGAGGGAGCCCAGAGGAACTTCTGAACCAAGGGTAAACTGTGGGGGAGGCTCCAAAAGAGAGGTACCCAGGACTCCCAGGGCTCTCGTATTGAAGAGTCATTGAGCGCTTGAGATGGTGCTTTAGGACAAGGGCATAGTTGTACCCATTTTATAGGTGGCAAAACTAAGACCCAGGGAGCCCTGGCCAATATCACTCATCTAGCAAGAGCCGTTTCCTCAAAAACTTCAATTCTAAGAAAATGCCACAAGGGCCTTGGAGGGAAGTAGGGAATTAAACGCAGCTGAGAGGGAGAAGTTAGAGAAAGCAAGGGAGTCTACCACCTTTCCAGCTGTATTGCCTATAAACTAAGGTAGGGGATTAAGAGAGAAAATTTTTACAAAGAGAGGAGGGCACCACCAATTTCTTTTTAATTGACCAAAGATGAAAAATGCTTAAAAACATGGTGGCACACACCTCTAACATCAGCTACTCGGGAGGCTGAGGCAGGAGGATCACAAGTTTGAAGCCAGCCCAGGTATATTAGCAAGACCCTGTCTCAAAATTTAAAAAAATAAAATGAAAAGGGCTGGAGCACTTGTAGCCAAGTCCCTGGTACAGTCTGCAGTATAACAATAAAAACAAAAGGCCACCAGCAGCCCTTCCACTTCCAGATTTAGGTTTTGAGGGCTCCCTTCTCTGGCCTCTAGCTTTTAGAGACAAGTATTCAGCACACAGTATCCTAAAGGACAGACACACTGAGGATTAGGGCTGGCCTTCCCCAAGGAGACTGGCAGGCAGCTTCACAAGCATATAGAGTGTTCCAACAGACCAGCTCTTACCCGCACATTTATAATCAACTTCTAGGCCAGGTCTGAGACCACAGAGTAGAGTTTGAGGGGAAAAAATAACCCACGGTAATGAATATTTATTTATTCATGGAACCATCTGTTTGCGAAAAACAACATTTTGAGAGGTACTGGGGACTGAATCTTGCTGCCTGCATGCTAAGCAAGCACTCTACTACTGAGGTACATCCCCAGCACTTTTTAAAATTTTGAAATAAAGTCTTACCAAATTGCCCAGGCTGGTCTTGAACTTGCAGTCCTCCTGCCTCAGCCTCCCAGAGTACTAGGATTACAGGTGTGCGCCACCATGCTCAGCTGTATCTGCTCTATTCATTACTGTAAGCCCAGAGTCTAAGCTAGTGCTAGCATCAAATAGACACTCACAACTAGACTAAATGAATGAATGTGGATGACCAGATGCTCACTCCCTAGCTGGTTCCAAGTATTGGCCCATCAAATATCAATTAATACAACAAACCCATACATATTATCACACATCACCAGGCATGGTGGTGCACACCTGTAATCCCAGCACTCAGGAGGCTGAGCCAAGAGGATCGCTGAGAGTTCAAAGCCAGCCTGGGCTACACAGCAAGACCCTGCCTCAAAAACACAAAACAAAGAAACAAACAAACAAAACCCAAAACAAGAAAACATATTGTCACATATCATACGGATGAGGAGGCTGAGTTTCACAGATGACTTACCCAAAGTCACATAACTAGTAGCTGAAATTCAGTCCTGGATCGTTCCAGTACTTGTTCACTGCACTACCTAACCTGCTCTACTGACTGCATTTCCTCCTCAGAAAGCCTCCTGCACTGAAAGGAGAGAGGGCTGAGGCGCGGCAGAAACCCCGAAAAGGCCAAGTCTGGACTGTGACAGGTGCCTCTTGGGGATTTCAGGGTTTTGGTAGCCATGGGAGATGCAAGAGCTGATTGCTTCAGCGCCTGCCTATGCTTGGAAGGGACTATGTAACAGATACCAGCTGAGGGTTTTGAAAGAAAAGCTCACCCAATAAAAAGCCAGGAGAGTAGGCAGGGATTTCCACAGCCGCCTGGCAGTGGAGGTGGTGGGGCCTCCCCTAAAGGGCCTTGCTGGGCTGGGACTTCTCCAACTCCTACTCCTCTGCAGACACAAAGGCAAGGGCAGGAGAGGCCAGCGGTCTCCTTTCCCAGTAAGCGTGCATCAGCCCTAGTCACAGATACCAGTAACTGGGGAAGGGACATTCAGGAGTCGGAGGGGAGGGGGTGGGTATCTGATGATGTAAACTAATCCCCAAGCAGGTTTCCATGTTTGCTTTGTTAAAGTCCAGTTTAATTAAGTGGCCTGTACTCTGTTTGCCCCAGCTTTCAGCATCTCCTTTAGAAAGAAGGGAAATGGGTATATTTAATCTACACAGGTGGGTGCCTATGAACTAGGTCAATCCATCAAGCTGTCAAGACTTAAACTTTATATATGGGCCCTGTAGATGACAGAGGAAGCAAGGGAAACCAGTAGCTCACAAGCCTGCCTGTTAGCTTTTCTTTTTCCCAACCCCACAGCAGTTTAAAGCTGTGTGCTCTAGGCTGATACCACTGAGATCTCCAAACTTTCACAGCCTGGGTCTCTCACACCAGTCTGTGCCAAGGAAAGGAAAATAATCAGCAACTTTTAAAAATCAGCTTATACTTAGTTTTTAATATTCTCCATTCTAGAAACTATGGAGAGAAACCAAAGGAAGAGACGCACACACGGCTGAGACTGTTGGGTCTGTTTCATAGTGCATGGGAATGACCCCAGCAAACCACCCCAAAGTCCCCTCAGTTTGGTCAAAACCCTATTTTGAATACTTCAGTCACTTGTAATTGGTTCCTTTTCCAGGGAAAAGCTACATTAAGCTACAACCCCGGCCCTTTTTATTTTTATTTTGAGACAAGATCTGGCTAAGTTGCTCAGGTGGCCTTTGTGATCCCCCTGCCTCAGCCTCCTAAGCAGCTGGTATTACAGGCGTACATATATACTCCACGATGTCCATATCTAAACCTGATGCTCATATTACACCCTTCCATTTTCCCAGACTACATCTCAAGAGAGTGAGTCCACCTTCCTAAATCTCGACCATCTTATAAAATCACAAGGCCAGTTCCTGAGGTCAAAAGTATGCTTTCAGAAGAGCACTCTGTCCTACAGTGATCCCACAGTTAAACGTCAGGAAATCCGTTCAGTGGGGTGGGGTCTATGGACAGGAAGAGAATAGAGACCAGCCACATAAGAACTGTGTGGGGTGCTGTGTGGAGGCCACCTCCTCCACTGAACCCACCAGTCACGGGGGCCCTTCGGCCCCACCTGATCTGCTCCATCACCACCGTCACTGTTCACTCTGTGGGACGCCGCCATCAACGCTGCTGTCCCAGGTCTACTTAGAAATGATGCTAATTCCCCAAACACCTCCTTTCTGTTCTTTTCCTTGTTTCTTTCTTTTTAAATGTTTCTATTATTATTAGTTATTATTATTTACAAAAAGAAAGAGAAAGGGGCTGGGGATTTAGCTCAGCGGCACAGTGCCTGCCTGGCAAGTGCAAGGTCATGAGTTCGATTCCTGATACCAGAAAAAAAACAAAAATAAAATAAAATAAAATAAAAAAATAAAAGAAAGAGAAAGACCAAATGTAGACCCTTTGGCAGGTTAAATAGTAACTGTCTTATGCCTTGGTTTCCACAAATCCAAGTTAGACCCTTAGGGGCCAAATAAAAACCTTCTTGTGGTACAGCAACTGGGTAGCACACAGGAGACCTTGGGTTTGATGTCTATTAGTGTAAAATAACAACAACAACAAAACCCAGACTTAGCCTAACCCACCTGGGTGCTACCAAATATCCTGGTGCAGTAAACAAAGTGACTGGCGCTTGTACTGAGACAGCTCACACTAATGCTCTCACACTTTCCCATTTCTAACCTCTGCCCTTCTCTTCAAGGTGGGGTCAAGTTTGCCTTCCAGAAGTCAGGCCTCGCTGCCCACTGACCCCCTTAAAAACAGGCAGCCACAACACCCTTTACACCTCACTGCCCCTGTGCCACAGTGCCTTCCTTCTAAGGAGGTCCTGGGACACTCTGCAACCTGCTCAAACTTGCAATTCTGGAGGGCAGGGCTGGAATGTCCGTATCTGTCCCTGCATCTCACTTTATTCCTGGGACAGCCAAGGCGGAACACCAGGTGGAGTCCGGCTGAATAATCACTTCAACATCAAGTGGTCAACACTACCTTTCTGATGCCACGGAGCACCCCACAGAACACAGCTGGGCCTCAGAAAAGCAAACACAGTTAATCAGTCCGACTGCAGTTTCTCTATAAAGCACACTGCCCACTGTTGGAACAACTTCCAAAGTTCAAAAACCAAATTTAAAACAACAGTGTGACTGCTGCAGGCCAAAGACCAGAAGAACAAGCACAGTGGAAGTATCCCCTCGGGGGAATCGTGGGGGATTTCTCCTTTAAAAAAGTATTCCTTTTTTTTTTCCAGTGGTGTTTCCATCTTTATTGAACCCACCAGCTAAACGATTATCGTCAATGATACTTGCCCAATCAACTAAAATCATGAGGGAGGAGAACGTGGTTTGACACGAAGTAAGCACCTGGGAATAAGTGCAACTAGAAAGGAGACCAGCCCTTTCCCTTGCTCCCAGCCCTGGGCAATACTGAAGTTGAACAAAACAAACCAGATTATCACACAGATAAAGCCTGAAATCTATCATGTGTTTGTGAGTATTTTCAACCCCTGAGTCAGAGCTTCTGGGCTTTTTTTTTTTTTTTAAGTCATTATTCACTGAGGAAATAGTACCTGTACTAAAATGTTTTCACCTCTATGAACAAAAGCCACAGCCCTGGTAACCAAGAGCCGCTCCCTAATCAGCTTCCCAGAAGGGCACGAAGGGCCTGGGAGTCAGATCCCTCCACACGCCTGCTCTGCTGACCCTCGGCGCGGCAAGTGCAGTCACTCTCTAAGCCTCGGTTTGCTCGTCTACAAAAGGGGAACGTTCCTGTCTCGCCCAGCAGGTTTTTGCAGTCTGAATTGATAGGCTGTCTCTAGCAGTCAGGGCGATGAGAAATACAGTGCTGATGACCTCTACGCACTCCGCCTCTTCGCGCCCGCTCCAGTCGCCCCCCACCTTCGCCCTTTTTTAACACAGTCAGCGCTAGCCGGCCCGACCACTATGCTCGGTCGCGGTAAAAAGTTAGACCCTTAAATATGCGTAAATTACAAAGGGTGTCGTTCGACCAAGATGGGGGGATGTGGGTGCCCATTCCAACCAACACTTGCGGAAGCACGATTTCTGGGCCGCTTCCCTACCCCGCCCCGCGACGCCAGCGGCGCTCCTCACCTCTGCCCAGGACGCGGCCTCGCTCTAGGTGCCACCGGGGCACCGTAAACGTGTAGCTCTCGGCACCGAAGCCCGGGTGGCAGGGCTCCTCCGGCTCCTGGCAGAGCCACGGTGAAATCTGGAGTGGAGGAAAGGCACGGAACAGGGGTAACTCGAGGGGTTTACTCCAACGCACACCGAAACCAGCAGCGCCGCCTCTCCCTCGCTCCGGGCGTCGGGATGGGGGGAGCACCCCCACCCCGGACAGGCAGCGACGTCATCCTCTCCCTCCCCGAAACCTGCTTCCAATCCCCGCGCCCCGGACTCCCGGGACGGGGCTTGCTGGCCCACCTTCCCTTCCCGTCTCCTTTTTCATTTTACTGGAGACTTTTTACTCTTTCTGACACCACTTTCACACCTTTCTAGACCGGGAATGCTCAATCCTATGTCCTCATTCCCAGGGGCGCTCTGATCCCTTCCACCCCAAGGGCGCCCCCATTCCTACTTTCCACCCATTCTTTACCTGGCAGGTGACTTTATTTCTGTATCAGCGCTCCTTTCCTTACCTCTGGGATCGTCCCTATCACTCCTAGCTCCATCTCTACTTGTACCGAAGCCCATACAGAGGCAAACAGAGCCCCCCGAGCCTGCAGCAAGCTCCCCCACGGGGGTATTTGCTGGAGGGGTCTGCGCCCCCCTATCCCACTCGCGTCTCCGCGCAGTCCAGAGCGCCGCGCGCTTTCCAGGACGTCCTGGCCCTTTGGACCCAAACTTTCTAAAAAGAAGGGAAGCGGGGACAGCAGGAGAGGAGGGGCGCGGGGCCGGGACGCAGATCGTGGGGCCGGAAGGCGCCCCCCAAGTCAGGGCACCCCACATACCTGCAGCAGTAGCAGGAGGGCGGAGAGACTGAAGCACGAAGGGCCCATGGCGCGCCAGGCGGGGGCCGAGCGAAGGCGGGGGCCGGGCGCTTTCGGGCCGGGCTGGGCCAGGCTAGGGTCAGGACGACTCTCGCAAACTCACAGGTGCTCCACGGCTCTCGAAGCCACTGAGCTACTCAGCATAGCAGCAGCCAGGTGAGCCGCGAAGGCGCCGCCCCCGACGTCGCTGGTTGGCTGAAGAAGCACCTGCGAGCTGTAGCCAATGAGGGCGCCGCGAGGCCCATAGCTTCCTCCGCGCGCCCAGAGCGGCCCGCCCACCCATGGCTCCGCCCCCTGGCCTCTCGCGGGACCCTGGGACCCGCAGACCAGTAATAGATACTGTAAGGAGACCATACCGCACCTGCACGATTCCAGGGCCACCAAGTTCGAATCCCAGCCCGGCCGGTGGGCCACTGAGATCTGAGGTCAGAAAAGACTTTGTGTAGTGTGTCGTCCCGCCCCCATCCTTCTTCCTCTCTTCTTCCCTCTTCTCTGTCGTAGTGAGGCGCCCGAGCAACTGAGAAGAGCAGTGTTTCTTGAGCCACAACAGCTCCGTATAAATGTGGGCAGAAACAGTAAGAGCAGGTGTTGGGCGTTGAAGGTTACAGTGCCAGGCTCTGTGCCAAGTATTTGACATCGACCATCTCCTCTAATCTCATCTCCAAACAACAGGAGAGCTGTGCTACTATCCCACTCGACAGATGGGCAGCTGAGGCAGCAAGAGCTTGAGAGCAGCAGAAGGAGGTGCAGGACTGGAACCCACCTCCCTTTGATGCCAAGAGCCTTCCTCTAACTCTCAGTTTCATTTCGAGTAGCTCCTGACTCCCAGCTGGAGCTGCAGGGTTTTTGTTTTTGTTTTTGTTTTTAATTGCAGTACTGGGAATTTGGAATTGAATCCTGAGCTTCCCACATGCTACCCAAGTACTCTACCACTGCAAGCACAGTACCCCTGAGCTGCATCCCCAGCACCTCTGAGCTACATCCCCCACGCTTCAGTTCAACCTTTTACTTATTTTTTAAGTTTTTAAATTTAAAAAAAAAAAAATTGGGGGCTGGCGATATAGCTCAACAGCACACCACCTATCTGGCAAGTGCAAAGTCCTGAGTTCAATTCCCGGCACACGCACACACAAAAAATGCCGCACCAGGGATCAAACCCAGGACCTTGTGCATGATAGGCAAGTGCTGTACCACTGAGCTACATACTGAGCCCCTCAATTCACTTTTTTTATTGTTTCCTTGCAAAGACCTTTAGAGATTGCTCAAACCTGTTCTCTATAGATAACACACTCAGTGTCACTTAGCAAGTCAATGTCAGACCTGAGATCGCCTGATCCCTGCATTGGGGCTCTTAATGCCACAGCCACACCACAGTTTAACCACCTTCTCTGGAGAATTTTGTGCCCAGTAAAATAATTTTAGAATGAAAAACAAAATAGAGGGCTGGGGATTTAACTCAGTGGTACAACGCCTGCCTGGCAAGCACGAGGTCATGGGTTCGATTCCCAGCACCGGAAAAAACAAAAAGCAAAACAACAAAAACAAAAACAAAATAGACAGGCAAGGTTAGGTCTGACAGCTTCCCTGTCTGAGACCAGCCACATCTGCGTGGTTTGGTTATGCTGACAAGGATACCTCTTTTCCCTTTGTTGTCCAAGCATGGTCAGAACTACAAAACATTACTGTGCGTGTGTCTGCGTGTGTGGGTGAGTGGGTGTGTGTGCGCCAATCGATAGGTGTGTGACCTTGGGCAAGTCAGCCTTTTTGCCTATATAAGTGAGCTGATAGTGGCTAATGCAAAAACAGCCATTAAACAGAGTACTTGGTATGTAGGGTCAACTGGGCATACCAAGGCTGAAGGTTGTTCTTTTGAAAGACCCACCCTATTTCCCCCCTCGTAGGGACACCCATGTTTGGAGTATTTCAACCAGGGCTGAAGGTGAATCTGTGCCCACACAGAGCGCTTTCTTATCTGCACTGGAGAGGTGTTGTCTCAAACTGAGACACTGCTTCCGGCCAGCCCCTTCCCCCAAGCTGACCCCTTGTTTTCATGGGTTTCCCAGAACTCACCCAGCCTTTTGGATTTCAGCTTGTTGGTTCCCCTCTTAGCCCACCAGGAGGCTCAGAGGGAAAAGGCTTCGGTATTTCCTTTTCTACTGAGGCTCCTGCCCGGCTGTGCATTAAACAAGATAATGGAAATAGAGAAAGGCGTTTCCCCCATGGGGCGGCCTTGTCCGTTTATTTTTTTCTCCCAGTTATGTAAAAAAATACATATTTTATACCACCAGTGGGCCCAGGGAGCCTCTGGGGTTTTGCTTTCTTCTACCCAGCAAGCCCTGGCCTTGGAACTCTGCAGCGACTCTCGCTGACTCTTCCATTACACTCTGTTAATTCAATAAAAAAGATTTTAGAAAACAATTAGGGGCCGCAAGGACAGGTCAGGCCTGATGGCTCCTCCGACTTCTCGGCAAGTCCTTCTCCAGGCTCCAGGGAGGGTCAGAAAGGGTCGTCCCTGCCCAGGGCTGGCTGTCCATGCTGAGGAAAAAGCGCAGAGGGGCTCCTGGTGGAGGCAGGGCGCTCACTGTGTGGCAGCAGTGAGTTGCCTCAGTCCCCTTTCTGTCAGGCAGGGGTCCCCCAGGTTGGGGACCGAGGGAACCAGTCCAGTGAGCCTGCGCTCTGGCTGGCACAGCATTCAGCTTCTGTCGTGGCCACCATCTGGGTAACCAAGTCACTTCATCTCCCATAGTTCCATTTCCTCATCCATCAAATGGAGATGTCTAAACTGGACTCGGCCCACTCCTATGCTCCCAACACTCAGGGAGATTGAGGCTCAGCCTGGGCAATTTAATGATTTAGCCAGACCTTGTCTCAAATAAAAAGTGCTGGGGATGTAGCTCAGTATCTCAGTTCAAAGGCCCTAGTACTAAAAAAAGAAAAAAAAAAGAGGAAGTGTTAGTCTGTAGTTCAGCATTTGGAAGACTGAGGCAGGGGGATCGTGAGTTCAAAGCCAGCCTGAACTGCTTGGTGGAGCCTATTTCAAAAACAAAAAAGGAAATCTTGATACTACTGAATTCACAAAGTTCATGTAAGTATTCTATAAAAGTCAGCTATGAGCACTCTCTGCCCAACACATTCCCTTCCCACTTCTAGGCAAAATCCTAAATAGCCTGGATGTCCACACAACCAGCCCCTGACCCTCCTTTCCCCTACCCCCACCAGGAAGGCCTCCTAGGCTATCTCTGGTGTAGGAAAAGCTTTCACACTGGCTGGGCAGTGCTACCCTCTCAGGGTTATTTGCATTTTAAAGAATGCTGAGGGCTGACCTAGCTTCTTTCCAAGGAAGGAAAGCCTTGGAGCTAGTAAAGTGCATCTAATGATGGAGTCTTAACCTAGTGTCCAGCGGGTGCTTCTGGGAGGGATTGTATGCAACCCTGTTAGTGCAAGTGGTAAGGTCCATTGTTTTCCTTAGTGTATCTCTCTCTCTCTCTCTCTCTCTCTCTCTCTCTCTCTCTCTCTCTCTCTCTCTCTCTCTCTCTCTCTCTCTCTCTCTCTCTCTCTTTCTCTCCCTCTCTCTAATAGGGTCTCAATGTGTAGTCCAGGCTGGCCTTCAATGTACTATGTTTTGTTTTGTTTTTTGTTTTTTTGAGACAGGATCTCCCCATGCAGTTCAGGCTGGCCTTGAGTTCACTTTGTAGTCCAGGCTGGCCTCGAACTCACAAAGATCCTCCTGCCTCAGCCTACTAAGTGCTTGGACTACAGCCATGTACCACCATGCCTGGCTGTCATTTCTCAAATGGCAAGAGGAAAAATAAAAATCCAAGAGTTGAGATTTTAGAAATTTTAGGCATCAACAGGGAAAAGAAATGTGGGCCTCTGGAGATCGCTCCAGAAAGATAACAGGCCCTCCCACTGCCTGCCAACTGGCATTCTTCTCTCAGTGGGCCGCAGGCTCCAGGTTTCCCCGTTGAGACTTTCCTGGGTGTCCTGGCAGCCTGAGGCTAATGATTAATCCCCAGGTGGCCTTTTCCTTTCATCTCTTGGCAAAGCAGGTAATAATGCTATTTAGACTGCAAGGGGTGCCCCTCCCCTGCCCTCTGCTGAGAGGAGCCACCTGCAGCCCCTGGAGGGGAACCCCTGGGAAAATTGGAATTGTGGGGTTGTAGTCCAATCAGCCTCTGGGCTGCAGGCTGTCTCGGTGTGGCTCCATGCCTGCTGCCCGCCCCCCCAACCCTTGCTCGCAGGGGCTCTTGACACCTCTGCAGGGCCACCTGCCAGCACAAGGGCAGGAACTGGTTTTGCTCCTCCCTCCTGTTAGAAAAAAAAAAAAAAAACAAAAAAACGGTGGTAACTGATAGGGACGCCACCCTTTGCAGCTCAGCCACTCCCATCTGCAGTTTTATTTCAAACATGAAGTAAACAATTCTGTGTGCCGTCCTCACTCGGCATCTGTGGGGTTGGGTCCAGGAACCCCCATGGATACCAAAACCCATGGACGCGCCAGTCCCTTGAAGTGATTATAGCGTTTGCATATAACTTACCTACACAGTCCAGGCATAGTGGCACATGCTTGTCATCCCAGTACTTGGGAGACTGAGACAGGAGGAACACCATGAGTTCAGGGTCAGCCCGGGGTACAAAGGGAGACCCTGTCTCAAAACAAAATAAAAACACTTATGTACATCCTCCTGTATAATTGTGATTTTTTTGTTGTTGTTGTTTTTTTGAGACAAGATCTCACTATGCAGTTTAGGCTGGCCTTGAGCTCACTTTGTAGCCCAGGCTGGTCTCGAACTCACAATGATCCTCCTGCCTCAGCCTCCCAAGTGGTGGGATTACAGGCATGCGCCACCACGCCCGGTGTGTTTTGTTTTTTGGTAATGGGAATTGAACTCAGGATCTTGCGCTTGCCAGGCAGGCGCTGTATCACTGAGCTATATCCTCAGTCCCTTCCTCCTCTATATTTGTTTGCTTATTTAGATCATCTCTAGATGGCTTATTATACTCTTTTTAAAAATACGCTATAGCTATATACACATACTATTCACATTCTAATACCAAGGAATAGATGCAAGGGCTCTTTTTTTTAGACATGGTCCCAGGCCCCGAACTCCTGGACAGTTTTCTGGCTGTCACTGCAGCGCACAAGAAGATGTATTTTGTTTTAGTTTGGTTTGGTTTGGTTTGTTTTGCTTTGCTTTGCTTTGCTTTGCTTTGCTTTGCTTTGCTTTGCTTTGCTTTGCTTTGTTTTGAGACTGGGTCTTGCTACATAATTTAGGCTGGCCTTGAACTCCCTAAGATCTTCCTACCTCAGCACCCAGGGTTCTGGGATTACAGGTGTGCACTACCATGCCGGGATTGTTTTGTTTTGGGGTGCTGGGGATTGAACCCAAGGCCTTGCACAAGCTAGGCAAGTGCTCTACCACTGAGCAACATCCTCAGCCCTAGATGCAATTTAAAATATTGTTTGTCAATCCATGGTTGGTTGATGCTTCACATATGGGCTAATTGTATAGTGAAACCTCATGTATATGTCACCCAGCTCCAAAAATTGTTTTCTGTAATTTTATAATTTGTACCAAAACTTGTTTAATCTTCTTATAATAGTATTTTTATGTTTGCTTTTGCAGAATAGCTTAAAGCAAATTCCAGGAAACCTGTCATTTTCCCTGTAAAATGTGGTCTGCATCTGTGGTAAAGATGTTTTTAAACATGACCCTCGGGGCTGGGGATTTAGCTCAGTGGCAAAAGCGCCTGCCTGGCAAGTGCAAGGTCGTGAGTTCGGTTCCCGGTACCAGAGAAAAACCAAAAAAAAAATAAAATAAAATAAACATGACCCTCATGATATTAAGTAAAAATGCCTAATAAAATTAATAATAATTGCTCAATATCATCAAATGGGTATGCCTTGTGGGTTTCTTGTTTGATTGTTTATTTATTTTGTCTTTTTGAGACAGGGTCTTCCTGTGCAGTTCAGGCTGGCCTTGAGCTCACTTTGTAGCCCAGGCTGGTCTTGAACTCACAATGATCCTTGAACTCACAATGATCCTCTTGCCTCAGCCTCCTGAGTGCTGGGATTACAGGCATAGACCACCACTCAGGGCTTGTTTGTTTATTTTGAGGCAGGATCTTATTATGCAGCTCCAACTGGCCTTGAACTTGAAGGAATTCTCCTGCCTCAGCCTCCTACATGGTAGATAACAAGTGAGTGCTACCATACCCAGCCTATGGTTTATTTTTTAAACCATGTTTTTCTAAGGAGTATGTTTAAATCAGAGTGAGCAGGCCGAGGATATAGCTCAGCAGCATAAGCGCCTTCCTTGAAACACAAGGTCCTGAGTTCGATTCCTCGTACCAAAAAAAAAAAAAAAAAAAAAAACAAAGAATTGAATCAGAGTAAGCAAGAGCTTCACTTTATATTTCTGTTAGGTCCCTTAAGTTTCTTTGTATATGTATTTTTCTTTATCCCTTTTTAGTCAATTTTTTAAGTTACATTTGACTAATATATGTAAAACATACAATTTGATGAGTCTTTGCGTTTTCATATCCTGCAAAACCACTGGAACAATCAAGATAATGCATGTATCCATTTTTGTTTGTATTTTGACATAATTCTCAATTTACAGATTTTTTTTTGTTTTTCTGAAGCACTGGGTAATCCAGTTTTCGTGTGGCCTGCCTGTAGTCCCAGCTATTTGTGGTTGAGGCAGGAACTTGAGCCCAGTAATTTTGAGCCGGGTTGGACAACACAGCCTACTTCTACCTCAGAAAACAAAAAGGCCAGGCATAGTGGTGCATGCCCATAATCCCAGCACTCTGGGAAGCTGAAGCAGGAGGATCAGAAGTCTGAACCCAGCCTGAGCAAGTTAGCAGCTTAGGGCCCAAAGGCCCTGGGTTCTGTCCCTAGTAATGAAGAGGAAAAAAAAAGAAAGAAAGACGAAAAGAAAATAGTGTATGATGCGATTATTTGACCCAGAGACAGAAATGCACTGGGCCCAAATGTCGTAAGCACACATATTCCTGCAGAGGCAAAGCTTTATTGGCAGGAGTGGGGAACTGTAGCTGTCGCTGAAAGGAGAAAGCAATTGGTTCAGAGACTAAACTGTTGCTCACAGAACAAAGGGAACAGAAGGTTTTTATTGATTTGGGGGTGGCTAAAGTTTGGTATTTTTCAATGGCCAAGAGCATGGTTTCAAAAGATGTTTCTTCTTGTCACAGTTAGGGTAGGGCCCCAGGTGGTCACAGTTAACTCATCTGAGAAGCTGTTAAACATTTATATGTCCAGGCCATCATCCTGCACAAAATATCCCCGCCTTGCACTTGGTGAGTGTAGCAGTCGACTTGCTGTTGTTGGGCAAAATAGCTCACACCCACAACTTCAGAGAAGTTTGTTTGACTCAGTTTCAAAGGGTTCAGTCCATGATTGGCTGGTTCCAAGGCAGAAACGGCAAGGTGGAAGGACCTGGCGGAGGCTCAAGCTGTGGCAGCCAGGAAGTGAGAGAAAGCAAAAGAATCAGAGCAAGAGGAAGTCCTAGGGGATGAGAATACATCCTTCCAGGTCATGTCCCCAGCGACCGACCTTCTCCAACCAGGGCCCACCTCCTTACCACACATTCAGTTATCCATTCATCCATAGATTAGTCCATTGATGAGCATAGCACACCCATGACCCACTCACTTTCCAGTAGCCCCACTTCCACCATAACAGTGGGCTAACAGAAAGTCACCTTCACTCAGAAACTACTGAGTTCTTCTCATAGATGGTGTCTTCATCTTGCATAAGCCCTGGCTTTATGACAGGGCTGAGGACTTTCAGTGCTGGACCTACTGAGAAAGCTCCAGGGTAGGGTGGAGGAGGCATGCACCAGTTCCAACCGGCAATAGGCTAAGCTAACCCTGTATCATAGTCTTGGACAAAACATTCCTTAACTGATAACTGTCTACATGCAGAGCTGAGTAGAATCTGACTCAAGGGTTAAGACAGTAAAGACGACAGACACAATATAAAGACAGAGATGCCACGCCCTGTACCCTGTTCTAGTTACCCATCCGACATCTGTGGGCCCAAGTGAAGAGTCGGTATTCTCAACCAAAGCAGCCTTGAGATCCTGGGAAGTAACCCAGGCAACCGTTATCATAACCTACACGTCAGAGCGTTATCTGCAGCAGAGCGAGGGGGAAGCTCATGTAGCACCCAGCTGCGTGACCTCCAAAACTAGTGATTTTAAGTGAGAGCAAATGAAGCTAGAAAGATTGTTTAGGTTTTTTACTTGGTAACAATATCTCACTTTATGCAAACGTTCTGCTTCTGTGGTTTTAGCCAAGTCTCATGACTGGCCTGTTAAAACATGCCCTGCTATAAAAGATAATAGTTGATTGTGTCCAGAGACAGATTTTGCTATGCAGCCTTTTGTCCTCTATTGTCACACGGCTGGTGGTCCCTCATTATATAAATATGTTCCTCTATCTCATATGTAACACAAGCTACTCAGATATAGAGGTTTGACTTGATTCAAATTCAGTTTTTTAGGCAAAAAGATTTCATCAATGGGGCTCGATGCTGCTGGTAGCATATCAGGAAGTAAGAAACCGGCTGGTGGCTTTCCCTTAAGAAGCTAAGATTCAGCCGGTGTCAGCTGATCCCTCCATTATCAAATTCTCAATCACCTTGTGGTTTGTAGCCCGCAGAGGACGGCTCTCCAGATCCATTATCTCATCGGGCCAAACAGCAAGCATTTACTAAGCACTGCCATGTGCCAGGCATTCTGGTCAATACAGGGGACACAGAAATAAACAAAATTAGGTCCCTGTCCTTAAGAACCTTATAAGGTAGTGGGGAGGTGCTGACGAGTAAACATTCATCCATTTATTTATTAAATATTTATTGAATGCCAATTATGTATCAAGCATTGTGCTAGATGCCAGTAATTGCATTACAGTGTGTGATAAAAGTGATAGCTACCACTTATTGAAGCTCCCTCCCCATACTCTACGTGCATGATATCACCAGCCCCACAGCGCCCTTTGCTTCTATACCTCCCTGTTACAGATTTGGAAGCAGAGGCTCACAGAGAGGCAGAGATCTGATGAAGGTCAGGGTTCTTCACAGAACAGAACCAGGTGGATACACACTGTATGTGGAGAGCATATGGCGCAGGCGATTGTGGAGGCCTCGGGGTCACACAATGTGCCATCAACAAGCCAGAGACCCCAAGAGGTCAGTAGCATGGCTCGGTTCAAGTCCAAAGACCTGAAGAATTGGGGACTCACTGGCACAAGTCCCAGAGTCCAAAAGTAGAAGAACCACGAGTTCTTTAGGACAGAAGAGCATCCTGGCTCCTGAAGAGAAAGAGCACATTTGCCTTTCCTCTGCCCTTTTGTTCTACAATCTGCATTTGCCTGTTATGTCTGTTATGTCTAAAGTTTACACACACACACACATACACACACACACACACACACATCAATACTGGGAATTGATTTGTCTTGTTTTGTTTTGTTTTGTTTTTTATCTTTTTGAGACAGGGTCTCAATATGTAGTTCAGGCTGACCTGGAGCTCACTTTGTAGCCCAGACTGGTGTCGAACTTGCAACAGTCCTCCTGCCTCAGCCTCCCTCCTGCTGGGATTATAAGTGTGCGCCACCACTCCTGGCTCTTAAAAAGATGTTTTTAAAAAACTTTGACACATGGTCTCATTAAGTTGCCCATGTGGTACTCAAAATTAAGGTCTTCCTGCCTCAGCCTTCCTCAGTGCTAAAATGACAGGCGTATACCACCGTGCCTGGCTTCCAAAGCCTCTTAAATGCATGCAGTAGTGCTAAGATCAGGACAGAATTAATTCTAGGTACCATTTGAACGGAGTGGCAAACATTGCTCAATTTAGCAAGAAATGGTGAGAGGCATTGGTCCGCAACTCCAAGGCCCAGGGCAGCCAGAGAAGCTGGACAAGAATAAGGCCTAGGTGCTGCTTTTCCCGCCTGACTGGATGGAGCTTCCATTAAGGCATGGGGGCCACTGGGACTCATGCCAGGCGGTGCCAGCGTATCTACAGCGCAAAAGGTTTATCTCCATTTTCCAGAGGAGGTGACTGAGCCGTGAAGAGACAGGCAGCCTGTCCCACGGCCAGAGGCCGCTTGAGACGAGGCCCATGGCTCCAAGACAAGTCCAGTTCCTGGGCAGACTCCCTGGGTCTGAAGCCCGCTCTTCCGCCTGCCGGTTACAAGCCTCTGACCCCATCACTGGAACTCTCTGGACTCCCAGTTTCCTCCTCGTCCTCCTGCGAATAGTCATAGCACCTATTTTATTGCATGGCTTTAAGAATTTGAAGAGATAACCTAAGTAAACATGACAAACAGGAAATGCTTAATAAACATTAACTATTGTTATTTCCACAGTCCACATTTCGGGGAGGAGGGGGCTCAGAGTTTCCTGGAGCCGAGTCCCTGGGCTCCTTCCATCCCCGCAGAGTTCGTGAGGTCCCCATAAAAGGGCTGCTGCGTGGACTGGTCCACGCCAGCCGACTCCTGTCCATTGTGCGGACACCTTTGGACTGACGGGGTGTCTCAAGAATGATAGATAAGTGCTGTGAATAACTGTCGGGCCCAGAGACCTTTGGCTTCCAGTTCCCCATTTCCAAGCAAGGAAGGCCCCACCCCGCCCCTCCTCTGAGAGCCACAGTTACCTGGCCGAGGACCTTGTGTCCTGGGATGGAAGACAAAGCCCTTCCCAAACACCAGCCCGCTCTAGGCTCAGCCAACGATGAAGTCAGTCTGTGCAAAAATACCTGGGGTACCTTTGAACTACACCGAGGGTGTAATTCAGTGCTAGAGCACTTGCTTACCGTGTGCCTCGCCCCGAGTTCCAGCCCGGTGATAGGTTTGACCTCTGTCTGCCCCCTCCTCAGCCTTGAGTTGCCGGAATGGCTGTTCCCAGCTGCCTGAGCCCAGGGAGCAGCGCACTCTGCCAGTGTGCACATCGGCCGGCGCATGGCAACAAAACATTGTGGCTGCTGTGGGTGGTACTCAGCCAGTCTCGCTCTCCCAATCTCACACCCCCTTCGCCTCGGCCCACCTAAGCCCCGCCCACTAACCCCCCACCCTGTGCATAAAAGACCCAGCTCCATAGACCTGACTGGAACTCTCCTTCAGGGTTACTCCAGGAGGTCCCACCTGGAGCCCCGAGTTCAGGCCGGCTGTGTGCTTTTACTGAGGTCATCACCATTAACCTAACACCCAGCACCAAAAAAGAAGAGAAAAGAAACAAAAAGAGATGACTCTCAAGTTTTCACTTTTTTGTAATTAAACTATTATTTTCTAAATACTGTATATACCTTTGAACCCTGGATGTAAAGCTTATATAATTTTTTCCTTAAAAAAAGAAAATTTGCCAGGTATGGTATGTAGTGAAACTGTATAGTGAAGTCCTGTCTCACAAAAAGAAAAAAAAGACAAAAAAAAATGTGGCTCGTACACTTACGTTTTGGGGATTTTTTTTTTTTTTTTTTTGAGACAGGGTCTCGCTGTGTAATTCAGGCTGGCCTCACTATGGCCATTCAGGCTGGTATTCAGGCTGGGCTACTCACTATGTAGCCCAGGCTGGCCTTGAACTCATTTCAATCCTCCTGCCTCAGCCTCCCAAGTGCTGGGATTACAGGGATGTACCACCACCTCTGGCCACATCTCACAGTTTGTTTATTTATCAAATCCCAGAGGAAATTGATCTTGTGACTTTGAAGCAAACTTTCTGTCCTTCCCTAGGACTTGGTTTAGCATCTATAAAATGAGTCAGTTCGCTGACCCTAAGGACTATGACTCTGAGCGCTTTGAGGTTGAAAATTATGTCACTAGGAGTTGCCATTGCCTTCTTAGAGGGGATTGTGGAATTAGTTCTCAAGTCAGTGGTATTAGCAGGCACAGTAGTGAGGTATAAGATCCTAGCTTTGATCCCCAGTACCACCCACACTCAAAAGGCTGGGCATGGTGGTGCACTCTGGGAGGCTGAGGCAGGAAGATCACAGGTTTGAGTCCAGCCTGGACAAGTTAGTTACTTAGTGAGATCTTGTCACAAAATAAAAACTAAACCAGCACTTGGGAGGCTGAGGCAGGAGAATCGCCGTGAGTTTGAGGCCAACCTGGGCTACATAGTGAATTCAAGGCCAGCCTGAATTGCATGGTGAGACCCTGTCTCAAAAATAAATAAGTAAATAAAAAATAAAAATAGTCTGGGTACCCACTGTAGCTCAATGCAAAAGCCATGGGTTCAATCTCCAGTACCACCAGAACAATATCATTCATGAAGTGAACGGTATTCACAAATTCACGATGCTGTTCATGGCTTTCAATTTCATTCTTTATTACTTACTATTTTGAGAGAGGATCTTACTATCTAGCTCAGGCTGGCCTTAAACTCATTGTGTAGCCCAAACTGTCCTTGAACTCAAGGTGATCTTCCTGCCTCAGCCTCCGGAGCACTGAGATCAGAAGTTTGTACCACCACACTCAGCTGCTTTCAATTTTAGGCTCAAACTGCAAATAAGACACAGAAGACCTAATTATAGTTACAGAACAAAATATAATGTTTTAAATAAAATATTATGACTAAAAATTGGAAACTGCTTGGTAGGTAAGGAGAAAGCTTGGTAAGGGCACTGAATTGCTCATCTGCCAACAGATATTTTTCTAGAGAGGGAAGTTTGGGGTGACCAGCAAGTCTACTATTACTCATTATATTATTATACATTATAACCCATGTGTGATACATTTTTCCTTGTAAAGACCAGGTTTGGGAGGTTTCTGCTGGGAAGAAGGACTACACTGGTTATTGGAGTCCAGACGCTGTAAGTTATGGCTTGTCAGAAAATTTGTCTGCATTTTGCTTGTGTCCAGAGACTTTGCCTAAGACTGAGATTAAGGGCGATGGGCTGATCTGGAGAAGAAATTTCAAAGTAGTCGAAAGTTCAGGCAGTGGCATTGGCATGGCTATGGTTGGGGGCTTTTACCCAGATTTATGTTGAGAATCAAGAGCAAAGAGCCCAGCACAATGATTTAAAATGTGAGTTTGACCAGAAAGGAAGTTCCAGTAAAGCTGCGGATTGCAAAGATAGAGTTGAGGAGACCTTGATTGTTGGGAAGGAACAAGGAAATAGAAAAGATGACCTGAGGGCATCACTAGCAGTAGCAAGTCTCCACCCTCTGCAACTTTAGACCTGCAAAAGTGGAAGACTGCTTTGAGAAGAAAGCCGCGGAGCACCACGTTTCCGAGTGGCAGCAGCCAGACTATGTTCCAGAATGGAGGCAGTGGCTGCACCAGGTTCCAGAATGGCAGCAGCACAGAGAATTTGTTCCTCAGAATTGGATTCAGAGTGCCCAGTGATCCAGGCGCTTGACCTCTATGGCTAACAGAGAGGAAAACTTGGCTGCTGGTACAGGCGGCAGCAGACCTTGGCTTCTCGAGTTTATGATTGATTCATGGGCCAATGCTGGGATTATGGGTGTGAGCGCTACACCTACCCTGGGGCAGGTAGTTTGGATATAAAGTAAGGGAGGGAAAGAGGCTGCCTGCCACCACTCCTCCCCTTGAGCTCTTGTTGCTTTTACTATCTTCCACTGTTGCCCTCTGCCATGTGCTACCCGGCCTTGGAGCCAGGTGAGTATGGACAAAAACCTCCACAAACTGTGAGCTAAATAAACCTTTCCTTCCTTCATTTTGGGTGTCGGGTATTTTGTCTCAGCAACGAAAGAAAAGTAACCAGGACAATATTTCAAATATTCTTTTCTACTTTAATTGTGAAATAAGGTCTCTAAATTGCCCAAAGTGACCTCAAATTTGTGATCCTCCTGCCTTAACCTTTCAAGCAGTTAGTAGCTGGGATCACAGGTATGCACCACTATGCCCAATTTAAGTATCCTTCTCCTCCTCCTCTTTTCCTTTTTTCTTTCAGTACTGGGGATTGAACCAAGGGCCTTTACACTAAACTACATCCCCACCTCCTGTTTTGTTTGTTTGTTTATTTTGAGATAAGGTCCTGCTGACGCTAACTTTCCCAGGCCTGGCTTTCCCAGGCTATTGCCTCAGCCTCCCAGAATGCTGGGATTAGAGGCATGCACCACCACTCCCAACCTCAAATATTCTTTTCTTTCTAAAAAATAAAAAAAGCGAGAGTGGCTTGGGAGGTTAAGGCAGGAGGATAGCTGCAAGTTCGAGGCCACTCTGGACTACACAGTGAATTCAAGGCCAGCCTGAGTTACATATTGAGACCCTGTTTTTTAATTTTTAAAATTTATTTTGCTTTTTGAGACAGGGTCTCGCTATGCAGTCCAGGCTGGCCTTGAACTCACTTTGTAACTCAGGCTGGTCTCGAATTTGCAACAATCCTCCTGCCTCAGCCTCCCAAGTGCTGGGATTATAGGCATGTGCCACCACACCTGGAGAGACCCTGTTTTAAAAAACAAAACATCCAGGCATGGTGGTACATGCCTGTAATCCCAGCACTTGGGAGGCTGATACAGGAGGATCGTTGCAAGTTCGAGACCAGCCTGGGTACAAAGCGAGCTCAAGGCCAGCCTGAGCTGCATATTGAGACCCTGTCTCAAAAAGAAACAACAACAACAACAACAAACAAACCAAAAAGATGTAAAAAGGCAAGGCTGGAGTGTAACTCAGTGGCAGAGCACTTGCCTAGCATGTACGAGGCCCTAGGTTCAGTCTCTGGTACATATTGTTAAAAGAGAAATGAAGGCATGAGCTAGATAAAAGAAAAAAGATGTACCAAAATGAATCAAACCAAAAAGTTTTGGCCTCATTCTCCACAAGTCCAGACTTCTTGTGTGGTGGGTGTTCAGCCCTTTGAGATATGTGTGAAATGTATTGAGCAAGGACAGTATCTGGCCACAGAAAGGAATGACATTATGATATGTGCTGCAACACAGATGACCTTGAAGACCTGCTAAGCGAACAGAGCCAGTGACCAAAGCCCACAGATTGTACAGTTCCATTTTTTTTTTTTTTGGCTTATTTGTGTGTGTGTGTGTGTGTGTTCTGAAGATAGGATTTCACTATGTAGTCCACATTGACCTTTTACTGGTGTTCCTCCTGTCTCAGCCTCCTGAGTCGCTAGATCACAGGTGTTACAACCATGCCTAGTTCTCAGTTCTGTTTTTTTTATGAAATGTCTAAAATAGGCAAATCCATAGACAGAAAGTAGATGGATAAAAAAAAAAAAAAAAGAAAGTAGATGGATGGTTGTTAGGGACTGTAGGGATGGGGGTGGGATGAAAACTGGGGCTGACTCCTGATGGCTTTGGGGCTTCTCTCAGGAAGGAGGACTATGTTCTAAATTTAGATTGTAACCAAGCATGGTGGTGCACACCTGTAATCCTAGCACTCCAGAGGCTGAGGCAGGAGGATTGCTGTGAGATTGAGGCCAGCCTGGGCTACATAGTAAATTCAAGACCAGCCTGAACTATGTAGTGAGACCGTGTCTCAAAAAGAAAAAAAAAATTAGATTGTGACAATGACTGCACAATCTTGTAACTATACTTAAAAACCTTGAATTGACCACTTTACATGGGTGGATTTTTATGGTATGTGAGGTATGTGGATTATATCACAATAGAGCTTTATTTTTTAAGTAAAGAAGGGACTTTTGCTCAGTGTGGACTTAGTAGAGGGATGACTTTTTTAGTTCTGTACTTGACTGTCTCTTAACTGTTTCACAAACTGAAAAATCTAGAAAACTTTGGAGTTTTTGTTGTTATTATTTGAGATAGGGTCTTACTACTCTGTGTTCCTGGACTTGCTATGTAATCCAGGCTGGCCTCCAATTTGTGGCAATCCTCCTGCCTCAGCCTCCCGAGGGCTGTGATTATAGGCATGCATCATCACACCCAATCAAATCTAGAAAACTTTCTTCCATACACATGTACAATTACAGCCAGGCATGGTGGCACGTGCCTGTAATCCCAGCACTTGGGAGGCTAAGGCGGGAGGACTACCATGAGTTTGAGGCCATCCTTGGCTACATAGTGAGATCCTGTCTCAAAAAAAATCTATATATAGATATTATATATCTATATATGTATCTATATATATCTCTATAGATATAGATATATAGATAAAAAATTGCCCCTGCAGGGGCTGTGGGAGACCTGGAGGGATTCAGGAAGCTGCTGTTTGCCAATATATATACAATTATAATAACAACAATAAAATTAACAGCGGTTCTCATTTCTACAATACTTGTCCTGTGCCAGGCGCTATGTTCCAAGCACTTCTACTTGCGTTAACTCCAAAGCCTCTATGAGAAAGATCTGATCCTATTCCCACTTGAAACTGAGAGCAGACATGATTTTCCATGGTCAGTAAGTGGCAGAGCGGGGACAGAGCCACAAGGGCCGGGGAGTGGCTTAGCACCAGCAGTACCTCAGTTCCCCTGACCGCTGTCACCCCCTCTGCCGTCTGCAAAGAATGATCCAAGCAACCCAGAGCTCAGGTGACCAGCTGCCCCCATTTGCCTGGAACCAAGGGTTCCCATGTGCTGAGCCGCAGGTGCCCAGTAAATTGGGACAGTTTCATCACCATCGGAACCAGCGAGCATTGGTCGCCATTCACCCCTGTGCATGGGTGCAGTGGGCGTCTGCACACACCCATGCTCACCTACGTGTGTGTTGTTGGAAGAGCTGCTACTGGTTCTCCCCTGGTTTTATAGGAAAGCAGGGTGGAGCTGGCCAGGCTGGAGCCAGACCGGGCAGGTGACGAGAGCTTCCTTCCGGGCTAGAGACAAACAGACCTATAAAATGTGGGCAAAGGGCAAGACTTCCACGCAGAAACTTTCTTCCAGGAAAGCTTCAGAGCCCAGAGCGAGGGGGCCATAGGTTTTCAGAGTTACTCTCCAACTTTTCAGGCCACAGTCATTTATTCACTCTCTCATTTAGTCATTCGGTATATGTGCACTGGGCACTTGCCGTGGGCCTGGTGCTCAGCTGGTAAGGAGAGGGGCCTTGCTGCCTTCAAAGGGCTTTTGCTCCCTTAGAGTAAACAATTTACAATTGAGAAATTCACGATCAAGGGTAACAAGTGAGATTGATTTAATAGTGTTTGTCTACTGCAGAGCCTGGGCGCTGGGCCAGGCAGCAGGAAGGCTGGCCCCTGGCACCAGCACGGTGTTCCTGGCCACCTGCTGTGTCTGGCTTCAGCCTTCTAGTCACTGGAGATGGCCGAGGTGGGGTGTGGGAGAAGCAGGAGCTGTGGAGACCTGGAGGGATTCAGGAAGTAGCTGTTGGCCAGGTGATACGGAAAAATTCAATACGGTGTTTCAGCAAGCAGTGCAGCCGTGTCGGTTCTGGGTGGGGACCAGCCCTGGGGAGAAGTGACTTGTGATTAACCAGGTGGTGTCAGGGAGGCTCACGGGACCCAGAGAAGTCTTGTTGGTGAAAGCGACATCTAAACTGAGCTAACAGGCTTCCTGCCAGCAAAAGCCAAGGGGAGGAGGATTCCACACAGCTGGAAGAGGGAAAGGCAGGAGATTATACCTGAGGGGCAGGCAAGTGCCAGGCAAGGGTGTGGGTGCAAGCAGCTTGCCCTGTGTCCTGACAGCAGTAGGAGGCCATGACAAGACTTTTTTTCTTTTGCTTTTTTTTTCTGGTACCGGAAATGGAACTCATGACCTTGCGCTTGCCAGGCAGGCGCTGTGCCACTGAGCTAAATCCCCAGCCCCCAAGACTTTATTTTTCTATTTTGGTCTTTTGACACAGGTTCTTGCTATGTATTCCAGCCTGGCCTTGAACTCACTCTGTAGCCCAGGCTGGTTTCCATCTTGTGGCAGCGATCCTCCTGCCTCAGCTTCCCTGTTGCTGGGATTACAGACATGCACCACCACGTCTGATTTTTTTTTTTTTTTTTTGCTTTTGAGATAGGTTCTCATTAAATTGCCCAGGCTGACATGAACTTGTGTTCCTCCTGCTTTAGCCTCCTGAATAGCTGGGATTATAAGCGTGTATCATCTTGTGTGCCACTATTATAGGCTTTTAAGTGGGAGAGTCACCTGGACCAGTCTCCAAATCCTCCCAGAAAACACCAAGGGATCAGTTTTTTTCAAAACAAGAGTCTAGGGCTGGGGATTTAGCTCAGCAGCACAGCGCCTGCCTGGCAAGTGTGACGTTGTGAGTTCGATTCCCGGTACCGGAAAAAACAAACAAACAAACAAACAAAAAAGACAAACAAGAGTTTAGGTTCAGAGAGGTTAAAACATCTGTCAAACTCTGGGTGTGGTGGCAGCATACCTGTAATCCCAGCCCTCTGGGAGGTTGAGGCAGGAGGATCACAAGTTTGACACCAACCTGGGCAATTTAGTGAGACCCTGTCTCAAGATAAAAAACTAAAGAAAGGGCTAGGGATGTAGCTCAGGGGAAGAGCACCCCTCAGTTCCATCCTCAGAACTGGAATACAAAACCCTGCCAAACCAAAACAACTACCCGGACCCCTGCAGTGAGTCCCCAGTGCCCTGCAAGGCATAACGGGACACAGCAAAAACAAAGAGCAAGAGATGAAATGGAGATGCAGGGGCTGGGGATGTAGCTCAGTGGTGCAAGTGCCTGCCTGGCAAGCGCAAGGTCCCGAGTTCGATTCCTGGTACAAAAAAAAAAAAAGAAAGAAAGAAAGAAAGAAATAAAGATGCAACGGGGATCTGGGATGACCAGTTGTTCATGGGAATAGAAGACCACAAGGCAGCCAGAACCTTGTATTCACTGATCACATTTTCACTGAGGAAAATGATGAAGGGATCGTTGAGAACTCAGAGGAAGCCATGGTCTTATGCTGATGAGGATCTTTATGTTGACCAGGATGGTGGAGAGAGATGGAGGTAAATAAAGGCTTCCCTTTCCCCAGGGTGAAACCCTTTTCTTATTACTACTCAGTTCTCAGGGAACCAGGATGTCTTCAGTTGATGTCATCTTGCCCTGGCGCGTCACAGCATGGTGGATGAAGGAAGCTTCAGCGGTGACCGGAGCACTCGGAGTTGTTTCCGCATAGCATAGCTGGTTCGAAGGGCAAGATACCAGGGCTCGGACAGGTCCTAATCACAATTAAATTATGAAATTATTTTTTCACAAAAATTATATCGAATGGTCCTTGAAAAACAAGAAAACACCTGTCAGGCATCACACAGCAGGTTAGACATGAGGCAGGTGGACCTGCTTGCTTCTGTGTCACCTTTTCCCGGATACCGTGTGCGCCACAAGCTGCCCATTGCACGTGGACTCTTGACAGTTTGCAAATTGTGTTACAGACTATGAAGTGATTTCCTGTCTTCGCTCTTCAACACCATTCCCTTTACATAGCTGAAGGGACTGAAGTGCAGAGCAGTTTCAAGACCTAATATGCAATGAAACCTTAATTCAAATCTTTTTTTTTTTTATTTGAGACAAAGTCTCACCTTGAATGTACTGTGTAGCCCAGGCTCACCTCAAACTTGGGATGGTCATCCTGCCTCAGCCTCCTGAGTGCTGGGATCACAGGCATGCACCACCATGCCCGGCTCTCACTTTTGCAGTTTAAGATTCCTGGTCCGGCACTCTTTCCTCGCCACTGCTCTGTGTTTTGGCACGTGTACTTGTCACTCAAGGTTAGAAATGCCAGAAACCTAAGCAAAACAAAAGTGTTTGGCGGCTTCTGTACTAGAGTCCAGGGAGAGATGGACTTCAGATATGGATGACTCCAGGTGGTCCAATGCTGTCTTCGCTCTCCTCCGTGCTGATGTTTTTCTTTCTTAGATTCTCCTGTAAGGGTAGTTATAGGCACCCAACCTACCAGTTCAGCAATCCTAGCCCTAGGGAACTGCACTGAGCTGCCTCCCCAGCCCTAGGAGCTACATTTTCTGAATAGATCCAACCAAAAACAGGCTTCACCCTTGCACACACCTTTGCCCCCATTTCCTGTGGCCCTGGAGACAGCTGGAGGCTTCTGTCTGGCTGAGACTGGGCCATGAGCTCAGCCTGGACTGAAGCTAGGGGAGTCAGTCTCCCAGGACCACAGGGACTGAGAGGAGGGGAGGAAGGAGCCCTTAAAGGACGGTGAAGATGCTGTCCCCCAGGAGCGGGAACTGACACTGGGTGCAGAACAGCCAATGTAAAAAAAAAAAAAAAAAAGAGCAGCCAGTGGGGTTAGGGATTTAGCTCAGCGGCAAAGCATCTGCCTGGCAAGCGCAAGGTCATGAGTTCGATTCCTGGTACCAGAAGAAAAACAAAACAAAACAAAACAAAAAACCAAAAAGAACAGCCAGTGTACAAGCAGGAGGAGGAGGAGACTGCCTCCCTGGGGCTGGGACTGAGTAGCCCCCCTGATTAGGGAGTTGCAAATGATAGCAGAGGTGACTGGCCAGGTGCCTGTCCCCTCAAGATAGGTGCTCTGCTCACCCTTCGAGAGCCCGCTGACAAGCTCCAGTAAAGGCTGGAACCCCGAAGATCTTTCCTTCTCAAAGCAATGTTTTTCTTCAATCAGATTTTGTTGGTGCACGGTAGATGTACATAATGATCGCATTCCTCATAGAGAATTTGTACTTGTACATGATATATCTTGATTCTTTTTCCCCCCATTTCCTTATTCTCCCTCTAACCCCTCCTGTCCTCCCCATTTACAAAAGCTCAAAGCAATTTTGGCCTAAGAAACTATCTTGTAGATAACAATATGTAAAACAATAACCACTGATAATTTCCTACCACTTTGTCTGTAATTTGGTAAGCCCCCCCCCATTATTATGTTATCCTTCTTTTACTCTTTAAAAAAAAAACAAAACAATTTTGGCTAAGTGCAGTGGTACACCTGTAATCTCAGTATTTGGAAGGCTGAGGCAGGGGGATTGCTGCCCGGACTGCATAGTGTGTTCAAAGCCGGCCTGGACTACATACCAAGACCCCGCCTCAGAAAACAAAATAGAACGATAAAAGAGCTAGGCATGGTGGCACACACCCGTAATTCCAGCACTCCAGAGGCTGAGGCAGAAGTATCGGCATGAGTTTGAGGCCAGCCTGGGCTACATAGCAAGATCCTATCTCAAAAAAACAAAACAAAATAAAATAAAAAACAAAAACAAAAAGAGTAATGTTTGCCCTGGGGCTACCTTGCATGCTGGTTTGCCTCCTCACAGGACTCAAGACTTAGTCACAGTGTGACCTAAAATAGAAAAAAAAAAAAAGATGAAAGTAAGGAAAAAAAACCAACTAAGTCAGCAGGAAGTTCTCCTGTCTTGTGAGCCTTTCTTTTCTTATTCCGTCTCTGGTGAGAGCTGGTACCAGAAGTGGCTTATAATGTAAGCATCCACCCAAAGGCAGAACTGGGGGTTGGGTAGTATTTGACAGCCCCTGGTGCCAGGCAGCTTGGGCTCACATCCCAGCTCTAATGTTACCCAGCAAGTGCAAGTTAATGACCTTGTGCCTCCATTTCCCCATCTGTGAAAAGGGTTGATGGTGTCAATGGCAGAACTTCCAGATGGGGTTGTCAAGGAATCAGCTGAATGAGTCCTTGTTCAGAACAGTGTCTGCCAGCCTGGGCTACAAAGTGAGCTCAAGGCCAGCCTGAACTGCATAGCGAGACCCTGTCTCAACAAGACCAAAAAAAAAAAGAACAGTGTCTGACCCAGCATAAGATAAATATGGACATAGATATCAAAATAAATGATGGGTGTCATATGTGCCATCAGTAGCTTTTCATTTGAGGCTCCTGGAGGACAAGGGCAGGGCAGCTCTGTCTTGTTTCTATATTCCTTGTGCCCAGGCTAAGCTGGGCGTGGTGGCGCTCACCTACAATCCTAGCACTGAAGAGGCTGAGGCAGGAGGATCGTTGTAAATTCCAGACCAGCCTGGGCTACAAAGTGAGTTCAAGGCTAGCCTGAACTGCATAGCAAAACCCTGTTTCAAAAAGACAAAAAAAGAACAGAGCAGGTTAAGGTAAATATCTATTGAGCGAATGAATGATTGAATGGTCATTACCCTGGGAGCCAGGACTATGGAATGTGACTTTCGTTCACCTGGGTCGGTCTCTGCCTTGGTATAGATAAGATCAGTGTTGTGCAAACATTTCCAGTTGGGACCTCCGATAAGTAATGCCTTTAGCCAGGCATGATTGCATGAGCCTGAAATCCCAGCTTTTGGAAGCTGAGACAAGAAGATCGCAAATTGGGGCCCAGCCTGGGTGCTGACCCAGTGAATGCATTTGAAGTTTCACCAATTGCTTGAGGCTCTACATGTGAAAGGACCTGGGAAGAGAGGACAGGGTTGAACTCCTGCAAATACAGGGCTGGGTTGGCTTTGGCAAATTACGTAACCTCTGGGCGCCTAGGTTTGCTCAGTAAAATGGAACTAATAGTAGTTCCTAGCTCTTAGGCATGGATGAGGATTAAATGAATACTTGCAGAACATTAAGTACATCTAAATGCTTGATAAAGAATATTTTCACCTATAATCCCAACTATGCAGGAGGCTGAGGCAGAACGATTGCAAGTTCAGTCAGCCTGGAAATTTAGGGAGATCTTGTCTCAAAATGAGAGAAAGCAAGCAAGCAAACGGGAATCACAGGCAGGCAAGCCTGTAATCCCAGCACTCAGGAGGCTGAGGCAGAAGCATTGCTGTGAGTTTGAGGCCAGCCTGGGCTACAAAGTGAGTTCAAAGCCTGAACTGCATAATGAAACCTTGTTTCAAAAAAAAAAAAAAAGACAGAGAAAGAGGGCAGGGGATATAGATCAGTCAGCACTCCCTGAGTTCAATCTCTAGAACTGCAAAAAAAAGAATATTCTTTTTTACATAAGATTATATTGATATTCACTTTTATTAGTACAGGTTTGCAGTACATAACACTTATGTTCATGCTGAGGGGTTGGCGCATATACACAGCACATCTGAACTCTTTTTATATCCCCTTCCCCCTTCCCTCCCAGCTGCGTTTCCCCATCCTCCTCCCTCCATCTCTTTTTCTATATCTACCTTTAATTTTGTTCTTTATTTATAGTTTAGGTTTCTCATATAAGAGAAACCATCAGATATTTAAGGTTGTGCACCTGATTTCTTTCTTTTTTGTTTGTTTTTATTTTCTTTCCAGTACCGGGAATTGAACTCACAACCTTGTGCTTGCCAGGCAGGCGCTATGCCGCTGAGCTAAATCCCCAGCCCCTGATTTATTTCACTTAACATTATGGTCTCAAGGTGCATCCATTTTCCTACAAATGACTCAAGTTTATCTTCTTTATGGCACAGTAGTACTCCATTGTGTGTAAATACCACATTTTCTTTATCTATTCTTTTAGTGATGGATATAGAGGCTTTTCCCAAGATTTAGCTATTGTGAATTGGGCTGTTGTAAATATGGAGTATGAATGTTTCACTGTGATATGATGTCTTTAACTTTGTTTGGAAGATACCTAGGAGGGAAATAACTGAGTCAAATGGAATTCCTTGTTTTAGTTTTTTGAGCACTCTTCTTTCTAATTTCCATAATGGTTGTACTGGTTTACGTTCCCACCAACAATGAAGAAAGATCCCTCACCCCTCAACTCCCGCACCTCTTGCACCCTTGATCCCATTTGTTGATTCCTGATTTTATTTTTTGTGCAATTGGGGTTCTGTTCAGAAAGTCCTTGCCTAAGGCAGAGGGCATCACATGCCAGACTTGAAATTATACTACAAAGCTACTAGGATAAAAACATCATAGTACTGGCCAAAAAAAAAAAAAAACAGACCCAAAGATCAGTGGAACAGATTAGAAGATGCAGAAACAACTCCAGACACACTCAGCCACCTTATCTTTGACAAAGGGGCCAAACCTTTACTGGAAGACTGGTAACCTCTTTAGTAAATGGTGCTGGAAAAACCAGTTCTCCATATGCCAAAGATCAAAACTAGATCTATATCCTTCACTATGTACTAAATTAAAATTGAAATGGATCAAAAATTTGAATACCAAAACAGAAATATTAAATCTGCTAGAAGACTAAAGGTAGAACTCTGGAAGACATTGGTGTAGGCAAAGATTTTATGAACAAAACTCTGATTGCATAGGAACTATCACAAAGAATTAACAATTGGGACCTCATCTTATTAAAGAGCTTTTGCACAAGAGAAATTACCAACAGAGTGAAGACACAATCTACACAATGGGAAGAAATCTTTGCCAGCTGTTCCTCAGACAAAGGTTTACTATCCAGACCATATAAAAACTAAAAAAAAAAAAAAAAAAAAAAAAAAAAAATCAGATCCTCCAAATTTAAAGACCCAATCCAAAAATGTGCATCTGAGAGGAATACAAACTTCTTAGATGAAAAAGTACAAACAGCAAATAAATAGTGAAAAAATGTTCAACATCATTGGCCATTCAATAGATGCAAATTTATTTATTTATTTCTTTTTTGGTTTTTTCTGGTACCGGGAATCGAACTCATGACCTTGCGCTTGCCAGGCAGGCACTGTGCCTCTGAGCTAAATCCTCAGCCCCAGTAGATGCAACTTTAAACAACGCTGAGATTCCATCTCACTCCAGAAAAAATGGCTGTTATCAAAAAATCAACCAATAGCAAATGCTGGCGGGTCTGTGGGGAAAAAGGGACCCTTCTCCACTGTTGGTGGGAGTGTAAACTGGTGCAATCACTGTGGAAATCAGTGTGGAGATCCCTTAAAAAACTAGGATTAGAGGACCAGCTATTCCCCTTCTGAGTATCTCTTCAAAAGAGTTAAAAGCATCATACTACAGCAATATATGCACACCCATGTCTGTAGTGGCACAGTTTGGTAAATGGGTAAAGAATATGTGGGGTTTTTTTTCCTGGTACGGGGAATTGAACTCATGACCTTGCGCTTGCCAGGCAGGTGCTGTGTTGCTGGGCTAAATTCCCAGTCCCTGTTTTTTTTTTTTTTTAATACAATGAAGTACTACTCTGCCATATAGAAGGATATGCTTGAGACATTTCTAGGTAAATGGATGTACTTTGAGACCATACTCTTAAGTGAAATAAATTGGACACACATGTAAATACCACATTGTTTCTCTGGAGTGAGAAACCAAAAGTGTAAATAAGGACCAAAATGTATAACAGGTATTGTGAAATAGGAAGAAAATGTTCCAATGGGGAAGGAACAAGAGAAGGGTGAAGGTGATAGGAAAGAAGGGAAAAGTAAAAAAGGAAAAGAAAGTCCTTGCCTACACCTATGTTTTCAGGAGTTTTACCTGTTTTTGAGGGGGTGGGTCTTTTTGGTACCAGGAATCAAACTCATGACCTCAGGCTTGCCAGGCAAGCGCTTATGCCGCTGAGCTACATCCCTGGCCCTGAGTACCATTCTTGGCCTGTTCATATCTTTGCTTTTTTTTGAGACAGGGTCTCGCTATGCAGTTCAGGCTGGCCTTGAGCTCACTGTATAGCCCAGGCTGGTCTCGAACTTGCAAGGATCCTCCTGCCTCAGCCTCCAAGTGCTGGGATTATAGGGATGTGCCACCACGCTTGGCTCTTCCAGTAGTTTAAATGTTTCTGTTTTAATATTTACATGTTTGATCCATTTTGATTTTAGTTCAGTACATGGTGAAAGATACGGGTCTAAATATAATCTCCTCCATGTGGAAAGCCACCTTTCCCAGCATGATTTGTTAAAGAGGCTGCCTATCTTCCAGCATACGTTTTTTGGCCCCTTTGTCAAAGATCAGGTAGCTGCATGTGCTTGGAGTTAGTCCACATCTTCTCTTCTGTTCTACTGATCCTCATGTCTATACAAAGAATGTTTTAAAAAGCTTCCTCTCTGTCCCTCTTTTCCTCCTTCTCCTTCTCCTCAGCTATCATCATCCTTCCTACCCGCCTGTACCTCCAAGTGAAAGACACCTATCGCCCCAGGTGGGGAGCTGAGCCAAGCGAGTGTCAGAGCTGAGTAGATGCTTGTGTGTTGTGTTGTTGGAGATCAGCAGAGCTTTCTCCTCCCTTTTGGGGTAAGAAACTGAGTTCCTGGGAGAGAAAAACACTTCCCCAAGGTCACAAGCAAGAGTTTTGACCCTCTTGGATCTCCCAAAATCATACTACTGGTCTCTTTTATTTAAGCTGTCCACCACCCACTCATTCTAGATTTGGGCTAGGCTGAGACCCTGATAGTGGGGCTTTCAGAAGAGAACTGAACCATGTAGGTGCTATGGCTGACTTGCTGTGAGGAGGTGGGGTTGTTGGAGGAGGCAGGTCACTGGAGGCGTGACCTAGAAGAGCGTATCTCCCTTCCTGGTTCCTCCCTTCGCTCTCTGCTTCCTGGTCGCCATGATGTGAGCAACCTTCCTCTGTCAGTCCCTTCCTCCATGTCTTCCTGCCCTGGAGCCTGCTGAACGTGGACTAAAATTTCTTTCTTTCTTTCTTTCTTTTTTTTTTTTTTTTTTTGCAGTACCGGGGATTGAACTCATGACCTCGCGCTTGCCAGGCAGGCGCTTATGCCACTGAGCTATATCCCCAGCCCAAATTGGACTAAAATTTCTGAGCTGTGAGCCAAATTAATCACTTCCTCCTTTAAGTTTTGGGTGTCAGATACTTTGTTTCATTGATAAAAAAAGTAACTAAGACTGGGGTACTTTTTCCGGACCCTCTCATGTGGAAGAGCAGATGTGACCTGGCAAGTCCACTCCAGCAACCCCATCTGTCTGAGTCTTTGAATGCCTTCCTCAGCAGTCAACCAAGGAGTGTCAGGCGTCTCCAGCTCTTCACAGTAGGCCATCTTTTGAGCCATATTTCGGCAACCAATTCAAATACATTAGCACCCCCTTTTAGCCCCACAAACTGTGACATTAAATCCAGAATCTCTGCTTAATGAGCCCATATCAAGAAATTCTGCCTGATCCAGGCTGAACCCTTCCCCAGTTATCCCACCCCCTTAAAATCCATTCTCACATTTGCTCCCCAGGCCCCTGCTTGTGTGAATTAGAAAACTCCAGAAGTTCTTTGGGAGTTTAGGGGCCTCCTCCTGGCTCACTCCGTGTACTTCATCTTTAGGAGCCTTCTGAGAAGTGAGCCTGATTATAGTATAGGCCTAGAGGCAAAAGTGGGGGGTGAGGGTGGGTCCTGAGACGCTGCAGCACTGTGGGAGGTCATTACTGTTTCCTCAGGCTTAGGTGGAAAGGCCAGCACCACAGGGGGTGCGGTGGGGATGCCTCTGCCACTTGAGGTCAGGAAATTGTTTTCTCGCAAAATAATTTCATCAGAATGTATGAGTTAAATGTCCCGCCCTGTCAAGTTCCTCCCAAACATCTCCATTCCAGTTTACAGGATCCCGTTCTTTTCTAATGGGCATCCTCACTTTAACTGCAGATACCCTTTCGGATGGAGGGTTAACCTGGCACTGTGATTCGGCCAATCACATGATCAGGGCTGTGCTTTATTTGAGGCAACTCCAGCCCTGTGGCTATAGAAGGGCAGATTTTCCTTCAGGACACACGGAGAAGCCTTGAGGGTGTTTTCACGCGCATCTGCAGCTGGAAAGCTGAATTTTTAAAAAATATTTTCGAACTTGGCTGTGAACATGTACTTATCTTTTATAATTTTTTAATTTTTATTTCATTTTATTTATTTATTTTTTTGAGGCAGGGTCTCACTACGTAGTACAGGCTGGCCTTGAACTCACAGCAATCCTCCTGCCCCAGCCTCCCGAGTGCTGGGCTGGAAAATTGAATCTTTGAGCTCATTTTTCCCTCTATTTCTTTGTCCGGAGCTGTGAAGAGCAGCCAGCCAACATGGTCATATTGCTTAGTCTTCCAAAAATGTTTGAAAGTACTGTGTGTGGAGTCGCTCAATTCCTTGAATCTTACAAGTGGTGCATTAGGATAAGCCAATGGATCTATGTTACACATTACTTTAAACAGTGCACACCCCAAAGCATCAGTACTCTCTACATTATCAGAAGGAGAGACTAAGGGGCTGGGGATTTAGCTCAGCGGCAAAAGCGCCTGCCTGGCAAGCGCAAGGTCGTGAGTTCAGTTCCCGGTACCGGAGAAAAACCAAAAAAAAAAAAAAAAAAAAAAAAAGAAGGAGAGACTATGGCAACTTCAGTTGTCATCAAAGGAGAGAGCCAATTCTAGGAACCACTAAACCATAGAGAAATTCATCCTTACAATTCCATTGTTCTAGGACCACCCCACGCGCAGTACCCAAATACTTATATAAGGGTTAGAGTTCTCTAGAGGAAACAGTCATTTGTGAGGTTAGGGTTATGGGATCAGAGGCAGGAGGGTCCAGTGGCTGGCTGCATGCTGGAGAGCCGCAGGGTCCAGTGGCTGATCAGTCTGAGAAGCTGGGAAACTCACAACAAAAGGGATCAAGGATGCAACAATAGACTAAAAGCCTGGAAGTTCTCTGAGTCTTCCTTGAAAGGCTGAAGACACTGGAGTTTGATGTCCACAGCTCATGGTGGTAAAAGATGCATCCATTCAAGCAAAACAGAATTCAACCATTCTTCAGAACATGCTTAACCTCTTCCTTCTTTCCCTTTTATTCCACCTGAGCGACAAGCTGATTGGATGATACCACCCACATTTGGGGAATCTTTCCCCTCAGTTTGCTGGTGTACCTGCCAATCATCTCTAGAAACACCCCACAGACACACTCAGAAGTGCACTTTGCTAAGCTGTAGGAATTTATTCATCCATTCAAGTTGACATATCATGATTAGTGGTCACAATGAGCGAAGGAAGGCAAAACACAAGCATCACTGGTTACCTGCAGGAGTATACAAGAAAAAGGGGTAGGAAGGAACCCATAGAGTAGATCTAAGTCATCATGATGTTCTATACTTGGATTGAGAGGGGAATTAAAACTAAGTAGCCAGGCAGGGTGGCACATACTATAATCCCAAGTCCTGGGAGGCCGACGCAGAAGGGTTGCAAGTTTGAGCCCAGCCTGGGCAATTCAGCAAGAGTCTGTCTAAAAAATAAATAAGCAAAAGACTAGATATGTAGCTCAGAGTAAAGGCCCTGCATTCAACCCCCAGTCCTGCAGAGAGACAGAGAGACTGAAAGAGAGAGACAGAAACAGAGACAGACAGAGAGACTGAAAAATAGAAAGAGAACGAGAATATGAATCAAATTTAAAAACTGAATGCACAGACCAATGATACAAATGCATCACTACTCAGGAATTATGATTAATCTAATTCCAAACACATGGAGTGCAATCAAAATTTAAAAGATCTTCCTTTCTCAACCCCCACTCCACACTCCCCCTCCCTACAGGCACTTTCTGTGTATCCTTCAGACGAATTACTTTCCTCTACCTTTCTACAGAGTGGCCAAGTAAACTTGACAGCAGTTTACTTGGTCAGCCTACCACATCAGCAAATACAGAGCCCTGAGAGCATATTTTTTAAAAATGGTGGTGTTGGGGACGCAACTCATGGCCATGTGCATGCTAAGTCTCTACCATACAGCTATTCCCCCAGCCCCCAATAGCATTTTATTTATTTGTTTCCCAATAGCATTTCAATAGCTGTCTACTTTTCCTCTATTTGGATGTCAGTGAACTATTGAATTAATTTCCATGTATGTATGTATGTATGTATGTATGTATTTTTGGTCGTTTGGTGCTGAGAATGGAAGCCACAGCCTGGTGCATGCTAAAGCAAGAGTTCTACCATGCAGTATTATCGTTATAAACAGTGTTGCAAGGCTCTCCTTCCTATATACATCTTGGAAGAATTGTGTGGCTAGGTCTGTAGGATAAGCTTGTCCAAGCAGATTTCCTGGGTCAAAGAAAACGCGCCTATTTCAGGGTTTGGAGCCATCTCTTGTGCCTTCCCGCAAAGACAGAGAGTGTGGGCAGCAGCCTGGTCCTATAAGGTCTTTTGTTTCTAAAGCAGCCCAGAGATTATTCATTTCCAAAGCAAGCTAACCATTCCCAGGACCTCTCCACGGGGTGGCAGGAAAGAGGGTAGCTCCTCAGAGCAGAGAACAACAAGTCTTTATTACAAGGCTATTCACCAAGAATGCTTTATTAGGACAGACCTTGCCCTTTCTCTCGGGCAATTTCCTGCAGGCTGGCACGGAACTCTGTCCTATGAGGAAATGAGCAGGAGCCCAGAGTTTGTTCTTGGGCAACTTCCTGCCGGCTGGTATGGGACTCTCTCCTAGGAGGAAATGTGCAGGAGCCCGAGGTGGGCCGGGGGCTTCTTGGGCATCAGCCCCAATTCCCTTCACTCAGTGATGCAGTTTGTATTGTGCACCTGAAAACTGGGCATTGGAGGCACATGGGCTGGATTCAAATCCTCCTTCCTGTACTTCCTGGCTGTGCAGCTCTCAGTAAGTTTAGAACCTCTCTGGTTTCAGGCTGCCTGTCTGTCACGTGGGGCTAATATCATCCCCCTCCTGGGTTTGTTAATACTCAAGTGCGTTAGAACACAAAGAGTACTCAGGACACACCCGGCACGCTGAAGATTCTCCACAGCAACCTCACTGTTGCTAGGTGCCTCCCTTCAACTACATTCACAGGCTCTGTCCTCAAGGTGTCCTCAGACTGGTCCCGGCTGGGAGCAGGTCGGGCGGGTAAAGGAGCAAGTATAGTGCAGCATGATAGGCACAGTAATGCCCACGCTGGAGAAACTCTCTTCTGGAAGTGCTGTGTGGCACTAAGGCAGGGGCCAAGCAGCTTTGTTTTTTGTTTTTTCTGATACACAGTCTTGTTATGTAGTTCAACCAGGCCTCAGGTTCACTGTGTAGTCCAGGCTGGCCTTGAACTCACAGCAATCCACCTGCCTCAGCCTTCTGAGTGCTGGGATTACAGGCCTGCGCCACCACACCCAGCTGGCAAAGCGGCTTTGAGAGCTGAGAGGCCAGCCATGAACTCCCTTCATTGGCAATGTGACTATGAGATTAGGAGTTTCAAGTCTCAGATTTCAATTCAGCAACTTCTCAGCACCTGCTGGGTCCCAGGCTCTGTGTTTGGCTGAAGGTGGGTGGGTGTTGGAGATAATAAGGAATCAGCTTAAGATGTAAATGAGGAGACCTGCATGAAATGGATAAGAAGCAGATCCTGGGGAGACCCACAGAGCAAAGCACAAAATGCCATGGGAGCGGTAATTCTGGCATTCTAGCTTTGCAGAAGAAATGCTTGTAAGAATGATCTGCTTTAGGGAGGGTTGGGGTGAGAAGGATGGGTACTTTCCCAGGTGAGGAAACGGCACCAGCGAACAGGAGGCAGTAGGAAGCCCATGCTCCAGAACCGGGGAATGGCCCATGTGGGGTGTGGGACAGGAGGGGGATGTACTGTACCTGGCAGACAATGGGCTGGCAGGAGCTGGGGCTCTTGGGTCAACTCTGACCAGGTTTGGAGGCCTTCAGATGATCCACTACTCGGCCTCCATTTAGGAGGTCATGGAAGGAACAGAAGGCTTACGCGGAGGAAGGCTGAGGTCTGTGCTGGGGGAGGTCACTGTGGCATAGATGGAGAGGAATCTTTAGGGCTTGAAATCCTCATCTGGTATTACTCCCTGGTAGCTCCTGAGTCAAGATGCCTAATATCTCTGGGAAAATAAACATGATTTTTTTTTATTTTATTTTTTGTCTTTTTTTAAGACAGGGTCTTACTATGTAGTTCAGGCTGGTCTTGAACTCACTTTGTAGCCCAGGCTGGCCTCAAACAACAATCCTCCTGCCTCAGCCTCCCGAGTGCTAGGATTACAGGTGTGCACCACCACACCCACTAATAAATGTGTTCTTGACGTCAATCAGCAGGGGTAAGAGCAACCAGATATGTTTGCAGGTTAAGATTAGGGACATCCTGCCCCTATTATTGAGGGTCAAGTGAATTATTAGAGGAGAAAAAAGAAAGATGTAGAAGTGAAATGATAATACACCATGTCAATAGAGCCAATGACAAAAATCACATGATCATCTCCATCAATGTAGAAAAAGCCTTTGATAAAGTCCAACA
>NW_004955484.1:7894536-7901024 GCF_000276665.1 Chinchilla lanigera
CAAAAATGGGCATCTGAGATGAATACACACTTCTCTAATGAAGAGATATTAATAGTGAATAAATACATGAAAAAATGTTCAACATCATTAGTCATTTTAGAAGTGCAAGTTAAAACAACACTGAGATTCCATCTCACCCAAGAAAGAATGGCTATCATCAAGAAATCAACCAATAACAAATGCAGGAGAGGCTGTGGGGAGAAAGGAACCCTACTCCACTGTTGGTGGGAGTGTAGATTGGTAAAACCACTGTGGAAATCACTTTGGAGACTGCTCACAAAACTAGGATTGGAAGTCCCACTTAACCCAGCTATTCCCCTTCTGGGTATTTTCCCAGAAGAATTAAAGACATCATACCACAGCAATATATGTGCACCCATGTTTATAGCAGCACAATTTGTTATAGCTAAATCTTGGAAGCAACCCAGACGCCCATCCACTGAGGAATGGATAAAAAAGATGTGATATTTTTATACAATGCAGTATTACTAGCTATAAAAAAAGATAAACTCGAGGCTTTTGTAGGTAAATGGATGCAATAGAGACCATACTCATAAGGGAAATAAATCAGACCCACATGTGTAAACATCATATTGTCCCCTTGGTGTAGGAACCTGAAAGACTAGGTAAAACTCAAAATGTACAATAGATGATAGAAAGGGAAAGAAATTGCTCAAAGGAAGGAACGACTGGGATGAGGGAAAGAAGAAAAAAGAAAGAAGGAAGGCAAACTATAAATATATATATGAATAGCTGTGATAACTGTATTGCTGATGTCTGATGGTATATTGAAAGGAATAGTTAATGCTTAAAGTATTTTATGTTCTGATCAATTTTGCATGCTTGTGTCTGGTAACCTGGGCAGCTGATTTGAAGGTAGCAATATGCAATGGAATTACCACGGTGAATTCCTACCATCTTGTCGTGAAACTATATTATCTCTAATGTTTTATTTAATAATTAGTTTCTTCTTCTCTTTAATGGTTTGAACAATCTTCCATTCTTACATCTGGTAATCTGAGCAATGTAGTTGAGGATAACAATATGTAATATAACAACCACTGTTAATTCGTATTATTTTGTCTTGAGACCCTGTATCACTTTAAATGTTCTTGCTTTGGTTTATTTATGTTTGTGATACTTGTATGCTGCTATTGTTCTATTTTTTGTTTGTGTCTCATTTACTACTCTTTAAAATAAAAAAAAAAGTGAAATGACTTAAGTGACTTATTTGTTGTATTTCCTTAATAGGGATGGTACACAAGCTAGATCGAAATCCAAATATTTTTCAAAGACCCTAGAATGTAGTCCACTAAAAAGAATCTTGACTTCCTTTCAATGAAGACATGGGGAGAGAGCTAGAGGAGGGATGGAAGGAAGTCGTAGGGGCAGGAGGGGAGGTTGGGCAGGCTGCCGGGACGGAGGATGATGGCAGCCACACTGGGCAATGTCAGGCTTGACTCTGAGTAGTCACTGAGACCACCAGGACAGGCAAGGTTGAAACAAACAGTGATATCTTTATTTCAGACTGGGTGCAACTTTGCCAAGGACAAAAAAACCATTGGCCCTGAACAAAGGAAGGGGGCCTACTTTACAGGTTACTTTAGGCATGAGAAGGGGGAGTTTTACTGAGGAAGGTGGAAAATTTTAAGTTTCTCAGTGGTCACTGGGGGTCCGGTGCCTCTAGGGGAGGGAAGTGCAGGAGAACATCGGCGTGCTGCTGATGTACAGCATGACGTGCGGTAGACTTTTGAGGTCTCCTGTAAGCCTGAGAACTAGGCTTAGGAACCATCCTGATGAACAGATTTATTTTAGTCTCTCAAGATGAGTGAGGAGCTTTCTGTTTGTTTTGGGTTTTTTTTGTTTTTTGTTTTTCTGGTACTGGGAATCGAACTCATGACCTTGCGCTTGCCAGGCAGGCGCTGTGCCTCTCAACTAAATCCCCAGCCCCGGCCTTTCTGTTTGAACAGACTGGTCTGTCAGAGTTTTTCTCTTCAAGTTGGGTGGGGTACAATGTGAGGGACCTAACAGGCAAGAAGGAGACTGATGAAGGGGCTCAAAATTAAGAAGTCCCAGTTCAAATCACACTCCAGTCCCCATACTGTTAGCCTCAGTTTCCTTATCTGTCAAATGGGGATCATAACGTCCTTCTCAGGTGGTCACTGGATATACATCTTAGAAAGATCAGGTCCCTCTGCCCATTAGAGCTGTCTCTCCGTGCTACCTTTCATGGTGCATGGGGCCTAGAAGTAGAGACTGCCTGATTCTTTCATCCTGGGCTTTGTCACTGAAGGTCCCACCAGGTCCCAGGCAGCAGGTGACCAGACACGGGGGCAGCATTGTGCCCCCCACTGCCACTGCCTGACACCCACAGGCTGACATCACCAGGGTCCCTGCCCTCCTGTCGGTCCGTTGGTCTGTGCTCTGCATGGGTCTCACCATTCAGCTCTTACTTCTCTCTTGGGGAAACCACCCGGGAGGAGATGAGGAATAGAAGTTCCCTTTGTGCCAGAGGGCTACCGCTTCTCCTTCACCATGCCTCTTCCTTCCTCTGCCCGGTGCCCACTTCCTTCTCCCACTGAGTGGGAAGCAAGACAGTGTCTGTGGGAAGCTGGCACCAGCGCCCCTCCCTTCTAGGGTTCCCTGGCTGGCGTGCAGCTCAGCCCCCTCAACAGCACCCTGCACCCCCATAGAACTGTGCTGCACCCAAACAGCACCACTCACACCTCACGTAGGCTCCTCAGCAAGTTCGAAACCCGCTGGGAGCCAGGCAGTGGCACACGCCTGTGGAACTGACACTTGAGAGGCTGAGGGGGAGGATAACTTGAGTCCAGCAGTTCCAGGGCAGCCTGGGCAACATAGCAAGAACCCTGTCTCAAAAAACAAAGACAAGAAACTGTCTGGAGAGGTAGCTCAATGGTAGAGTACATGCCTGGTGTGCGATAAAGAGTTCAAAACCAAACTCAGCATTACCCTTCTCAGCAGGCTCTTCTTTCTGTCATTCTTATTTCAGAAAATGGCACCATCAACCTCAGCCCAACTGCCCAGACCACAAACCTCAACACCTTGTCCTTACCTCTTTCCTCTCACTCACTGCCTATGTCTGCTTAGCTATTGAACCTTCCCCAATACCCCTGGGTCCACCTACTTTTTTTTTTGTTTGTCTGTTTGTTCTGAGACAGGGTCTTGTTATGTAGCCCCACCTCATCTCAAATTCATAATCTTCCTGCCTCAGCCTCCTGAGTGCCTGGATTACAGATGTGCATCACAGCCATGGCCAGCTTTGCACGCACCCAGTTCTGTCCATTCCCTCTTCCTCCCAGCCACCACCTCCCTCGCTGGGCGGACTGCAATTTCTGGGCTACTCAATCCCCGCTCCCCTCCAGCCCCACTCTGCTTTCTTTTCCCTGATCCTCTGTGGCCCAGGACATCAACCTTTGTGAATGGCAACCCCCTCGCTCCCAGTTCTCTAAATTGAGCGAAGGAACCCAGAAGGGCTCGGCGGGTAAGGAGGTGAAGCTCCCCACTCCCTCCCTGCCAGGCTAAGTCTGGCAGTGGCTTCCAGTTACAGCCTGTGGCCACAGTTCCTGCCCTGTGGTCCACGGCCGAGGCGCCAGCTCTCGCTGCGGTCTGCAAGGCCATTTCTTCTCTCGCCCAATAGGACTCAGGGAGGTGATGGCTTCTGACTTGCTAGTCGGAGGGTGCCTTGCCGTCCCACTCACTCTTGTTGAGTTGTTCCCTACCAGGGGCAATTCGCTCCTCTGCCCCAGGGAACATTGCCAATGTGTGACATTTTGGTTGTCACCCCTGGATGGCGGGTGATACTTGGTATTTAGTGAGCAGAGGCCAGATACAACGCTGAAAGCACAGGACAGCCCTCGTAACAAAACCCCATCCCTCCCAAGCAGCCATGGCACTCAGCCTGAGATCACCCTGCAAGCAGCCCCGCCGTAGCGCTCCTCAGTTGGGTTTTTCAATTAGTGCCCCTTAATATTGGGTTACAATACAGATATTTTATCATATCCATCCTATTACCCACCCTTACAACCTCCCTCTTCACTCCCCTGCTTCTCTTGTCTAATGTTAGTCTCCTTTCTACTTTCTTGCCATCTCTTTTAGATCATGTAGATATATTTTGCTTGTTTGTTTGTTTTAAGATTCCTTATGTTAAGCAAAGCACTCAGTCCTTGTCTTTCTGAGTCTGGCTTATTTAACTAATCGTGATGACCTCCCGTTCCATCATTTTCCTGCAAATGACACAATTTCAGTTCTTCCTGTAGCTCAATAATACTCCACTGTGTGGAAATGCCACACTTTCTGTATCTGTTGATCTGTGGATGGCCACCTAGGATGATTCTTTTCTTGGTTATTGTGAATTGTGCCACAATAAACGTGGGCGTGCAGGAATCCCTATAGTATGCTGCCTGCAGTTCTTTTGCATATATACCAAGAAGTGGTATATAGCTGGATCATATGGTAGTTCTGTGTTTAGTTTTTTGAGGAACCTCATAGTATGATTTCTGTGGTGACTATCCTAATTTACATTCCCACCAACAGTGTAGAAAAGTTCCTTTTTCTTCTCATCCTTGCTAGCTATTACTGTTTTGTATATTCTTAATGATAGCAATTTTGAGTGGGGCAAGATGAAATCTCAATGTAGTTTTCATTTGCATTTCCCTAATGGCTAAAGTAGTGGAACATTTTTTATATATTCATTGGCCATTTGTACTTCTTTAAGAAGTGTCTGTGCAATTCATTTCCTCATTTATTGAATGGGTTATTTGACATTACATTGCTACTTTTTTTTTTTTTTTTTTTTTTTTTTTTTGAGACAAGGTCTCACTATGCAGTTCAGACTGGCCTTGAGCTCACTTTGTAGCCCAGGCTGGCCTCAAACTCAAAACGATCCTCCTGCCTCAGCCTCCCGAGTACTGGGATGACAGGCGTGCACCACCATGCCCGGCCCTACCACATTTTCTTTATCCATTCATCTGTTGATAGACATACAGGCCACTTACAAGATTTAGCTATTATGAATTGTGCTACTATAACCATGGGCATGCATGTATTACTGTAATATGATTCTTCTTTTGTATAATGTGATTCTTTAACCCTTTCAGAAAGATACCTAGTACGAGAGGAATAGCTGGGTCAAACAGAATTTCTTGTCTGAGTTTTTGTTTGTTTTTGCCATGTCACAAGGTGTGTTTTATTTTTATTTATTACACAAATAATTTTCTGTAATATCCCAAGGCAAACGGGAGACCTTGGCAGTCTGATGGGGGGGGTGGTCCCCCAGAGCCCATAGGCCATGGCATCAGCGCAGAATGTCTGGGCCCACAGTGCAGCTTGTGGTTCGTGTCCACCTTGCAAGTGGTTCTTCTTCCACATCATGACTGGGGGCGTCTCAGAGACAATGGGATGAGGAACCTTCTAGGCTCTTACGAAATTTCCCTGCACTCTTCCTGCTCAGTGGACTCTTTGGCTGGCAGTGTTTTTCTCCTGCATCTGCATCTTCTTCAGCTTGGCCTTCTCAGAGCTGACAATTGCTCCATGGTGGGCTTGTGTGCAGTTTTCTTAAAGCATGGCCAGAGCTCCAGTTCTCCCACTGCATTGCAGCAGCTATCGACCCTAATTTCAGTTTTCTGAGGAATGGCCCTACTGATTACCGTAATGCATAATGGTTGTATGAGTTGCCTCATCAGCATTTGTTAACTAATTTTGTGATGCAAGTCATTCTTTCTAGAGTAAGATGGCATGACAGTGTTTTAATTTCTACAATGGCCAGTGATGCTATTAATTTTTAACTATATTTATTGGCCACTTACACTTCTTCTTCCAAAAATGTCTATTCATTTCAGTTGCCTTTCTTTTTTTTTTTTTTTTGGTCTTTTTGAGACAGGGTCTTGCTCTGCAGTTCAGACTGGCCTTGAGCTCACTTTGTAGCCTAGGCTGGTCTTGAACTCACAACAATCCTCCTGCCTCAGCCTCCCAAGTGCTAGGACTACAGGTGTGTGCCCCTATGCCTGACTGGTTGCCCATTTTTTGATTGGGTCTTTTCTGGTTTTGTTTTTTTTTGAGACAGGGTCTTGCTATATAATCCAGGCTGGCCTCAAATTTGCAGTGATCTTCCTGCCTCAGTCTCCCTAGTGCTGGGGTTGCAGGCAACCACCACCATGTCTGACCTGATTGGTATTTTTATTTTGGGAGGGAATCTAATTTTGTTGAGGTCTTCATATATTCTAAATATTAGTCTTCTGTCCAATGCGTAGCTGGCAAAAAAATTTCCCATGCTATAGGTTGTCTTTTCACTCTTTTGTTTTTCTCCTTTGCTGTGCAGAGCTTTATAATTTGCTATAATCCCATTTGTTGATTCTTGATGCTGATTCTTAGTTGGAGTTCTGTATTTTCTAAGGACGTTTTAGACCTTGCTTGCTTATGCCTATGTCTTCAAGAGTTTTACCTATTTTGTCTTCCAGCAGATTAGA
>NW_004955484.1:7901353-7903044 GCF_000276665.1 Chinchilla lanigera
TCCAGGCAAGTGCTTATGCTGCTGAGCTATATCCCCGGCCCCATTAATCCATTTTGATTTTAGTTTAGTATTATGTTTGCTCCAAAATAAAACCTAACTGGAAAATAAGGCCTCACTGGTCATTATCATGGTAATGGCCAGTGTTATGCAGAAGATTATACCTCACTGTTCTCTTGCTTGGTGGCAACTCTGCAATAGCAGCTAACGCAACGACAGACTGATGGGCTGGCATTTATGACCTCTTGTTTTTAAGGCTATTAGGTAGTATTTCGGGGGGGATATTGTACATGTTGAGAAACATGGGTCTAGATTCAATCTTCTTCATGTGGATAGCTAGTTTTCCATAACCATTTATTTAAAAGGTTATCTAGTTTTTGGCCTCTATGTCATAGACCAGATAGCTGAATATGCCTGGGGTTGTTCCTGCATCCTCTATTCTGTTCCACTGATCCAGGTGTTTGTCTTTGTGCTAGTACCATGCTATTTTTATCACAGCTGCTTTGTAATATCACTTGAAGTCTGGGACTGTCATGCCTCCTGGTTTGCTCTTGTTGCCCAGGATTGCTTTTGTTTATTCTGAGCCTCTTCTGCTTCCGTATGAATTTTATGACTGTTTTCTCTACTTCTATGAGGAATATGATTGGGACTGCATTAAATCTGCCACCAGTTTTAGAAGAATGGCCATTTTGACTGTATTAGTCCTACTTATCTAGGAAAAAAGGAATATTTTTTCCATTTTCTGATGCCCTCTTTAATTTCCTTTTTCAGAGTACTGTAATTTTCATTGTAGAGGCCTTTTAGTTCTTTGGTTAGGTTAATGCCTAAGTGTTTAATTTTTCTTGATGCTATTATGAATGGTGTTATTTTACTAATTTCCTTCTCAGTGAGTTTGTTATTGTTGTACGGAAAAATGAACATTTAAATACAGGTTTAACAATCCTTAAGAACCAGTATTAAGTTTATCAACATTATATTACATCAGAACCATAACATTCTGTCCCTGGCCTGCCAAAGACTCATGTACATCCCTTTATACAAAAGGCATTTAGTCCTTTTCTCAGAGTTGCCAAAGTGGTAACAGTTTCAGCATTGCTAAAAAGTCCAAGTCCCATATCTACTCTGAGCTGTAAGGCAAACTCTTAGCTGCAAGCCCCTGTACAAATGAAAAGTTAAACACTTCCAGCATTCAATGGCACAAGGTAAACATTGTATTCCAAAAGTTACAAACAGGGAGATATCAAGGATTGGGACCAAAATAAGTCCAAAATCCAGTAAGGCAAACATTAAGTCCTGTAGATCCATGTCCACTCTCTGAAGCAATCTATGGCACATTGTGAGCTCCAAAGGGCATGGATAGCTCCACCCCTAGGGTACTTCAGGTGGTTGTACTTCCCAAGGCTTCTCTCTTAGACCCGCTTTGCCCCCTCCTTGTAGCTTTCCTTAGACAATCCATGTTCGTGGCTTTTCCGAACTTCTGGGGTCTCTGGTACACCTTTGGTTTCACCCTCACAGCTTCACACACTGCACTCTCAGGGGCATGCTGCCTGGCCTCCTAGCCCTTCTGAAATCAGGGTGGAAACCTTCAAACCCCACAACTCTTGCATTCTGCATGCATCTAAAACTAGCACCGTGTGGATGATGCCAAGGTCTGCTGCCAGCTGGAGCAGTAACCAAGCTTTCCTCTCTCTTGG
>NW_004955484.1:7903924-7906076 GCF_000276665.1 Chinchilla lanigera
ATTTAGCTCACAGTTTGTGGAGGCTTCAGTCCATAATCAGCTGGCTCCAAGGCAGGGTGGCATGAAGAGGGGCAACAGTTCAAGGTGGCAGAAGACAGCAAAAGCAATAGGAGCAAAAGGGTGGCAGGAAGCCTCCTTTCCTCCCTTATAGTGTACGCCGGCTATCCACCCACACCATCTGTGTGCCCTCCTCTTCCACAAGCTCAGGATGTTTACAAAGGGAGGACCCTGTGCCCTCTGCTGTGTCACTTAGTTAAGCTTCTAAATTGCTCAGTTCTCAAGTTGACACAATATATCAACCATTACACTCCCCTTTCTGCAATTCTTTTATTTTCTTCCCCTTCTGTAAGTGGCATTCTCTGTACTGAGATTCAAAGGAGAAAGGGCATATTTCTACAGTTCTTGCCCCTGGGATATGGGGCTTAAAAGGCACCCAGTAATGTGGCACAGTTTGAGCTCTTTCACGACTCTTCATCCTCTTCCTCATCTTCTTTGGTCGGCCACTGGATTCTGTTATTCAATACAAAGGCTGGAGACTTGGGGACAGTAATTGGAAGTACTTTCTTTTCAGGAACACCCACAACATCTTCCAAGATCCTAGTAGGGCAAGATCTGGAATGAAATTCAAAATGCCCATCCTGATTTCTTCTTTGACTCTCGCTCCTGGATTCTTTTCTCAATTTCCAAATCAAAGCAAATAGACAGAGGGGGGTGGTTTCACAGTGAAACCTTTGCCCAGGTTTCACTCTTGGGCAAAGTGGGCCCACCTTCAAGAATTCTAGGATGAAATTCACATGCTTTGAATTTGTATTGCTGCAGTTTCTCAAGCACTTCAGCCTCCTGTTCTGCTGTACTTTTGCAGGTCACAGGCCCTGCTCCGTGTTTGGTTTGCAGTTCAGGGGTCTGTGGCTCTGTGGACATCTTGGTCACAGAAGAGACGACACCTATTAGGGGTTCATTTATGGAACATTTCAACCTTCTGTGCCAGGGGCACATATGTAGACACAATCTCATCAAATGTTCTCATCTTTCCTTGGGACAGGTTGAAAGGCTTAATAATAGTATATCCCTTAGCCACTCGAGCAGGAAATACTTTTGCAGTTCAGCTGCAAAGTTCACCTCCTTATACCTCTCCTAGTTCTTAGGATGTTGTTTGAGTTGCTCATCTGTGAAGAAGTGAAAGTCAACTGCTCTGGTTACCTGGCTCACTGATTTCCTCACAGGTTGCCCTGCTCCTGCAAGAGCAAGTTCCTGAAACTCTTCATATTTTTTTTTTTCTGCATTTCTACCACCTCTTGCTGCATTTTCATGCTCTTCAACTCCTGCTGCTCAGTACTCTTTTTTCTTTGTCTTTTTGAGACAGGGTCCTGCTATGCAGTTCAGGCTGGCTTTGAGCTCACTTTGTAGCTCAGGCTGGTTTTGAACTTGCAGTGATCCTCCTGCCTCAGCCTCCTGAGTGCTGGAATAACAGGTGTGCACCACTACGCCCGGCCTCCTCCGTACTTTCAAGAACGTTTTGCCTTACAGTTGGTACATGAGGCACAGTAAATCTGCCCTTGGCTCTCTCTGAGGAAATTTTATTCATTTTAGAAATACCTTCAGCATTCCCCTCTTCCTCTTCCTCTGGCTCCCCCCTCCCCCTGGCTTCTTTCTGTTTTAAGAAACCCATTTTTTTGGAAGGTGGAACCCCACTGATTACATCAGTGTCACATATCTTTGCTTTCATAGGAACATGGTATTTTTCTTTCTTCTGCAAATCCTTTTAAGTAGGGTCTAAGATATATCCTCTGGGGCTGGGCTGGAGTATTTCTTGATTTGGTTCCTTCAAGGGTGCAACAAGCATTTGATGAATTAGAATGTTCCATAGATTTATGTTTTCTGCCTCTTTGTAGTAAGTAGTCTCAACTGGTCGCAAAGATGTGAGACTAGCTTGCTGAAGATACGCTTTTCTCAAGGAAGTGTTGCTCTGAAAATGTTCTCCTGTCCCATTTTTCCCAAGAAACTTATTCTCCAGATTGGCCTTCTCCTTGAACCATGAATCTATGTTTTCTATATCTTCCTCATAATCCAAAGATATAAAATTAATAAATTAATGAAGTCCAAGGGAGCATCAAAGGAGTAAGAGCTTTTAACTTTGTTTGTTTGTTTGTTT
>NW_004955484.1:7910911-7912547 GCF_000276665.1 Chinchilla lanigera
TATCTCTTCCTCTTGGATTGTTCCCTTTACAAGGATGTACTGACCTTTTTGTTTCTCTTAATATCTTGGCTTGAAATTCACTTTGCAAATAGAATAGCTACCTCTGCTTTTTGGGGGTTCCTGTTGCATTGAGTATTGCTTTCCATCCTTTAACTTTCAGTCTATGCACTTCTTTTTGTATTAAACGTGTTTCTTGTATGCAGCATATTGTTGGATCTTGCTTTTTGATCTATTTTGCCAGGCTGTTTCTTTTGATTGGTTAGTTGAGATCATTTACACTGATGGTTACAACTGATAGGTATTGATTGATCTTTATCAGGTTATTTTCCAATTGTTGGTTTCCTTTTTTCCCTTCTGTTTAACTTCTTGCCTTGCCTGGTGGATTCATTCTGTTGGGGTTCATGGAGTTGTATTCCTTGTTATCTCTTTCTAGAACATCCTTCAAAACATTTTGGAGCATTGGTTTGGTGGTCATGAATTTCTTCAGGTGTTCTTTTTCATGGAACTATCTAATTTCTTCACCAATTTTGAAAGATAGTTTTGTAGGGTACATCAGTCTGGGTTGGAGGTTGTTTCCTTTTAGGGCATGAAATACTTCACTCTAAGCTCTCCTTGACTTAAGTGTTTGTTTGTATTGTGTGCTGTGATTCTGATGGGCTTTCCTTTAAAGGTGATTTTTTTTTCTCTACTAGCTTTTATTTTATTTTATTTTATTTTATTTTCTGAGGCAGGGTCTCACTGCTGAGGCAGTTCAGGTGGCCTTGAGCTCATTTTGTAACCCGGACCAGCCTCAAACTCACAATGACACTTTTGCCTCAGCCCCTCAAGTGCTGGAATTACAGGCATGTGCCACCATGCCCAGCTCTAATAGCTTTTAATAGTCTGTTCTTGTTTTCAATTTCTGGAATCTTGACTATTGTGTATGCCTTGGTGTAATTTTTTTTATCATGGCTAATTGAAATTCTATATGCCTCACATACCTGCATGTCATATTCTTTTTCCCTGCTTGGGAAGTGTATCAGTCAGGATTTTACTAGAGAAACAGACATTGCACAAGATATACAACTGTATAAGAAATTACATGATTGACTTACAAAAGTCAGCCACAGAGTTGGATGGAGAAGCATGCAGAGGCACACAGGAGACTGAAGGATTCAGTCCACTTCACTGGAGACTGAAGGATTCAGTCCAAGGTCTGGAGTTCACTGCAGTGTTCTGTGCAAGTCTGTCTCAGGAGGCCACTGTGTCTGTGACTGAAAGCTGATAAGTCTACACTGGAAGGCTAAGTATCCAAGGCAGAAGCCAAAGAGTCCAGAAGCCAGGGGATGATGTCCAAGCTGAAGGCAAAGACTGGAGCTCCTCCAAAGAATGGAAGCCCCTCTGTCCTTCTCATTTCCTTTTATGTGATCTAGGTGATGATCCACCCTATGGATGGCTCCTTTGCACCCTAGGGTATAGAATTGCTTAGCCAACTTAGTTAAGCTTCTAAACTTCTCAAACTGACACAATGAATCAACCACAACAGGAAGTTTTCTGCCATTACTTCTGTGAACAGGTGTTTTATGTCCTTTGTGCTATCTTCTGCTTTTTCATTAACTCTGAATAATCTTATGTTATTCTTCTTTGCATCATCTAG
>NW_004955484.1:7913992-7914979 GCF_000276665.1 Chinchilla lanigera
TGTGCCACCACACTCAGCTTTTTTTTTTGTACTGGAAATCAAACTCAGGACCTTGCGCCTGCCAGGCAGGCACTTATGCCACTGAGCTATAGCCCCAGCCCATGATTATATAACAAAACTCTTAAAAAACCAGAAAATTGTATACAGTAATTATGCCCTCAGTAAGGTAATTTTACCCTCAGAAGAGAAAATTTAAAAGGCATTGGGGGGGATAGAGAAATAGAAGAGGAAGAGTTTAGAAGCAAGGCTAGAGGACAAAGGAAGATCACACAAACTTTGGGAAACTGGTAAGGAAAACAGGAGGGAGAGAGAAGGAAGAGATAAAAACAAGAACACAGCAGAACAGTAACAACAATAAACTAGAGACAATGTTCACACTCATAAAAACAAGAACAGACAATCAAGAAAAAAGAAAGCAAAACAAAAAGAATAAAAGAATAAAATAGGAAAAAAAATGTCCACTTCAAGGCGTGTCTCTGCTGTCACTGGTAGACAAAGTGGGCAGACAGAGTCCAGATCCATGCTGATGAGCCCCAACAAGCCAGCTGTAGATGTACATCAGGATATTGGATAATCCTAGCAAGCCTGCACTTTAAGTTCCTCTAAAGTTCAGGCAGGTTTCTGGCTGTGAAGCTGGAACCCAGTTTGTTCAGCTTGCAACACTCTATGTGCCTGCTGCCAGCTTGAACTTGGCTTCTTGTCAGTTTGAAGTGGGTTCCTTGACCTCTTGCTAACTTGAACTTAGCTCTGCCCCAACCTGACAGAGCCACTAGATGCACCCATCCCACAGCTGCTCTGAGATCCAAGCTCAGTTGGCCCCTCTCCAAGATGGCTACTGGCCAATCACCCTCTTGTGGGGGACATCTGAACCCTAATAACTCAGAAGGCACTGCAGTTGCTGCATCTACTGATCTGTTCATGTGGTTATGCTAGCAGTCACTGTGACTTCAGGTTTGAGCTGCCCCTCCCACAGAGTGAGTCCAAAGA
>NW_004955484.1:7916795-7922564 GCF_000276665.1 Chinchilla lanigera
AGCTATGTCCCTGGTCCTTGGTGGGTGGCTCTGACTTGAATTCCATTGTCTGATATTAAACCGCTAAGCACGGTGGTTCAAGCCACCCAGTGGGACAGTCAGGCATGTACCACCAGTGGTTCAAGATGGGAGGAATGTGTTAAGGCACTTTTTTTTGTCATGGAAAGACTTTATTTCTCCATCAGTTTTTTGTTTTTGATTTTGTTTTTGTTTTTTTCCAGTACCGGGAATTGAACTCACGACCTTGTGCTTGCCAAGCAGGTGCTGTGCTGCTGAGCTAAATCCCCAGCTCCTCTCCATCAGTTTTGAAAGATAGTTTTGCAGGATATACTAATCTGGGTTGGAAATTGTTTCTCTTAGGGCTTGAAATACTTTATTCCAAGCTGTTCTGGACTTTAAGGTTTGTGTTGAGAAGTAATTCTAATGAGTTTACCTTCATAAGTGATTTGTTGCTTTTCTCTAATAGCATTTAAAATTCTGTTTTGTCTTGGACTTATGGAATTTTGACATTAATGTATTGTGGACAGATTTTTTTTCTGATCATGGCTATTTGGGGTTCTATATGCCTCACTCCTCTGTATGTTAAATTCTCTTCCCATACCTGGAAAGTTTTCTCATATTATTTCTGAGAGAGTGTTTTTATGTCTTTTGTAATACCTTCTGGTTTTTCACTATTTACAGTTAATCTTAGATTAGTCTTCTTTGTGACATTTAGTAGCTCTTGGCATAATTTGTGTTCTCTTGTTTTTAAGGTATTATTGAATGATTGACACTACTACTGTTTTCTAGTTTTGACATTGGTTGCTTCTGAGGCCCACACTTTTAATAGAATTTTTAAACTTCTGCATTTCTGGTTGGTACCTGTTCATGGATTGTAATTCTTTACTAAGCTGGTCATTCAGGTTTTGTATCATTTTCTTTCACTCTCCTAGTTTTTTATTAGTGTCTTCTATAAACTTGATGATCCATTAGTTTATTAAATCCATTATCTGTTAGTTATATTTTCTTTGAACTCAGTTTTCATCTGTTTTGGTTTTTTTTTTTAAATCTCCTCTGTTTTCCTTTTGAATAACTTGGTGATGTGACTTTTAATTTCCTCTCTTTTAATGCCCCATGTATCAGTTTTGGAGGAGTTGGGATCTTCCAAGGCATTTTGTTGCTCTGTCTTCTCATATTTATATTATTTTCAGTGTTGTGGCTAACTATATAGGCCTCTGCTTCTATCTCAAGATCCAACCACCTTTATGTGGGAGGGGAGGGTACAGCATAGTTGGTCCAGCACCCCATTCTCTGGGAATAGGCCACGGTATTGTTAATGACACAAAAGCAATCCAGATATTGGCACAGAGAGAAAACCAATTAATAGCAACAACTCTGCCATCCTTGCAACAGTAATAAAATCAGCAGCAATAATACTATCAAAGACATATTGAATTTCTTTTTTTTTTTTTTTGAGGCAGGTAGGATAGATCTATAGATCTATAATTATAGTGGAAACACTAAGACAAAACAAATATTGACATACAGTAAATATCTGCTAAGTGTAATGGTAACCTACACTAATATGGAAAAGTATTCAATAATAATAGCACAGAGTTGGCCAGGTGTGGTGGCACATGCCTGTAATCCCAGCAGTTGGGAGGCTGAGGCAGGAGGATCACTGCAAGTTCAAGACCAGCCTGGGCTACAAAGTGAGCTCGAAGCCAGCCTAAACCACATAACAAGACCCTGTCTAAAAAAAAAAAAGCACAGAGTTGACTATGTAAAGATTAATAAAGCTTAATGTTTCTACTAGTACAGACAGAGAAGGTAAGGAATGGGAGAATGAAAGAAGAAAAATTTGAAAAACCAATCAGTGGAAGATGAGAAGGATGAAAGAGAAGTGAAATAAAAGATTTTATTAAAGAAAAAAAGAAAATTAGTTAGATAAAAGTAACAGGAAAGATTAAATAAGAAAAAAGAAAACAAAGAGAGCAAAATAAAGGAAAGAAAGAAAAATTTTTGTACAGGGTAAGTGATAATTCAATGTTCAGTTTGCCCAGCACCATATATTAAACAGACTGTCTTTTCTCCAACATATAGCTTTGGTACTTTTGTCAAGAATCAGATGGCTAGAGTGGTATGGGTTTGTTTGTTTGTTTTAGCTCTCTATTCTATTCCATTGGCCTATATGTCAACTTTTGTGCCAGTATCATGCTGTTTTTGTTACTATGGCTTTGTATATAATTTGAAATCAGGTATTATAATGCCCCCAGCATTACTCTTTTTGCTTAGAATTGCTTTGTATATTTTTATTTTTGTCCTTTTGAGACAGGGTCTCACTATTCAGTTCAGGCTGACCTTGAGCTCACTTTGTAGCCCAGGCTGGTTTTGAACTCTCAATGATCCTCCTGCCTCAGCCTCCCAAGTGCTGGGATTACAGGCGTGCGCCACTACACCTGGCCTGCTTTGTATATTTTGGACTTTTTGTGTTTCTATATGAATTTTAGCATAGTTTTTTCTAGTTCTGTGAGAATGTCATAAGGTTTGGTTTTATTTCTGTACTAGGGTTTGAACATAGGGCTTTGCACTGTCATTGAAATTTAATGGGGGCTGCATTGAATTTTTTGATTGCGTTTGATAATCAGAACATTTTAACAATACTAATTCTGCCAATCCGTGAGCATGGAAAATCTTCCCATCATCTAGTGTCTTCTTCAGTTTCTTTCATCAGTGTTCTATAATTTTCACTGTAGAGGTCTTTTGCCTCCTTCAGTTAGGTTAATCCCTATTTTTGGGCAACAAGTGTGGATGGAATTGTTTTCTTGATTCCTTTCTCTGCTAGTTCATTACGGGTGTGTACAAAGGGTACTGGTCTTTTAAATGTTCATTTAGTATCCTGTCCAACTGGTTTTTTGAGCTGGCCTCTGTTTCTTGCCAGCACTGACTGATACAGTGTTCTCTCTCTAATCCATTCTCCAGGAGGATTCCAGAGTAGCTGGAAGTACAGGTACATATGTATCACCATATCCAGCCTACATTCTGCTGTTTCTGAACAACGTGAATGATTTACTCATTCCACAGTTAGGTTTGAAAGTGAAAACAAGAATAAGGAGAAAGTAAAAGTGATCAAGATGAGATATGCATAGGTATTGATCTGCCAAACTGAATGTAATCACCATGTATTGTAAACATATACTAATAAGAATTAAAAATGACTTTTTTGCATTAAAAAAAAGGAAAGAAGAAAAGAAGAAGGGAGGAAGAGATATAGGACCCTCCAGGAGGGCTGGACATGCAGGTTAGTGTGAAGGCACCTGGTTCAGTTCCCAACACCAAAAAAATTGGGGCGGGGCCAGGAGATCTCAAGAAAAGTACAGTAAGTCCCCTCATGAACGAGTTCCATTCTGCGAGAACATTCGTACGTTGGATTTGTTTAAGACTGACCAATCCTTACACACCTTTGACACAAACATACAATGAATATTGCTCTGCGCTTCCTGCTAGCAGTCCCTCCTCATCACCCCTGCTTTGCTTCTCGCTTCTGGACGTCCTGGGCTCAGACTGAGCACCGTACTACCGAACACTGTCATCCTGTACAGTAAGCACACCGCAGTACCACCGCAACAATGTCCTGCGGACACATGAGCTACTTCCGCAATTTGTTCACGTCTGCAAATGTTCGTAACGCAAGGTCCATTTGTAGCTGTGCAAGTTCACAACTCCAACATTCGTAAGTTGGGGACTTATTTCTAAAGCACTCAGGTGTCCCTCCCCCACCTACCTACCACCACCTAATTCCTTCCTATGCCTTGTCCTGCCACGACGTACTGTCCTGAGTTTCTCTTTTTGGGTTTTGTTTTGTTTTTTTTTTCCCGGTACCGGGAATCAAACTCACGGCCTCGCGCTTGCCAGGCAGGCGCTGTGCCGCTAAGCTAAATCCCCAGCCTCCTGTCCTGAGTTTTGTTAGCCTTCCAGATGCATGTTGTTCGTAGTGTGGCTATGTGAGTGTTTTAAGTGAATAGTTGTATAACTTTTTTTTTTTTTAATGGAAAGCCCTAACAGAACCAGAAGTCTGTAAAATAAAAAATAAATAGATAAATAAATACGTATTGATATGGACTAAATTTTTTGTTTTAATGAAGCAGCTGCAGGTCCTGTAATCAGTTATTAAAACAAATTATCAGGCAGATGAACAGACAAGAAAACATACAGAACATATAAAATAATTACATTACATCAAAGTGCACTCTTAGGTGCACTGGCTATGCTCCATGATGATCATTTTCTTAGTTTTAGGTTTATAGCTGTAGACTAGTCAATTAGAACTTTCCCTAGGGGCCACCAATTAGCAGTTCTTCTCTTATGTAAGCCTCACTTCCTTTTACACTTTAAATTACTCTAAGTACATTTTCCTGTTAGTTAACATCACACATCTTATAGCTAGTAAGAGTCAGAAGGAGAGAAGCGAGAAGAACTGTAGACTGCCAGATCGGATCTTTGTTCATTCTCCCTCCTTATTATAAAACCAAGTTTGAGGTCTTGTCTTTACTCTTTAACTTACATTTGAAAAAAAAAAAAAAAAATCAACCTTCAAAAACTCCTCCATCCTAAATTGGTCCCACGTTCACAAAATATAACCTACAGGTGACTTTTGGGAGCAGACATTGAGCTGCCCATAATCATTTAAGATGTACCGCATGCTCTTAAGATCTCTCTTGTGTACTTTTGGAAAGAGAAAGGAGAAAGAAGAGGACAAACAGAAAAGATGGGATCCTATTTAGGTTCCCCAAGGTCAGGCTACATGAGCCACCAACCCTATCGTGGGGCCACATTGCGTGTGCCTATAGGGGTAGCTTTCCCCTGTTACCCCAGAGTCAGAACTCCCAGGGAGGTGGGATGCAGCTCTGCTCCTCCACCTGTGGTCAGCAGCTCAGCCCTGCTTTCTGTCATTGACTAGTCGAGGTGTCTCTGCTAGTCGTGCAGATCTGCTGTTCATGTCTAGGACAAGCATCCTTGTTCCTGGCTCATAGCTACTTCAACTTTCATCGAAAGATCAAGAAAGCATAAAAAAGGAGTTGTACACGGTAGCTGGGCTTTACTCAAAATTTACCTCAAAAGATTTTTATATTTAGGGACCTGTAACACACATAAGGAACTCATAGAGGGGCTGAAAAATCTGGAGGTATCACTTAGCAGCTACAGAAGACATACAATTTTAGATGCGGAGATAAACTTGAGATCAAAAGTATCCTAAGAGCACCAGAAACAATAAGGTGGAGGGAAGAGGTAAACTTCTCTAAGAGCCCCAGGAAAAAATACCTATAAATAGGTGGCCCTAGGGCCCAGGAAGCTCATGGTAGACAGCTTTGAAGGGCTGAAGTGGACCCTCCCCACCAGCCCGTGGGCTTCTCCTACCTGCAGGAAAACCTGGGATCATGCACTTCCCCTCCTTCCTCACGTGGGACAAACCAGAAACTGTCCCCGGAGCCATGTGAAAACCTCCCGAGCTCCCTGGCTCCCACTGACCTCCCTGTATCCTACAGCTCCCGGCCTTCTCCCTGATAATTAATAGCAGAAAATGTTAGAGGATTTGAGTTTTTGCATAGATGAAAGCCCTCAGATCCACATGTGGTGGCACATGCCTGTAATCCCAGCACTTGGGAGGCTGCGGCAGGAGGATCTCTGTGAGTTCGAGACCAGCCTGGGCTACAAAGTGCTCTCAAGGCCAGCCTAAACTGCAGAGTGAGACCCTGTCTCAAAAAGACAAAAAAAAAAAAAAGAAAAAGA
>NW_004955484.1:7922828-7955994 GCF_000276665.1 Chinchilla lanigera
GCCTATCCTTAAGGGTCTCCATGGTGGGCAAACGTTAGTTCTGTCTGACTCAGAACAGAGCACACTGACCTAACAGAGTACCTAGAGAGGCCAAGTCTCACACAGGTTACCTCACAACACCTCTTCCCATTTCTGCTTAGAGGGAGCCAGTGTCTCTCATTTTTGGTGTTTCATAGATCAGTACTCATTTTCTAGGGACCTGGGAGCCTCTAACTGATGAAAAGAAAAAAAAAAAACCTAAGGTTGCAGAAGTTTGGAGAGAGGGAGAGAGAGAAAATGGGAGGAAAAAAAAGGAAATAAACTACACTTCAGGGAGGGGCTGGGAATATAGCTCAGCAGCACAGCGCCTGCCTGGCAAGCGCAAGGTCCTGAGTTTGATTCCCAGTACCCCAAAAAACCCAAAAAACATGGAGCAAGGGGTCGGGGAAGAAAAAAGAGTGAAGTCCCCTTCTCACTGCTTCTTTTTCTCTTGCTGCTGGTTCACCAAGAGAAAATCAGACTGCATCAGTGAGGAACTTAACCCACGCCTCACCCCACAGGAGGTTCACTGACTCCTATTGCAGAGAAAGAATTTTCAGGATGCATCAGCAAGAGGCACGAGAGGGGTTTATTGGGCAGAACTTTTAGTACATAGTCAAGAGTAGAGCGGAAGACCTCAAAAGAGAGAAGCACCCATTGTATTTAATAATAATAACATATAGCCTGGCACGGTGATGCACACCTGTAGTTCTAGCTACTCAGGAGGCGGAGGTATGTGGGTCACCATTTCAAAGCCAGTCTGGGGGAGCTGGGGATTTAGCTCAGTGGCAAAAGCACCTGCCTGGCAAGTGCAAGGTCGTGAGTTCAGTTCCCGTTACCGGAGAAAAACCAAAAAAAAAAAAAAAAAAACAAAGCCAGTCTGGGGAATTTAGCAAGACTCTGTCTTAAAATAAAAAGGGCTAGGGATGTAGCCTTCAGTGCAACCCCCAGTATGGCAAAAATTAAATAAATAAAAATTAAAAGGGCTGGGGATGTAGCTCAGTGGTAGTGTCCTCCTGGGTTCAATCTTCTGAACTGAAAAAAAAACAAAAACAAAAAAACAAAACTCAACAGAATTTTCAGGATTGGAAAAAAAAAAGAATTTTCAGGATGAATATCCACTGTGTTCCTGCTTTGTGCTGAGCTCTGCCTCAGGCATTTGGCTGCAGTAGCAGCTCAGCAATGTGCCGTCGTCCCCACCTGACAAGGAGACAAACTGATAATTCACAGAGATTTGAATTTGTTGCAAAGGGCAGAGAATGATTTGAATCCAGGCTGTGTGTTTAGAGCTGTTTACAGGTCTAAGGGGCGTCTCTCCTATTCCCGAGACTTCTGCCTTACTGCCTCCACAATGAAGGATTTTTCCATGTTGCCTGGGCTTTCCCATCCTGTGCTGTCTCTTTGGGTTTGCCGTGGTTTATTTCCTATTTCTGTGGTCTTCTAGTTAGCTTTCTGTCACTGTGACAAAACTGCTGAGGTAGATAATATATTCAGAGAAAAAGAGTTATTTTGGCTTATGGTTTTGGAGGGTTCAGTCCATGGTCACCTGTGTTGGCGGCACAATAGCGCACCACACTGGAAGCGCATGGCAGGGGAGAACTGTTCATCTCAGGGCAGCTGGGAAACAGAGGCAGGATGACACCAGAGTCCCCTATCCCTTTTTGCCCCCAATGACTTAACTTCCTCCCACTAGGCCCTACCTACTAAGTCTCCACCACCTCCCAGTAGCTCCATGGGCTGGAGACCAAGCTTTCAACACATGGGCCTCTGGGAGACATTCAAGATCCAACCTTACCAAAACCCCTGTGAAGGGTTTAGGTCTCCCACCCAGCAATATGGCACATGGATGAAAAAGAAGACAAAGAGAAAAGGATCTACAGTTCCCAGAGCTCTGGAATGACCCAAGTGCTCTGGGTGGAACAAAGGGCCATGAGTCACAGCACTCACAGCTTTTATTGGTACCAATCAGGGAGGTGGGTGAGGGGTCATGGCAGAGTGCATGGGAAGAGAAACTTGGCAGGCATGGTGTGTAAGGAGAAACACAGCACCCTTGCACCAGACACAGAGGTTCCCCAATTAGTGATGAAGCAGATAACTCGATGTATGCAAGGCTGGCACCTTTACTGCCAGGAAGGTACAATTCTTTTCAAGTCCCATGATCTCAGCTGAGATGGTATCTCTTGTCTTAGCCCTGGAATTTCACAGGCTCTTGCTTGATCCTCAATTCCAACCATCAGCAAGAGGCAATTCTCTCCCACTTTGCTGCAATGAGACTTGATCACATGCTTTTGGCCAATTAAGGGGACATCTGCTTTTATATAGCCAGCTCTGCATATCTCAGTATATAGGACTGAAGTAAAGGTCGGGTAAAGATGGAGGCAAGGGGCTTGGTGAACACAGGGGAACAGAGCTTGGTGGTGTCCCACACAAACTATAACAACTGGGTTTTCCCTGGAGTGAGATCCTGACACCAGAGCCACACTGGGCTCTCCTCTGTATTTGTTATAGCTGTCCTCAATTTCCTGATCTGTACAACAGGGTGCTGGCAAAAGGAAACAAGATTCTTCAAGACTTTTTATTTATTTTTTCTTTTTTTTGGGGGGGGGAATGTTTATTTATTTATTTATTTATTTTTGAGACAGGATCTCACTGTGTAGTTTAGGCTGGCCTTGAGTTCACTAGGTAGCCCAGATTGTCCTCCAACTTGCAGTGATCCTCCTGTTTCAGCCTAGAATGCTAGGATTATAGGCATGCACTACCATGACTGGCTGATCCTTCTTTTACATTCTAAAATTCTTGTCTTATTCCTTTCTGTCAGCTCCTTATCCAGCTCCCACACTCCTTTAAGGCTAACTCTAAGGGCATTCTTTCTTTTTTTTTTTTTTTTTTTTGAGGCAGGGTCTCACTCTGCAGTTCAGGCTGGCCTTGAGCTCACTTTGTAGTCCAGGCTGGTCTTGAGCTCACAATGATCCTCCTGCCTCAGCCTCTTGAGTGCTGGGATCACAGGCATGCGCCACCATGCCCGGCGAAGGGCTTTCTCTATCAGGTCACCTGCCTAGATTTCTGTAGCCATGTAGAACCCTCCCACTGTTCCCTGAACTATAGGCAAACTATAGCTCCCTGAACTTTGAACACTCAGGTTGGTACTGAATTCTACTCTTCCTGTCTGTATATAAATAGTCTCTTTCAAAGACAGTGAACAACCTTTGAAGATAAAATGCAAGGGCTGGGGGTGTAGCTCAATTGTAAAACACTTACCTCAGATGTTCAAGATCTGGATTCAATCCCCAAGACACACATACACACATGCACACAACTTGTTAAGTACGAAGGTAGACTCTTTCCTTGATCTGAGAAGAACTGAAAGAATATTAAGAGGGAAATCCATTTCTGTGAGATTTGGTGCCATCTAAATATTTTAGTACCCAGAATACAAAAATCAACATTAAAAGAGCAATAGCTTTTCTTTTTTGGGGGGGAGGGGTGGTCTTTTTGAGACAGGGTCTCGCTATGCAGTTCAGGCTGGCTTTGAGCTTACTTTGTAGCCCAGGCTGGTCTCAAACTCACAAAGATCCTCCTGCCTCAGCCTCCCACATGCTGGGATTACAGGCGTGTGCAACCACACCCGGCTCATAGCCTTTCTATATACTAATAATGAGCTACCTGAGAAGGAAATCAGGAAAACAATTTCATTTACAACAGCTTCAACAAAAACAAACAAAAGGCAAACCCAGGGATTAACCTAACCAAGGAAGTGAAAGACCTACAAATTAAATAAGTACAGAACACTGAAGAAAGAAATTGAAGAACACACTACCTGATGGAAAGATCTCCCATGTTCAGAGATTAGCAGAATTAAGGTTATTAAAAATAGTCATACCAAAAGTGATTTACAGATTCAATGCAATTTTCATCAAAATTCCAAAGACATTCTTCATAGAACTAGAAAATGCAATCCCAAAATTCATATGGAAACTAGGTGTGGTCATGTATGTCTGACCCTAGCACTTTGGAGACTGAGGCAAGAGGATTAGGAGTTTGAGCCTAGCCCAGCAATTTAGTGACTTAGTGAGACTCTTTCTCAAAATTATTTTTTTCTTTTTGGTACCAGGAATCGAACTCAGGACCTTGCACTTGCCAAGCAGGTGCTGTGCCACTGAGCTCTCTCCAATCCTGTCTCAAAATTAAAGAAAATAAATAAATAAAACAAAGCTGGGGATGGGTTCAATTCCCAGGACTGAAAAGAAATCATACAGAGAGGCTCGGGATTTAGCTCATTGGCACAGCGCCTGCCTGGCAAGCGTAAGGTTATGAGTTTGTTTCCTGGTACCAGAAGCAAAACAAAACAAAACAAACAAAAACAACAACAACAAAAAAAGAGAAATCATAAGGAAACACAAAATAGCAGAAATAATCCTGAGCAAGAAGACTGGGGGCATCACAATACCGGATTTTACCAGGGATATAGCTCAGCGGCACAGTTCCTGCCTGGCAAGTGCAAGGTCCTGAATTTGATTCACAGTACCAAACAAACAAACAACAAAAATGCCTGATTTCCAATTATACAGACATAAGGGCTGGGGATTTAGCTCAGCAGCATGGCACCTGCCTGGTAAGTGCAAGGTTGTGAGTTTGATTCCCGGTACTGGAAACAAAACAAAACAAAAAAGACATAGTAACAAAACAGCATGGTACAGGCAGAAAAGTAGACAGGAAGACTAATGGGATAAAATAGAGGGCACAGAAACAAATCCACACAATTGAAGCCATCTGGTTCTTGACAAAGGAACCAAAAATATATGTTAGAGAAAAGACAGTCTCTTTAACAAATGGTGAGAGTCCCTAGACTTCATCCCTAGTACCACAATAGAAAGATGATAGATAGATGATAGATAGATAGATAGATAGATAGATAGATAGATGACAGATATACTTTTTTTTTTGGTACCAGGAATCAAACTCAGGACTTTGTGCTTGCTAGACAGGTACTTATGCTCTGAGCTACATCCCTGGCTAGACAGATAGACAGATAGATAATAGATAGATAGATAGATAGACAGATAGATAGACAGATAGATAATAGATAGATAGATAGATAGATAGATAGATAGACAGATAGATAGACAGATAGATAATAGATAGATAGATAGATGATAGATAGATAGATAGATAGATAGATAAAACAAAAGGAGGAATCACTTTCTGAGGGCCCACACTGTGCTTTGAGTCTGTATTTTTGAAATTCTGCCTAATTTCAATTCCTTTATGCTGCTCACTGACACATTCTTCTTCTATGCTAGAAGTCAGCAGACATTTGTCCTGTCCCGCGGGTACAGTGACTCAGAGTCCCCTGTCTCTGCTCTGGGGTCCTCTTTGTATGCTGTCTGGTGACAGTGCCTTTGGCAAGCAGCCGCTGGAGATGAAAGAGCCCCGGGACGGTGCCTTTGGAGTAGGACTTCTAAAAGACAACTGGGTATAAACAGGGTGTTAAGATCACAGGTCATCACCTACAGGACAGATAAAATACGATTCTGGATACCAGTGCTGACCATAAATAATGAAAGAGACTTTTAAAGGATGATGGTCAGGGCTGGGGATTTAGCTCAGCGGCACAGCGCCTGCCTGGCAAGCGCAAGATAGTGAGATCGATTCCCAGTACCGGAAAAAAAAACCAAAAAATAAAAAATAAAAATAAAAATAAAGGATGATGGTCATCAAACAACAAACCCATCTTGCTTTGTCTCCTTCAGATCAATCAGACTTTTGACCCTTGACTAGGCAGGGTCAGTGGCCCCTCTTAGCCTGAAGTAGCCAAAGAAGATGGACCTTCAGCCCCTCTCTGCATCTCTTAAGAATAAGGGATCATCCAGGTGTGGTAGTGCATGCCTGTAACCACAGCACTCAGGACGCTGAGGCAGGAAGATTGCTGCAAGTCTGAGGCCAGCCTGGACCTGGGCTACATAGTGAGACCCTGTTTCAAAAAGAATAAAGTGGGGAGGAAGCTGAGATAGGATAAAGGAAATGTAGGTAGGAAGCAGACAAGAAAAGTCAAGTCATGATTTTTTTTTTTTTGACTTTTTGAGACAAGGTCTCACTATGCAGTTCAGGCTGGCCTTGAGCTCATTTTGTAGCCCAGGCTGGTCTCAAACTCTCAGTGATCCTCCTGCCTCAGCCTCCTAAATGCTGGGATTGCAGGCATGCACTACCATGCCTGGCAAAAGTCACAATTTAAAAATGATTCTTCGAAGAAAACTGCAAATTCAAGACATAAAGTCCCCTAAGGTTGTCCACATTGGCATTTCCTGACTTTGTTTATGTTTCTTATTTTCTGGGCCCATCATACTCAAAATCCCTTAAAGGTACTTCAGGTCCATAAAATAGCTTACTGGATGGGGTAGAGGGAAGGAACCTGGCCTTAAATACAACACACTGGGGCCTGACTTTCTCCTGTAAAACGGATGCCCCCTTTCACCTGTGAAGTGAGTCATGATCTTCTACCCATGGGTGGGCTATTGCTTTTTTCCTGAAAGTCAAGTCCAAACTTTCTACAGATTCATAAATTCTAACGATTTCCACCCCCCAAAACATAAATTTTTCCAGCCCCAAACTCTAGTGCCTCTCTCTCCTGAAGGCCTGCACTCTTTTGAGTGTGTACCTGCAATTCTGCCTAATGAATCTCTTTTTGCCTCTTTTTTTAAAAAGAGAGGGGAGAGAATAGATGATATAAGGAGAAAATACTAGAGAGCAGTTTAATGTAAAAAAAAAAAGTCAAAAGAACAAGGAAAAACAAATGGTGCTGTGAAAACTGTATAGTCATATATAGAAGACTGGAACTAGATCCCTATCTCTCATCCTGTATAAAAATCAATTCAAAATGGATCTAAGACCTAGGTATGAGACCTGAGCCAGGGATGGTGGTGCACACCTATAATCCCAGCATTTGGGAGGCTGAGGCAGGAGGATTGTGAGTTCAAGACCAGCCTGGGCTACAAAGTGAGCTTAAGGCCAGTCAGAACTTCATAGCAAGACCCTGTCTCAAAAAAAAAAAAAAAAAAAGAGACCTGAAAACAGCTAGAAGAAAACATAGTGATATGGCAAGGGAGTTAAAAGAGAAATGCACTCACAAGAAAACCAAAAAGTAGGAACAAACAAAGCTTTATTGAGCTGGCTGATAGACAGTCTCTAACCAGGAGCCAGAGATGTCTGCACTGATGTGGGTCTCACCTTCAGTTTAAGTACATTTTAGGTTTCCATAGTAACCACTACCTTATAAGAATGCAAAGTTTATCACAGAGGTAACTTTTCCTGGTAGGTCAGACAGCCGAATCCCAAGTGACCATTGCAGTTTAACTTTTAGCCTACTTCCCAATCTGTCCTGTTTGTTCGGTTCCCACTTTATAACTACTCTAAGTGAGTTGATAACTAACCAAGGGGACTAAGATGAAAAGTGGGGGTCAACTACAGCTTAAGTGAACTTAAAGTGACTTCTCTTTTTTTTTGTCTTTTTGAGGCAGGGTCTCACTATGCAATTCAGGCTGGCCTTGAGCTTACTCTGTAACCCAGGCTGGTTTTGAACTTGCAATGATCTTCCTGCCTCAGCCTCCCAAGCGCTGGGATTACAGGCAGGCACCACTATGACTGGCTTAAATGACTTCTCTTAATATGGAGTTGAAAACAGAAAACGGGGGCTGGGGATTTAGCTCAGCAGCACAGCGCCTGCCTGGCAAGTGCAAGGTCGTGAGTTTGATTCCCGGTACTGGAAAAAAAAACAAAAAAAAAACAAAAAAAAAGAAAAAAAAGAAAACAGAAAATGGAGTCTCTCTGGCCCTATCCATAGGAGAAACACTTCTGAATAGGAATCCAATACCATAGGAGATAATAGCAAGAATCAACAAAGGAACGACATCAGATTAAAGAATAGCTCTGTACAACAAGAGAAACAATAAACAGAGTGAACAGAGAGCCCATAAAGTGGAAGAATATCTTTACCAGCTACTCTTCTGACAGAGGATTAATATCTACAACTCAAAAAATGTAATACCAAAAATCAGTCCCATTACAGTCCAATTCATAAATGGGCAAATGAACTGAACAAGTAAGGCATAGCGGTGTACACACGCAATCCCAGCACTAGGGAAGCTGAGGCAAGAACATCATAAGCTCAAGGCTAACCTGGGCTACAGAACAAATTTGGGGTCAGATTAGACAGTGAGACACGCTTTTTTTTCTTTTTCTTTTTGTCTTTTTGAGACAGGGTTTCACTATACAGTTCAGGCTGACCTTGAGCTCCCCAGCTGGCCTTGAACTCGCAGTGATCCTCCTGCCTTAGCCTCCAGAGTGCTGGGATTATAGGTGTTTGCCACCATGTCTGACTGAGACCCCATCTAGAAAAGAAGAAGAAAAACAAAGTGAGTCGAACAGATACTTCTCAAAAGAAGTACAAATGACAAAGAAGTATATGAAAAAAAAAAAGCTCAGCATGTTTAGCCATCAGGGTAGTATAAATCAAAACTACATTGAGGGCCAGTGTGGTGGTGCACACCTGTAATTCCAGCACTTAGGCTGAGGCAGGAAGGTCACCAAACGTTCAAGGACAGCCTGGGTTACATAGTGACTTCAGCGCCAATCTGAACTATACAGCAAGACCCTCCCTTCAACGACAACAATAACAACAACAGCAAAACTATACTGAGACATCAAGAATATAAAACACAAGCTGGGTGTGGTGTTGCAGACCTATAATCCTAGCACGTTGGGGCACTAAAGCAGGATTCCAGGTTCAAGCCCAGCCTGGGCAATTTAACAACTTAGAGAGAACCTGTCTCAAATGTTAAAAAGTTCTGGGGATATAGCACAGTGTACAAGGCCCTGGGTTCCCTCCCCAGGACCAAAAACACGTATATACGTGTATCTATCTCAATTGCCGGGAAGGATGAGGAGGAAAAGGAACTCTTCTTCTACACTGCTGGTGGGGATGTAAATTAGTACAGCCACTGTGGAAATCAGTACAGATGTTCCTCAAAAAAACTAAAAGTAGAACTACCATATGACCCTGCTGCATCACTCCTTGCTATATACCCCAAAGAATTAATGGCAGCATACTGTACAGATACCTGCATACCCATGTTTCTTCTTTCTTTTTAATTTATCTTTTTTTAAAAAATGATATCCGTGTTTCTTGTAGCACCATTCACAGTCACCAGGACACAGAACCAACTTGGGTGTCCATCAACAGATGAGCAGATAAAGAAACTGTGTTATATAAGAAGCTGGGCATGGTAGCGTATGCCTATAATCTCAGCACTCAGGAGGCTGAAGCAGGAGGGTCACTGTGAATTTGAGGCCAGCCTGGACTATAAAGTGAGTTCAAGGCCAGCCTGAACTGCATAGTGAAACCCTGTCTCAAAAAGACAAAAAAAAAAAAAAAAAAAAAGGCCAAAAAGAAAAAACAAAAGAATAATTGGCCAAAAAAAAAAAAGAAAATATGTCATTTGCAGGAAAATGGGTGGAACTGGAGATCACCACATTGAAAGCCAGCTTCACAAAGACAAGTGTTGCATCATCAGATTTCTGGGGTGACACATAGAGGCCCTCCCCGCCCTGCCTCATGGGCCTGGCTTGTTGAAGGCAGCGGGGACAGGAAGAGTTGGGCCCAAGCCCGGCATTCCTGACCCACCCGTCCTCTCTCGGATTCCTCTGCAGGTCACCACCGCCCGCAGCTGACTGGGTGGCTCCCGGCCCCCTGACTTGGAGAGGGCCTAGAGCCAGCAGCAGTGACAGTAACAGCAGCCGCCAGCACTTACGGAAACCTAAATGCAGGGCAGGCCTGGAGCTGACACGCTCTGCAAAGCTCCCCTCACAGGCTCCTTTCAGCCTTTGGGAGACCCGTGAGTCATGCCCAGTGTCCCAGCTTCAGAGGCTGCGCACCTAAGCAGGGCTGGGCCCCATCGGGATAGGGGCAGGGGGCAGGGCAGGGCGGAGCAAGAAGGAGAAAGAAAGTTCGCAGCTCCTGCCCGCCTGGAGCTGCCCGCCAGAGCTGCAGCTGCTCACAGGCCCAGACAGGCCCAGGCTCTTTCTTAGTAACTGAGGCTGGCACAGGGGAAAATCAGGTTTTGCCAGCTCCAAGATAGAGCTGAATCAGGCCTTTTCCTAGGCTTCTGGGCCTGGCACTTCTAAACTCAACACTCCCCCTCCAGCTGGGGTACTGAGGAGGATACCTAGGATTAGACACCCTGGGCCCCCCTCTTTACCTGTCTGACCTCACCTGCTGTCACTCTCTGGCTCCCTCTCACTCTGCTCCAGCCTCCCTGGCCTCCCTGCTGAACCCTGCCAAGCACACTCCAGACTCAGGGCCTTTGCACTTGCTGTTCTGGCTACTAAGTCGTGATACTTGGAGGCTTTGCCACCTGACATCCTTTGGTCTTTGCTCACATGGTACTGTCTTAGCAAGGCCTTCTCCAGCTACTGGAATTGAGCTCTCACCCCAGCTCCTCCCTCACTAATCACCCTAGCTTTATTTTCTTCCTGAGCCTTGCCTTTTACTATATGGTGTGTTTTACTGACTTGCGTGTGGGGTTTGTTTTGTTTTTGCAGTACGGAGTATTAAACCCAGGGCCTTCACCCGGAGCTGTACCGCAGCCCTTTTACGTTTTTCTTATTTTGAGAGAGGGTCTCACTAAGTCACTAAATTGCCCAGGTGGGGCTCACACTTGTGATCCTCCTGTCTCAGCCTCCCAGAGTGTTGGGATTACAAGCGTAGGTCACCACACCGGACTTCACTTTCTTTTTAAAAAGAAACTCATAAAACCTCTGAGTAGGTGAGAGGTGAGAGAATGAATATGATTGTCATGGGCAATGATAGCCCTTTAAATACTGACCACAAAAATAAATAAATAAATAAATACCGACCACCACCGGACATCACTACCTTCAGCACGTCCAAGGCAGCGCCTGCCACACAGCGGATCCTTCACAGCATAGCAGCCAGACACTGTGACTGCCGGCCCGTCCTGGGCCTCTCCACTCCGGCAGATCCACCCTTGGCGGCCCAGGTTGGAAGGCGGCGCCTGTGGGTGAACAGCGCCCTCTGCTGGGCATGACGGGGAGGGCTTTTTGGGAAACCCAGTCACCGCCCACTGTAGCAGGCGCCCCTAGCCTGAGAATCTCCAGGAATTCTTCCTGCGGGAAGCGCAGTTTCCACCCAGGGCGTGAGCGTGGTGAGAAAGGAGCATTAATTGGCCCTACCACACTGATAGTGACAGCAGTAACATTTATATAGCCATTGCATGCCAGGTACCCTTCTGAGCACTTTACAGATTATTCATTCCCTCCTCTATTTTACCAATGAGAAAAGTGAGGCAGAAGCTGAGTGTGGTCGTGCAAGTCTGTACTCCTAGCTACTCAGCAGGCTGAGGCAGGAGGAGTTTGAGATTGAGGCCAGCCTGGGGAATATAGTGAAGACACCCAGCTCAAAACAAAAAGCGAGGCAGAGAGGAAAGGCATTTATCCAAGGTATCATTATGGAAGTGCCAGGCCAGCACTTGTGACAGTTATTTCAATGGGAGGAGGCAAAGTAGGCTCGGCCTTAACACGAGCAAGGCCCTCGGACTGCCTAGCGAGCTGACCTGGAACAAGAAGTGGGCTGCTGAAGAGGGTCCCCAAGGGGACAGTCCCCGCCCTGACCCTGCCCGCCTGGCCCTTGACACTTCCTGCCTGGTCTTCTCCCTGGATCCCTCAAGGGAGATGGCAATTCTCACCACCCCTCCAGGAAGAGAAAGGATCACCCGGTCAGCAACAAGGACACAAGGCACCTGGCTGACCTGGCTGTGCTGGTGGGGACAAAGGGACACGAATCTTTGGAGCCTCTTTCTCCTGTAAAATGACAGGGTGGATCGAAGGAGTTTTCTGTAGCTGGAATTTGGTAAAGAGACACAACAGGTGGATGAGGCTGAGGCAGGAGCTCTGAGCTCCCCAGTTCTTTCTTACAGTAAAGCTCCACTCTTCCTAGTTTTTCTGCCCCACTTAGTTTCTGGGACTTGGGCTTTGAGACTCCTCAGAACTCTGATCTCAGCCAGGACCACGTTTCCTGACTCTCTTCCCCAGAATGGACGACTGGATTTGAAGCACCTGCAAAGATGGAGGCTCTGACATTGTTACAGGCCAAAAACTAGATCACTATGTTCATGGGTGGTGTGAGATTAAGTAAGTGACAACACACCTATTTAATTAATTAATTATTTATCTATTTGTCTTTTTGAGACAAGGTCTCGCTATGCAGTTAGGCTGGTCTTGAGCTTACTTTGTAGCCCAGGCTGGCCTTGAACTTGCAACGATCCTCCCTCCTCAGCCTCCCAAGTACTGGGATTACAGGCGTGCACCACCACGCCCGGCTAACACATCTAAATTGGATGTGACAGAGACAATAAGGCAGCCCTAGACAGGCGTAACACAAAATGTGGCTATAATGCACAGGGGAAGCTTTGGAAAGATGCCCAGCAAACTGGTGAACTACAAAAGGGGAAGATCAGCGAGTCAAGCATCCCGATGGTTCTGGTTAGCACGGTCAGCTACAGTTTCTTACAGTCCGTGCTCACTTGGGGTGGTGAGCGAGGATGACTTACCAGCTAAAAATATTTTGACCTCTTCTAAGTCTCAAAGACCATGGACCTAAGATCCCGTTTTGCAGATGAGAAGCAAGTCGGGAGTCAGAGAGCAACTTAACACCCAACCCTATCGCCGAGTCTAGGTCCGGTCTCTCCACCTTACTCGCTTGATGACTGGTTCCATTGCCAAAGGAATCCAGACCCACCCACAGGGGGCGGGCTTGGCTGGAGACGGCTGCTTTTGCTCCTGGATGTCCTCCAGGAGTCGGAGGGGGGAAGTCTGGCCACAACAGTGGCTATCTGGTTTTGATTAGCTGCCGTGGAAGATAGCGTTTCCCGCTTCAGTCAGGAGGGGAATTGAAGATAAAGGGCAGCGGGGGCAGCTGGCTCGGACACCCAATCCTCCCTGGCCCCTATCAGCTGCAGGGGCCCCGCAGAGCCGGGCTGGAGGCGGGGAGAACGAGTGCAGCTCTGACGGAGAAAGCGCGGCAGCGGCGGCGGAGAGCTGAGGCGCTGTGAACTGAGGGTGGCGCCAACGCTTCTGCTCAGTTCTCTTCCGCTTTCTCCCCGCAAGGGTCTCCGCCTGCAGGATCGTGGTTGTCACCGCAGACTGCATCAGAAGCACCTGGCACTGGTTAAACCAGCCCGCACCCCGCTGCCCCCAGTGCCCGGTTCCCACGAGAGGCTGGTACACCCAGTCAGGGCTGGACTCAGCAAGACTGCTTGAAAGCCTGAGTCACCCTGCGGATTAGGAAACTTTCATTTCTACTTCAGCAATTTCTTTGGCTCTGCTGCAGATCCTCTTCCTCTGGTTAACTGAAAAATTTGGACTTCACTCTGACAGAGGCATAAATAGAATTGTTCCCCAGCCTTACTCCTGCGCTCGTGTCCCGTTTCACCGACAGCCGCCTGGTGCGTCCTCTAGTTTTGTTTTTCTTGATTTTTGATGACCAGGTATCATTTATAAAAAACACATTGAGGTCCTCCTTCAAAACAGGAAAATCCTCAGAGGCTGAGTTTAAAGAAAAACCTTGTAAGTGCTGGCCAGCCCCAAGATTTTTTTTTTTCTTTTTCTCTTTTTGTGGTTCTGGGGATTGAACTCAGGATGTTTACATGCTAGACAAATGCTATACCACTGAGCCAAATCCCCAGCCTCTAAGATTTTTTTTTTTTTTTTAAGATATGTTCTCACTACCCAGTTCGGGCTGGCCTTGAGCTCACTTTGTAGTCCAGGCTGGTCTCTTTGCAAGGATCCTCCTGCCTCAGCCTCCTGAGTGCTGGGATTACAGGCATGTGCCTCCACGCCTGTCAAAAAAGGTTTTTATGCTTTTCTTACTAGGGTTTTCTTTTTTCGTACCAGGAACTGAACTCAGGTCCTTGCACTTGCCAGGCAGGTGCTTGTCCTGCTGAGCTATATCCCCGGCGCACCAAGAGATCTGAGTAAGTGGAAGTAGTTACCAACACACATAAACAGCACCTGCCATGCCCAGATAGTAATTCATTTAATCACACTTTTTTTGGATGATACTGGGAATCAAACACTGGATTGCTCTACCACTTAGGTGCACCTACAGCTCTTTGTAGTTTTTGAGAAAAGGCTTCACTCATTTGTCCAGGATGGCCTTGAACTTGTGATCTTCATGCCTCAGCCTCTGCCCCGATCCCTACCCACATTTTTGACAGGGTCTTGCTATGTAGCCTGGGAGGGCCTAAACTTGCAGTCTTGCCTCAGTCTGCTGCGTGCTGAGCATGTACTACCATACCTGGCAAAAAGTCTCATTTCATTATTTGCAGTACTGGGACTTGAACTTGGGGCCTCATATATGTTGTGCACTTCACTAAGCTCCTCCCCCAGCCCTACATGTCCTGTTCCTTCTTAAAATTTATTAAACAGTCTATGTAATCCAGTGTGGCCTTGAACTGTATGTAGCCCAGGTTGGCCTTGAACTTGCGTGATCCTCCTGCCTCAGCCTTCTGAGTGCTGGGATTTCAGGCATATGCCATCACACCCGGCTGAAAAAGCCCCTATTTTATAAATAAAAACTCTGAGGCAAGTGGAATTTAAGCAACCTTGTCTAGGCTCTGGCGATGCTCAGCCCAACAGGAAGGATCTTCATGGTTCTCACGCAGAGAAGGAGCTCTGAATTTGCGAGGAGGAGGGCAGGGGGTCTGTTACCCCCATACTGCACGACCCCTTGCTGGGCCCACCTGGGCATGATGGGGGGTCGTGAGCTTCTCCTGCCACAGGGGGATCCAGCAGGGTTGAAAGAGCCCATCCCTCGGCACAACGCTGAACATCCCAAACCCCACTGCACTGGCCCCTTGACGTGGGCGATTGGTGTGGTGTGAGAATTCGACAGGCAGCTGTTTACAAAAGAAGTTCACTCCCCTTGGCACCTCTGGGAAAAGCTCCTTTAATAAAAAAAGTTCTAGTACATGGATACGATTGTCATCACCCTTTATCTACAGCACACAACAGAGAGAATAAAAAACACAGGACAACCTAGACACGCTTGGTATAAAAATGCACTGATGCATCCAAATGGGAGGCTCAGGGCCCGGAGACCTGAGTCACAGGAGGGCCCGTGAGCCCGGCGGGCTGTGCTCCCCAAGGGGCAGAGCGGACGCGGAGGACCTGCCTCTAACTTGCTGAAAACAGCACTTTAAACAAAAACAGAAACAGGTTGTAGTCAGAGGCCTCTTTCTAAAGAGAAGATCCATCCCAGAGGTAAAGTCATCATGGGGCACTGGAGCTGTCCAGGCCCAGGACGTGGGCTGAGCGCTTCGTGGCAGGAGGGAGGCTCCTGGAAACGGAGGTCCAGGGCAGCCGGGACCCAGGCTGAGCGGTGCTCGGCGTCCCACGAGGTCACGCTGCCCGAGCCCTTCCCTTGCGAAAGGCTCAGGTCGGGCGTGCAGCCTCCGCCCTCTAAGCTGCTCAGGCCACTTCCCGACGAGCTCCGAAGCCCCTGGCTGGGAGGGCACCGAGCCCCCTTGGAGACGCGGCTGTAGCCTGATGCTTAGTTCCCAGCGCTGCTGGCAGGGCCACCTAGTCGTCCTCCCCGCCACCGTACATGTCCGCCAGCTTCTTGAAGCGACTGCCCCACTCGTTCAGGTAGTCATAGTCCTGGTCCTGGTCGGAGGCCGAGGATGTGAGGGAGCTCAGGGAGGCGGCGTCAGAGCCGCTGCCCTCGTAGTCGAACACCAGCAGCGAGTCGTAAGGGGGCGCTGTGGGGTCCGTGTTGGCCGCCTTCAGGTTCTGGGGCAACAGAGAGCCGGGGTTAGAAGCAGCCTGTCCCTCCCTCCGGGCTGACAACCGCTGGACCCAGGGGCTCAGCGGGAGCCAGAACCCAGACTCCACACGCTTCCAGCCACCTTTATCAAGCTGGAGGGCAAAGCTCCAGGTATTAGCCCCAAAGCATTTTCCCTGAACAAGCTGCTGTGAGCAACTTCTCCCCATGTGAGATTTATGTTTTTTTTGTACAGCACTCTTGAGCACACTCAAGCTAAGGGGCTCACCACTGGACTATTTGTAGAAGGCTGTATGTGTATGTGTAAGCAGTTTATTTATTTGATCTTTTTGAGACAGGGTCTCGCTATGCAGTTCAGGCTGGCCTTGAGCTCACTTTGTAGCCCAGGCTGGTCTCGAACTCCCAATGATCCCCTCCTGCCTCAGCCTCCCGAGTGCTGGGATTACAGGCGTGTGCCACCACCCCCGGCCAGGTAAGCAGCTTAGTTGTTATCTCTGCAGAAGAGAAGACAGGACGAGGCCTCCTGTCCACTGCTGCTGACCAGCAGCCCACTCAGTTTTGACTTTCAACTCAAAGGGCCTCAAGTCACTGATTGCTAACTAGCAGTCAGGCTGTGCTGGGCTCCTGTCATAGACCTTCCAAGTGCCTAATTCGTGGTCTGCATTTTTTATTTACTTCAGGAGTTCAAGCCCAGGTCACAGGCAAATCAACAGATCCCAGCCCCTGGGTGTGAGTCACAGGCTCCAGTGAGCACGGATGCGCCCCGGTGGTCCCAAAGGTAGGAAGGTCCCGGAGCCTCTGTTCCAGGTGCTACCTAATTCACTCTTTGAAATAATCACTGACAGATGTTCCAAACTTTGCTCCACATTGGAATCTCCTGGAATCACTAAAATTCAAATGTAGGTAGTTTGGTCCCAAAGTATTCTAGCAAATGCTAAGTTTGAATAACTGGATAAAGTATTCCTTTTATTTTTTTTTTTTTTGTCTCACTATGTAGTTCAGGATGGCATCGAACTCTCTGAAATCCTCCTGCCTCAGTCTCCTGAATATTGGGATTATAGTAGTCTACAAAACTGGGTTTCATGAAGGTGACAGAAGCCCAGAGGTATTCAAATATGTAGAGGTCACATAGCTATTTGTTCGTAGAGCCAGGAATTGAACCCAGAGCCAAGACCCTAAGCCTATGCTTGTTCTTCTGTGCTGCTTGTACTGGGCTTGACTAAGGGCTGCCCTAGGTTGCCCTGCCATGTCTTACCTCTATGATGAAGTTGCCGATCTCATCTGGGTTGGCTGGCCGGGGACGGTACATGGGTGTGGGCATGAAGGTTGGTGCCACATCGTTGCGGAGAACCACCTCAGGCCTGGCCTCTAGACCCCGATGGAGCTGGGTAATGTCGTAGTCCTTTACAAAAATGAGTGAGATTATGGAATCAGAGAGAACTTGCTCCACCAGGTACAACTCACTTGGGTGCTCCGGTCCATACGTAGGTTTTTGTTTTTGTTTTCTACCAGGAATCAAACTCAGGACCTCGTGCTTGCCAGGCAGGCGCAATTCCACTGAGCTATATTCTTGGCTGCTCCATACACAGATCTCAGCAGACTGATAAATGTCAGATTTCTGAATGATCCTGCCGCCCCCACCTTGTCCTTCCAAATTAAGTTCAGACAAGTCCACTTGGCCTAGTGAAACAGACTACAGCAACAGGCCAGGCCCCCTCAGAAGGGGAAGCGGGTGGTGCATCCTTCATAAAGACTGACACACGGTTAGTTGATTGACCCAACCACTCCTGCCAGTGGCCTCAAAGGAATCCACCTCCCCACCCCCAGACTGCACCCCGCATGACTTACCTGGTCCTCTTCACCACCACCCTCTTCACCGTAGTAGAAGACATTGTCACGGGTGTCGTCTTCTGGGAGCAGAAGAGGCTCTTTGACCTTCCGCTTCTTTCTCACCAGCAAGAGGAGCACCAGCAGGAGGACTGAGGAGTTAGAGAATATGAATACTCACCCCCGACCACATGGCCACCAAGCCCACAAGTCCTCAGAGCCCCTAGTTAGTTTTAGAACCCTCTGTTCATCTACTGTCTGACTTCTCATAGTGGTGGGACTGGTCCTTTGTGGTTCTGAAACCCAGCATCGAACCATGTGTGTTGGTTCTTGGGAAAATCCTTTTGTGGGGTGGGAACCTCCCAGCAGTTGTGAATGCTCAGTCACCAGATACCTCCCAAGCTATTCATAGACTTGAAGTTAAATATAACAAGATAACACAACTTTGAAATGGTGCAGTGATTTTTTTTTTTTTTAGGCAGAGTCTCACTATGTAGCCCAGGCTGTCCTTGAACTTGAGATCTTTCTGCTTCGGCCTTCCAAGTGTAAGATTACAGGCCTGTGCCAGGCTATGGTGTAATAATTTGATCTTGGGTGCAAATGCTACATTGCAATTCTAAGAGAGGGACTGACTTAGTGATACGGGTTTGAAGGTTGGCAGGGTTATTCGTGCACTGAGGGAAGGTAAGAGGTCAATTGGATTTATCACCTGAAGCCAAGGCTTATGTGTCTAACTGCCCAGCCACACATCTCTCGCCATGGTCCTTCCCAAACGGGTAAATAGAAACTCCATGTTTAACCCGCTTAGGCCCAAAGCCTGGGAACCACTGTTGGCTCTGTGTGTCATACCAATCTGCACTGACTCTGCCCTGAGCACTGCCACCTCGCTCCGAGCCCCACCATCGTCTCACCGGGAATCATGGAATCAGCCTCCCAGACGCTCTTCCTATTTCAACCTCGGCCCTGCTAGTCTGTTCAGTGGGAATCTTGCAAAATGTAGGTCAAATTACCCTTCTGCAGACTTCGCACTTCATCCAGAGTCCTTACAGCTGCCTGCCAGGCCCAGCGTGACGATGGGCTGCACCTAGAATCCCTCTGCCCTCATTTCCTCCTTTTCCCTCTTGCTTTTCCCATTCCAGCCATTTCCGTCTCCACGCACCAAGCACAGCGCTGGCCCGAGCTTCTGCACTTGCTGTGCCCTAGATGTCCGCGTGGTTGGTCCCCTCGCTTCTTTCAGATCTTGCTCGACTGTGCTCTTCACAGCCTTTCCTGCGCATCCTGCTTAAAACGGCAGGCCTCTTACGCCACGTTAACACCGCATCCCGGCCCCTGCTTTGCCCTCCTCTACAGTGACACCTGTTCCTCTGCTCGACTGCTCCTCCTGGGCGCCCTGCGCTGGAACATGAGCTCTGCAAGGACAGCGTTCTGCTGCTCTGGGAAGCGCTGCACCCCAATGCCTAAAGCTGTGCTTGGTGTCCCGTATGTCAATTAATGAACACTTGTTCTTATCACACTCGTATTTGATTGAATGCACGTTCTCCGTGTAAGGACCAAGTTAAAGGGTGGGTGGGAAAAGCAATTGTAAGTTCTACCTTAGAGCAAAGAAACTCATTTTGTTTTTTGTTTTGGTGGTGCTGGGGATCGAACTCAGGGCTTGTGTATGCTGTAACCCCCACCCCAGACCAAGAAGTTCTCAAATTCTAGCATGTATCAGAACTTCTTCAGCATTTGTGAAAACACAGATTACCGAGTCCCATCCCGCTGTTTCCGGATCACTAGGTCTGGGGTGGGGTCGGGGAATCTGCCTAACAAATTCCTGCTCATTAGCCAGAGACCACCCAGACCATGGCTCCAGCCTTGAGGGTCCATCACAGGAGGGCCAAATCTGTTTGCTCACAGCTGTGTCACCAACACCTGACATATTCCAGAAGCACCAGAAATAACCACTGACCGGATGACACTCCTGGAATTAGAAGAATTTAAAGAACGGAAGGGCCGTGTTGGTGGCCCCTTAGCCCCAGGAATTCAGAGAAGAGTCAGAGCGCCTCATTTCTCCATCAGCAGAGAGGAGATGTGCGGTACTCACGCAGCAGAGCCAGCGCGGCCCCCAGGATGGGGAGGATGAAGCCGCCCTTCCAGGGCTTGGGGCAGAACTCCACGTGGCCCTGGCAGTCACACACGGTGGCTCTGATCACTGTTAGCTGTTCATTGTTGCCGTGGTCAGACAGAGAGAGGTGTACATCGTACGTGTCTTGCTTCAGGAACTTCTTCAGGGACAAGGCCACTGTGTCTCCTGCAGTGGACAGACAGTTTTTTAGCTGGGGATGCCTTATGTGGTGTGAACCAAGTACTCCATGACAAGGGTTTGAGAACAACCTCTGCAACTGAGCGGGAGAAATAGATCAAAAGTAGCCTCCAGCCAAGCGCTGCAGGAGGCCCTGGGTTCTACGATCCAGCACCTCCAAAAGAGTAACATTTGGCTAAAGCAAAATTCACCATCAAGGAAAGGATTATTGAAACAGAAAAACAAATTCTTTTTTTTTTTTTAATTCAATAATTAGGTGCAGTGGCACATGCCTATAATCCCAGCTCCTGCAGTAGGAGGATTACAACAAGTTCAAGGCCAGCCTGGGTCACTCAGCAAGATCCTGTCTCAACATATAAAATCTGCTGGGGATGAAACTCTGGTTCAATTCCTAGTACTGCCCTCCCGAAACAAGAAAATCCAACAATCACAGTATGTTAAAAATACGGGGCTTCGACAGTCACGTGATACAGACCAATAACCTCTCAGTACCATCAGCGGCTACACTGCCCTTTGCCTCAAAAGAATACATCATTCTTCCCAAGAGAGAGCTAACCCAATTGTTTAATATTCATATTAATGGCCACCTATTTTCTTTTTTTTCCCCGGTACCGGAAATCGAACTCACGACCTCTCGTTTGCCAGGCAGGGGCTGTGCCGCTGAGCTAAATCCCCAGCACCCCTATTTTCTTATTTGAACATTCACTGCCACTTATTATTTTGCTCTTATAGTATTTTTACCTCAACTATATGACTGAATTTTTATATGTGAAATACCTGTATTTCCAGCAACTATTCCATGGTGACTAAACCCAAATGCACTGACTTGGTTATTTAAGTGCAGGTGTTAAGCAGATCAGACAGGAGGCCAACCTCGTTATCACAGCGCTAGTGGCTGCACACTGCACCCGACTCCGAGGATGCTGCCATCAGCCTTGGGCTAACTGGTCTCTGGAGGCCCAGGGAGGGGCCAGCGTATGTGAGGAGATGCAGGCTACGTTTGCAGGGGAAGAATGCAGGGCCAGGGGTTCTGACGAAAGGCTTGTGGTCTAGATTAGACCCAGTTTTCTCAAGGGGGTGGGTAGTGTGGGCAGAACTCTTCCCATCATGCTGGATTTTCCCCATCATCGAAGCCCCCATCACTAGGGCAATCACAGATGATCTCTGACTTTCTAACCGCACCCTCCTAGGCTTGCAGGCCTCTTTCAGCACTGATCACCAGCCATTTCCAGTAAAAAGGCTCTACACATGGGCTGAGACGTAGCTTAATGGTGGGATACTTGTTTAGCATGCCCAAGGTCCTGGGTTTGATTCACAGCACGAGAGAAGTGTATGTGTGCGTGCGTGCGTGTGCACGCTCTGCACACTCTTAGTAAGAAGACCAGGCATAGAATATATCCAGTTCCCACTTAGCAGTGGCAGACAAAGACAGTTCTACAGTCTGAGTAGCAGGCTCTTCCCATGGAGAGGCCAACCTGGGCGCATCACCAAAACATCTGCACCACGCTGTAGGGCTGACTTCTCAGCTGTTGTTGCAAGACTGACTGAATGGACACTTATATGCCAGCCTCTTCCCCTACCCCTGACCTCAACTTCATAAATACAGAAATCGAGGCTGAAGGAATCAAGTACGTAGCACAAGGTCACACGGATGAATTTCCTTGATAACAGAGACAAACAGAAAAAGTAAATAAATCAAAACCAAGAACCAGACATCAATATTATGTTGAGGTGCTGCTGGTTCCTTGGTGATCTGGCCATAATGACAGAGCCAGATCTCTGATTGGTGCTGGGAAAAACGGCATGAAAGATGGGTTCATGCATTTACTTATTAACTGTCGCAGTGGCCGGTAGGAAGCAGGTACACATTATCAACCCCATCCTACAGATAAGGAAACTGAGGCACAGGGAGTTCAATCAACTTGCAAACAGCCATAAAGCTGATGTATAATAAACGAAGGGGCTGGGTCTTGAACAAAGCATCTGGCTCCAGAGCTCAAGCTCTTACATGACACATTCAGGAAGAAAAAAATATGGCTTCTAGGTCACAAGGGGTAACAGGAGACCAGCGTGGGCTCTGCAAAGGAACGGTGCTGATCTACACACAAAATCAAAGGATTGTAAGAATGGGAAAATGTGGGTGTCCGGCAGGTCTGAGAATCCTTGCTGAGCTGGGATTAACGGCTGTAACAGAAATGCAGCACTTAGTTTCTTAGGGAGAAGAATCTGAATGTCCTGATTCCCCAGCTCCCTGCTGGGAAGCCCTGGAGTGGGGAAGCACCTTGTCCCAAGAGAGGCAGTTTCCCTGGAGGCCTTATGGCGCTTGGGGCTGGCTTCATCTCTCTCACTCGCTCGGAGTCATCCACTCCCATTCTGAGTGGCACCTGAAAAACCCTGAAGGGTGAGAACTTCCCAGGGGGTGGGCTGGAAGGAGGCAGGACAAGGAAGTGGATGGGAAGGAGGGGACCAGCGGCTCCGGAGTCCAAACCTGGCTTCAAATTCTTTTTATTTGTAATTTTTATTAGTACATGTTAGCAATACATAATGATTATGTTCACTGTGGGGAGCTGGTACAGGTACAGAACACATCTTACTCCTTTTTATGTCCCCTTCTCCTCCCTTCCCTTCCCCTCCCTCCTTCCCTCTCTTGGTCTTCTTCTAATTTGTAAAAGATCTATCTCCTGTTTCCTATTATCTGTCTTCTGGCTTCTGCTTCCACTTCTTGCCCATGCTGGGCTGGGCCCTTAGGCACGCTCTTTAACACCCCCACCCCGCCTTCCTTTCATCTGTTTATAGGGATGAAGACACTGACCGGTTCAGCAGAAATATTAAATAAGAAAAAAAGAGACAAAGAAAAGCACTTTGCATGGCCAGGGTTCAATACATGATACGCAATAGCGCATCGTGGTCGGAAGCCTTGATTAACCTGCGTGTGTGATGCACGCCTGTAATTCCAGCTCTCTGGGAGGTAAAGATAGAAACTTTCTAAGTTTGAACCCAGCCTGGTTAATTTACCAAGACAAAAATCTCAGCCGGGCATGGTGGCACATGCCTGTAATCCCAGCACTCGGGAGGCTGAGGCAGGAGGATCGTTGCGAGTTCAAGACCAGCCTGGGTGAGCTCAAGGCCAGCCTGAACTGCGTAGGGAGACCCTGTCTCAAAAAGACAAAAAAAAAAAAATCTCTTAAACAACAAAACACAACACAAGAAAACAGGTGTGGTAGTGCACACCTGTAATCCCAGTGCTTGGGAGGCTGAGGCAGGGGCATTGCCATGAGTTTGAAGCCTGACTATACTATGTACAGTAGCAAGTTCAAAACAAAACTGAACTACATAGTGAACTGAACTACATATTGTCTCAAAAAAACAAATTTACAACAGGCCTGGGGAATGAAGTTCTGTATGAGGGCCCTAAGGTTCAACCCCCCACCCCAGCCCAAAAGAAGTTTTGGATTAAATCCTTGATGCCAGTATTTTCTGCTAGTTGCGATGCCGTTGGCAAGATTGGCAAGATATTTAAACTTCTGTAAGCCCCGGTTTTCTCCTCGTGCATGTGACAGCCAGTAAGCCAACAGCATTACCTCCTCCACAGGGCTGATGTGAGTAAGTTATTCAGTGTGAAGTACCAGAGCTGAGTCAGGCCCACAACAGGCTCACTCAGGATTGGCAGCTATTTTTTTTTTTTTTTTTTGGTTTTTCTCCGGTACTGGGAACCGAACTCACGACCTTGCGCTTGCCAGGCAAGCGCTTTGCCGCTAAGCTAAATCCCCAGCCCCAGGATTGGCAGCTATTATGTGCCGGACTGTGTGATTATGTGTGCGTGTGAGCATGATACCACGGCTCAGCCCCGGGTCTCCCACCCGCCAAGCATGCATTTGACTACTGTGGTATGTCCCCAGCCTGTGCCAGAGTCCTGACTCTTGTTGGGTGACATTAGGCAAATCACTCCCCGCGGGGCCTTTCTTTTCCCTTCTGTGCAGAAAGGCTGGATGAGGTAGAAAGGTATTTAGGGCTCTTGCGGAATTGCAAATGCATATATGAGGCCAACAGCTAGCGTGCGTGCGTGCGTGCGTGGGTTGCTGGGAGATCTACTACACACAGCCTCAACAGTGGTAGGCAGGCACTCTGCCATCGAGTTACCTCCCTGCCATAAAATAAATGGCATTTGATGGATGTTCTTGAGGCACTCATTACTTCTTGACCCAGAAATAACCAAAGAACTTCCGGAACAGGACTTTGTGTGGGGTCCCAGTATGAGGCAGACACCCAGCCAGCAGAGCCCGCGCCCACTTGCTAACACCACTCACCTTTTTCATTGACCTCTGCCATCCAGTAGATGTCCGAGTCAAATATGAGCCGGGCCTGGAAAGGGTAGGAGTTGGGGGACAGGTCCTTGTCCGTGATGTTCAGCACTTGGGGCACCGGGTTTTCATTGCAGATGGTGATCTGGCGGGGCTCAGGGACCGGGCCGTGGTCGTTGATGTCAGTAAGTGTTAGCAGGAGGGTGCCCGTGCCAGTGGCGGGAGGGTTCCCTGTTTATAAGTACACATATGATCTCTTTTCAGCATCCGCCCTTGGCTGGCACATGAAGAATGTTAGGCTTACCTCCGACCTACTCAGTCACCCTCAGAAAGGCTCCTGCTCACCACTTAGCTCTGAGCCCTCAAGTCCCTCTGTGCCACAGCTTCAGTGTACATCAAACCAGTGATGCCCAATACTGATGGCAATCAAGCTGTCCTTCTGACTTGTGTCCACTGCAGACATCACTAACCAATCTCAGCACAGCTGCAGCACCCAAAGTCTCAACAATCTATCACAGAATAAAACCCACTGGCCACTTCGGGGCTAGTCCAGTGTTTGCTGGTGAGTTTCAGGGAACCTGCCCTGCCTCCAGGCCTTGGTTACATTATAATCCCCTATCCATCGCAGCAGCACATCACTAACCACTCAGGGCACCTGCCAGGTATCCCTTATCAATCAACTGCAAGAGGAAACTGAAGCCAATGTGAGGTTCAGTGATCCAAAAACTTGGGATGAAGGGAACCTTTGGGACCTCGCCTGACTCTTGGCTATTAGGAAAATCTGGGTTGCAGCCTTCACCCTGGGAGTGGGCTGTATAAGACTCCTCTGAAAGAGCCCTTTAACTCCACACTGGCTTGCTGTCTACCCCTCGCCCTTATCCCTTGCTGTTTAGGGGACAGGCTGTGGCATGTGACAAGGCATCCCTTGAGGAAGGGCTGGACAGAAGCACTCACCATTATCAGTGGCCAAGACCGTGACTTTGTAGACGTTGTTGTTCACAAACCGCTCGTCCTCTCGGTCTAGGAGGCCTGCGGCAGTGATCTGCCCGCTGTCCGGGTCCATTGCTAGCCATCCAGCTGGGTCTCTCAGGATGTGGTAGCTGGAGAGGAGGAGTAGAGAAGGGTCACACCCAGAGTATTTGGAATTCTACTGTCATCTTTCAAAGCCTCCTCAGGCCAACTGCAGATGGTCACTGGGCTCCTAAGCCCCCACAGGAAAAAGATCTCATTGCTGATGGAGCCTGAAGTAGCAGGTGGAGGCCCAGCAGGGATATGCAAGCAAAGAGAGGACATAACTGTTCCTGGCCCCCTAGCTCAGAATTTTTAGCCGCAAGCATGGAAGGAAGGAGAAGTCTAGTGCAAGGGTGATATTCGAAATACTGAACAATCTTTTGGTAATCAGAACAACTCATCCCATTGCACGGGTGGTGCATTTGGCTGACTTGGAGCCCAGTCCCCAAGTACCTGATTTTCTGGCCCTCCTCATCAGGGTCCTGTGCAGTGTAGACGCAGATCGGCTCCCCAGCGGAGATACCCTCCTGGGCCTCGGTGGCTTTGGAGGGTGGGACAAACACAGGGGCCTCATTCACATCCTCCACATGGATCACAACAGTGGCCGTGGAGGTTGGGAGCTTCACCACAAAGGGGACCTCGTTTGTCACTTCCACATATAGCGTGTGCTGGTTTTGGGCCTCAAAATCCAAGCCCTAGGAGAGAAGAGACAAGGACCGGAACCGCCATTTTGTGAGGCCTGTGGACATCAGAAGGAAAGGGCCCACAGTGAGACGACGGAGGCCCCACCAACAATAATCCTGTTCTATCCCTGCCCCCAAAAGCTTCCTGTTTTTCCTGAGTGGACATCCATCCAGAGGGACTTCTCACAGTGGGGTGGTCGCACTAGGGGGTATTTTAGATAATAAGAGGCATTCCAGTTGCCATGCCTAGGGCTGCCACGGCATTTGAAAGCTGAGGCAGAGCTGCCATGTTCCACAATTTTATGAACACAAAGGACGGACCCTACATCCCCTGTGACTTGTCAGTATCTCCTTTAACATTTGTACATTCATGGATGTGAAAAATCTGTTTGTAATCAGAGTCTAGAACATGCTTTACATGTAAATTAAGTTTTTGGTATGGTTTTAATATATACTGAATTCTCCAGGATTGTAGCTTCTGAGAGAAGCTTGTAACTTAATTTGTTTAGGGCTTTTTCAAGAATTTGCTCACTATTCTGAAAAGACATCAAAACCATTTGTGGTATGTGTTGCCAGGGCAACATATAGTATCCACTGAGTTTGGACGATTCTACAAAGAGATTCAAGGAACCGGCCACTTCTGTTTTCTAGTGTAGCTGTGCCCAAAGTTTACTTATTGAAGTCTCTTACTTTCTAAAACTCACAAGTGAGCTAAGCTGTATTATAAGTGAACTTAATTTCACGATGAAAAGTGGCATTACAAAGTATTTGTCACAAGAAGGGGACAATGAATCTTTTTTGTTTTGTTTTCTTGTAGTGCTGGGGATCAAACCCAGGGCCTTGTGCATACTAGGCAAGTCTTCTACCACTAAGCTATACCTTAAGATCCCCAAAGGCAGTCTTTAAGTATTATATAAAACCTTGTTTCTCAAAGTAGGCCATTCTTAAAAGTAAATAAGAAGGTAAAATAAATCAAAGAAAAAGTAGACTTTTCTTCTTCATCTTCTTCTTTCTTTTTGGTACCAAGAATCGAACTCAGGACCCCACACTTGCCAGGCAGGCACCTGTGCCATTGAGCTATATCCCCTGCCCTTAGACCTATCTTCTTGAACCATCAATTGTATTCAAAGACTTTCGACCCAACCTACACCCTATTCCCCAATAAAAACGAAAGTTCACAGAAGCTTAAACCATTTTTTTGAGAAGTAAGAATGTGCCTACTAAGTAATTAAAAACATTTTGCTATCCAAACACCTAGATATGTCAGAGAAGACTGCAAAAGTAGCATGCTTCCAGCAAAAGATTCTGGAAGTCCACTCTGGGAGGGAGAACCATGCCACTCTCACCGGAGGTCCCAGGCGGGCGGTGGCCCCGTGTCCTGGAAGCTACCCCAGGTGGGGCATTTGCTTAAAGCGCACATGGACTCACCTTCCTAGTCGACAGGATGCCTTGGTTGCTCTCAGGGTGGGTGGTGATGGTAAAATGGTCCCCATTGTCGCCTCCCACAATGCTGTAGCTGGCGCGCCATGCTGGAGAGTTGGGGACATCCAGATCGGTCACTGTCAGCCTCTGCACCTCAAAGCCCACTGCGTTCTCAGGCACCCGGGCCTCATACTGTCAGTGTAGGAAACAGTACGATCAGAGGAGAGACTGACCATCGAAGAGGTTGTTCCACTCTGCAGGGGCTGTGATCTTCTTCACCACTTCTGGGGAGCCCCAGGGCTTTATCCCTTCCTGGGCCACCAACCCCTTAGCAGGTTTTTTGGGTACATACAGGTACAGAAGGTCCCAAGCATCAGGGGTTCCAGGACAAACCACTTCAACCCTGGGCCTGCCTTCCATTCTCCTGGGGCCTGATGCTCCCGGAGACTCACTGGTTTTGGTGTCTGAGCCTCCTGCCAGGTGTAGCTGGCTAGTGTAGCTAGCTCACTGAGATCAGCAGACTATAAAGGTGGAAAGAAAGGCAGACGGGCTGGGCATGACAGTAAGTGCCTATAATCCCAGCAGTCAGTCAGGAGGCTGAGACAGGAGGACTGCCTGGTACAGAGGGTTAGATAATTTGCCTGAGGTCACACAGCCAGTGAGTTGGACTAAGACTTGAAGCCACATGGACTGGTTTTAGAGTTTCATGAGAAAGGAAAAACCTTCGTCATTAGTGATGAGGGAAGAAGGAAGGAAGGAGGCTTCGTTACCTTCTGCGGGTCAAACATAGGAGCGTTGTCATTGGCATCAAGGATTTCCACTATGGCCGTTGCCGTGGTGGTGGAGCCGCTCCCATCCATGTCTGTGGCCTGGATGGTCAGTGTGTACTCGGGGACTTTCTGGCGAGAAAAGGAGGTGTTGGGGGGAACCCACTATGAGTCCGTTCCGAGGGGTCCCGCATGTGGGCTCTGGGAAGCACAGCCTTGGCTGGGTGCCGGTTCCTCCCTCTCACAATTTTCTCATAACTCCTTGACCCACGTTCACCTCCACCACAGCGAACAGGAGCAGAGGGTGGCGCTGGGCCTGTCCTGGGGACCACTGGCCCCCGGCCCCCTGCTACTCCACAACAGGAGCTCCGAGCATGGATTTGTGCTAAGGTATTAACTGGGAAACGGAAGGCGGCTCCAACATCCATGGAGCTAATTCCGCTTTGTGGCACACCAGGGACATATCGGAGAATGTGCACACGAAGTGAGCCGTTTCAGGAGGAAATGAGAAAACCTTTGGAAAGTATCTCGAGTTTGATTTCACGGCCCCCTTCATGAGACTGCGGCAACAGCCCACTGGCCCAGGGGAGCTGTGGGCCATCAGCACGCGAGCACTGCGGTACCACCCAGGGGACTGGGTCCCGGCTGTCCTGCCGTGACCTCAGCCTCAGCCTCAGGCAAGCCCGGCAGGCAGCCCAAGGACCACTCACCTCCCGGTCCAAGCCGCTGGAGACGACGCTGATGCTGCCCGTGCTCCGGTGGACGGTGAACATGAGGTCGTGTGGGTCCTTCGGTTCTTGGCTGTGGATGGAGTAAGCGACCACCCCGTTGTCGGTGTTGATGGCATCGTCCTCGTCTGTGGCTGTCACGTGCATCACAGAAGTACCTGGAGACAGAAGGGCAGTGAGTCCCTCTCCCAGCTCCAGTTCTTTTTTTTTTTGGTTTTTCTCCGGTACCGGGAACCGAACTCACGACCTTGCACTTGCCAGGCAGGCGCTTTACCGCTGAGCTAAATCCCCAGCCCATCCTTCTGGAATTCTGAGCGGTTCTGCTCAGCTCATCAGCTTGGGTCTGTCTTCCACTCGGTGGCAGAGATCACAAGCTGGTGTGCATTTTCCACTCTTTCCTTTCTCAGCAATGTGATCTTCATTTAGCGGGGCACTGACTCACCTTGAACAAACACTACTTCTATCCCTCTTGCAGCCAGCTATGACTATGAGAATAAATCCTGATGAAGAGTATATACAACTTTGGAAGGAGTTTTGTTTTGTTTGTTTACAAATATGGGCTTGTTCTTCCCACCTTGTCCCTTCTTCCAGATGTAATGGCTGGAGCTCTAGCAGCCACAATGAGGTAACCATGAGAACAAAGTCCAAAATAGCAGAAAAACAAAACAGAAGAAGCCTAGCTCTAATTCTTTGAATTCCAGCCTAGACTGGCTGACTGGCCATTTCTAGGCTTCCTAAATATAAGGAAGGAAAAAAGAGAGAGAAAGAAAAGTTTCATCTTGTTTAAGACTGTTTTTGTTGTGGGAATTTATGTGACTAGAAGTCTAATCAACTCATACTTCTCTGAAATTTTCAACAACACAGAGAGACACCTTCCCTCCGGCAGCACCTGTTTAAAGTTGTTATTATGCATCTACTATGATCCCCAGCATAGAGGCGGGGGAAGCATCTATGTCTGCTGATTCCCCACAGCCCTCTTCTCCATCCCTGGCAACTTTTTTCCACTCTCCATAAGCCATGTTCTAGCACTTTCTAGCCCTTGCTGCCTTCCTTATAGTCACCTACACTGAAAAAGTTGTCAAGTGTTTTGTAGTAATAATAGTGTGTACATGCTTTTCCTTTCTTTTCTATTTCTTCTCTCTCTATTTCTTTCATTTGGTTCTGGGGATGGAACTCAGGTGTGCATGCTAAGCACATGCTCTAACTGCTGAACTATACCCTCAGCTGCACATTATGTCTAATCTTCAAGGTCGCCCTATGCCCCCTGTCAGCTGTGGTGACTGAGACTCAGAAGTCAAAAAAGAATATGCCCACACTCCTAGCTGCCCAAGAGACAAAGTCAATATCCCAGTCTCAGTCTCTGTAGCTCCTCAGCCAGTAATGGTGAACCTGTCAGGGCTTTCAGTGATATAATGAGCCCTCTGTGGCCCTCGTGCCATAGGTTTGCCACCACTTGCCTGAGCTAATAAAGTTTCTCAAAGTTGGCTGAAGCTTCTAGAAAGTTTTCATATATACAGATTCCAAGAGCTCTATTCCATAGCTCTATTCTATAGCTAGAATTTTATTTAACAAGATTTGTATTCAGGAATCTTGAGACAGACTGGCAAACTCTGAATTTTTTTTTTTTCCTGAATTGATTAAATAGTCCAAGTATTTTTTTTTTTTTAATTTTTTTTTTTTTAATCTTTTTGAGACAGGGTCTTTCTGTGCAGTCCAGCTGGCTTTGAGCTCACTTTGTAGCCCAGGCTGGTCTCGAAATCACAACAATCCTCCTGCCTCAGCCTCCCGAGTGCTGGGATTACAGGCGTGCACCACCACGCCTGGCAATTTTTTATTTTAAAGAGAATAAAAAAATTAAAAAGATACAGAATTTCAAATCAAGATGATAGGAAATTAACAATGGCTGTTATATTGCATATTGTTATCTTTAAAGTAGGTTGTTCAGATTACCAGATATAGGTATGCAAAGACCCAATTCAAAACTGGGCATCCGAGATGAATAAACACTTCTCAGATGAAGAAATACAAATGGCAAATATATATATAAAAAATGTTCAACACATCATTGGTCATTTGAGAAATGCAAATTAAAACAACTCTGAGAGTCCATCTCACCCCAGAAAGCATGGCTATCATCAAGAAATTAACCCGTAACAAATGCTGGTGAGGCTGTGGGGAAAAAGGAACCTTCTCCCCTGTTGGGAGTGTAGACTGGTACAAACACTGTGGAAATCAGTGTAGAGAATCCTCAAAAAACTAGGATTAGAGGTCCCATTTGACCCAGCTATTCCTCTTCTGGGTATTTTCCCAGAAGAACCGAAATCATCACACCACAGCAATATATGTGCACCCATGTGTATAGCAGCGCAATGTGTCACAGCTACATCTTGGAAAAAGCCCAAATGCCCACCAACTGAGGAATGGATAAAAAAGATGTGGTATTTTTATACAATGGAGTATTACTCAGCTATAAAGAAAGGTAAACTTGAGGTTTTTATAGGTTAATGGATACAACTAGAGACCGTATTTATAAGTGAAACTCTGGATTTTTAAGAAGATTCCAGGTAATTTGATGCACAGCCAAAGGAATCAAAGGTGGTAAGGTCCAGCAGGGCATGGTAGTACATGCCTGTAATCCCAGCAATGGGGAGGCTGAGGCAGGAGGATCACTGCAAGTTCAAACACAGCCTGATGGGGCCTGGGATATAGCTCAACAGCACAAGCACCTGCCTGGCAAGTGCAAGGTCCTGAGTTCAATTCAATTCCCAGTACCCCCAGGGCACACAAAAGGCCAGCCTGAACTACATGGTGAGACCCTATCTAAAAAAAAAAAAAAAGTGGTGGGGTCTTCCAGTATTTAAGGGTCTGCGTTGACTTCTAGCTAGTTGCAGAAGTTGCCCCAAAGCTAGGTCTGGCCCTAGCAGACCCACAGCAGTCTTCCCTCCAGTCCTCTTACCAGGCCGGGCTCCCTCCAAGACACTCCCTCTGAAGACCTCCTGGGTAAACTTGGGTCTGTGGTCGTTCTGGTCCGTCACAATGATGGAGATATTCCTGGGCTGCTCCACTGAGGCACCATTCTCTGACACAGCATGGGCAAAAAGCTGAGGGTGCAGAGGTGTGGGGTCAGCCGGTGCTTCCCTCCTGCTCAGGCCCTGGGCCCCGGTGCAGGGGAGATGTTCACGCTGAGTGCACAAGGCTACTTGCCTCATACTTGGCAATCTTCTCCCGGTCCAGTGGCTTATTCAACAGCAGCCAGCCGGTCTCCTTGTCAATGTCGAAGATGCCCTCCGGGGGGCTGTCTGCCCCAGGCCCTGTGATGCTGTAGAAAATCTTGGTGCCTTTGTCCTTATCAGATTTGAGCTGAAAGCAAAGGAACACAGCAGTTGACTGCAGCAAAGAACCCTCTGGTAGAGATGGCGAGGGCACAGCCTTCCGAGGGCCCGCTCCCCTGATCGGGACTTTGCTCTCTGGGCCCCAGCACCCACTCAGGACTTTGGATGGGGTCCCTGTAGCTACCCATGACTCCCAAGGGAAAGCCACCGTCATACCTGATGCAGCCTCTGGGGAAAGGGACCCTTGCCATTCTCAGGGACAGATATTGGCGGGACTACCCATTCTCTCTTGTGTCTTCGTAAGATGCGCTGGGATGAGGAGGTCTTCCAAACTTTCTTTTCCTGCAAGGACAGAATACTCCTTAACCTGGATGTGGAGAGAACTGGCACACCTACCGGAATTAAGGGTGAAGGAAGACACACAGATGGGTCTACTGTCCAAGGAAATTTGGAAACAATCTAAGTGCCCATGTATACAGAAGGACCACACACTATAGCACATCCAAGTGGTAGAATATTATGCAGCTCTAAAAAAAGGAATGAGGAGGGTAAGGAATGTGCTGGCAAGGAAAGCTCTTTGATGTGTGTAGTTAAATGAAAAGATCAAGGTACAAACACTTCGTATAGCTTACAATTCTACTAACAAACACATAGGGCTAAGTGCTGGGCACTATTCCATTTTTTGTGTAAGAGGCTCGGAAAATAAGACCCCATATTCAGATTTTCTTAACATGACAAAGATTGGGAGGAGAAGAAAAAACTAATGGCTGTGGGAAGAGGACATGTGTACTAGTGATATACTGTTCTGTACAAAGAGACAGGTACAGGGGCTGGGGATTTAGCTCAGCGGCAAAAGCGCCTGCCTGGCAAGTGCAAGGTCGTGAGTTTGGTTCCCGGTACCGGAGAAAACCAAAAAAAAAAA
>NW_004955484.1:7956094-7958212 GCF_000276665.1 Chinchilla lanigera
TGGTTCCCGGTACCGGAGAAAAAAAAAAAAAAAAAGAGACAGGTACAGACAGGTGAACAGTACATTAGCTTTTACATAGAGTCTATTTTTATATCTATATACACTCAAAACATACAGCCTTTCTAAATATATATAAGGTAAATAAATATATAACATAAAGAAGTAAACTCTAAAGGGAAAGGACCTGGATGCCCTAGTTATCTGTGTCTTCTCTAAGAGCAGTGGACAGGGCTTTAGGCAAATAGATAGAGACAAACAAAAGGAGACTGTTTACTGCTTGTTTATTTATTTAGCAGTACGGTACTGGGGAGTGGCCTTTGCATGCTAGGCAGTCACTCTACAACTGAGCTACATTCCCAGCTCTTAAAAAAAATTTTTTTTAAATTTGGGATAGGATCTCACTAAATCACCCAGGCAAACCTCCTGCCTCAGCCTCCCAAGCAGCTATGACTCCAGATGTGTGCTAGTATTTTAAAAAAATTTGTCAGGTAGTTATATTAGATATTAAAAACATTAAAAGAGCAATGTGTACACAGCAGTAATGCCGGCACTCTGGAATGCTGAGGCAAGAGGATCGCAAGGTCAAGCCCAGCCCGTGCAACTCATGAGAACATGTCTCAAAATAAAAAATGAGCTGGGGATGTAGTTCAGTGTTAAGGCTCTCAGTTTAATATCTGGGCAAAAAAAAGAAAGTAGGGGGAAGGAAAGGAGGGAAAAAGGAAGGAGAAAGGATGCAGTCCTAAGTACACCTCACAGAGGTGGGACTGGCAGTCCTGCAATGGAATGGGCTTCACTTGGAGTTACCGGGATAACATGGAGAAGGGAAGGGAAGCAGGGTGACGTGGGTGAACCCTGCCAAGGAAGGCAGCTCTTGCTGCCCCACTAGCCGGACTCCAGTGCTCCCACCAGGCAGCTGCAATTACTTCCTGCTTAGATCAGCACTCCGCAGAGGCCACCCCGCCCAGCCTGCTCTGATGGATGCGCTTTGCTCACAATAGCCATGGCAACTGAGGACTGTCAGGCAACAGCAATCTGAGCATGCCCAGAGAACACCCTCCTCCTGTCCTGATCAGGCACATCTGCAGCCTCTGGGTTCTATAAAGACAGGTGGGCAAGGTGTTTTACCTGGACAGTTTCCCCGTTCAATACAGTGAAGTCGTTATCAGTCCCAAGTGGGGCCAACTCTTGCCCAGGGCGGCCGGCAAAAGCTACTGTGGGGAAAGGAAAAGAGAGTATTAGGAAAGAGGGGGCTTCTAGAAGCAACCCAGGGGGAAACAACCTGACTAGAGTCCCTGACTGGAGCAAGGACAGTTTCCAAGTGGATGCCGATGGGGCACTTGGCTTGCATCCTCTCACAAGCAGTGTGACTGATGCGACTTTCAGACCGGCGGCTCTGGTTCGGTCTCAGGAGGGAGGGTCCCGTCATGGTCAGTTTGTGGATCTAATCCCACTTTGTTCACGAGGCCAGAGAACCAAGATCAGAAACATTCAGTGACATGAGCCCTGAGTAACCTCCTGCGACACGGGGTTGACTTAAGATGATAGCTAGAAGTGGGACGCTTTCTGGAGGCCACAAGTTCGTCTATGCACAATACACATCCTGTCACTGCTGCCCGAAGACCACTCCAGACCACCTCTGGTCGCTTCATTTTATTTTGTTACGCTCCTTCTGAATCTCCTCTGCTAGGTCACCCTTTTCACTGGGCACTTTAAGTTAATAACAGTCACCACCCAGAGAACTGCGCCCATTCACTCATACACTTACCCTACCAAGGAAAAGTATTAGCTCCTCTCCAAAGACAAGAAAGCTGAGGTTTAGAAACCAGGTCTTCCTGACTCCAAGTCATACGCTAGAGGGTTTTCAGAAACAATAATCTTACCCACCCTTCCTTGTGGCCAGATCATAAAGTCAGGTTACCTGCCAGGAGCCAAGCCCCAGGCCCCATCAGCACCAAGCTCTGGCATCATCCTGCCCGTAATTTTGCAAGGCTGCAGCGCAAGGACAGCATTGACCCGGCTATATAAACATCAGGGTGAGGTCGTTCAACTGTTCTTTATGAAAAGGCTATTCTTAGGGGCTGGGGATTTAGCTCAGCGGCACAGCGCCTGCCTGGCAAG
>NW_004955484.1:7958312-7994685 GCF_000276665.1 Chinchilla lanigera
AAAGAAATTTCTTAGTCTCAAATTATTATTAGCATCGTGGTTTAAAAATATATTTCCCTAAAATAAGAAAAGATAACAAAACTACAAAAGTAACATGAACATGATAAAGTATTCAAAAAGTATGTAAGATTATTATATAAAAAAGTAAGCCAGATGTGGTGGTGCACGCCTGTAAAAGTAGCACTTGGGAAGGTGAGGTAGGAGGATCACCACAAGTTTGAGCCCAGCCTGGGCCACATAGTGAGACCCTGTCTCAAAAAAAAAAAAAAGGAATTTTAAAAGATTTGTATACAGAACACATGAAGAACACTTAAGACTCCACACCAAACCAAACCAAACCAAACCAAACCAAAAACACAAACAACCCAGTTTGGGGGTGGGAGGGGAGACAAAGGACTTGAAAAGACGTTTTTTCTAAAGAAGATACACAAAATAGCTAATAAGCATTACGAACAGATGTTATTAGTCATTACAGAAATGTGAATCAAAACCACAATGAGATGCCACTTCACAGTAGTAGGACAGCTACTACAGAAACAAGAAGTCTTGGCAAGATGGGGAGAAACTGGAGCCTCCTGCGTCGCTGGTGGGAATGTGAAATGCTGTAGCCACCGAGGAAAGGAGTTTGACAGCTCACCCAAAAGTGGCCAGGTACGGTGGCTCGTGCCTGTAATCCCAGCAGTCTAGGAGGCTGAGATAGAGGCGGATCAGTGAATTCAAACCCAGCCTGGGTAACTTAGTGGTACATCAGGCATCAACTTGAGAACGTGAGGCGGGCACTGGGGTGGGGAGAGAACATGTTTAGCGTGTACAAAGCCACAGGTCCGATCTCTGAGCGTGAGAAACAAAAGGCCAGTCATAAAAAGGCAAATGCTGTATGATTCTACTTACCCAAAGAGTCATATTCTAGACACAGAGCATAAAGATTCTGAAGGACTAGAGAGGCGGGAGGGGAGACATTGATAAATGGGTATTAGAGTTTCAGTCTGCGGTGTTGAAAAAGTTCTAGAGATGGGTAACAACGATGGCTGTACAACACTGCGAATGTACTCAATGACACTGGGTGGTTTACTCAAAAATGTTTAAAATAGGAAATGTTATGGTACACCAAGTTTTAACACACACGGAGCAGATCTGATGTGGGAGTGTCCAATGGAACAATTCTTTGAAAAACAGTTTAGCAATACGTACTGAAGCTAAGTATATGCACTGCCCAGGGCTCAGCAGTTCCACTCCAATGTACAGACTCAACAAAAATACATTCACCAAAAGACATGCAGTGTTCATTGCCCCACTATTCACAACAGTAAATCATGGAAATAGTAAAGGCCCATCAAGGTGGGATGGAGCAAAACACTGGTAGAGTTACAGAGTGAAATCAATTAACTAACTACAAGGTCACGCAGCAAGGGTGAATCTAACAAACATGAGTTGGGTAGTAGAAACCAGATATAAGAGAAGATACACAAGGGGCTGGGGATGTAGATCAGCGGCATAGCGCCTGCCTGGCAAGCGCAAAACGTTGTGAGTTTGATTCCCGGTACCGGAAAAAAAAAAAATAAAGAGAGGATACACATATTGGCAGGGAAGAAAGAAATACAGTTTCTTCTCAACCCTCAAGTGTTTGTAGAGCAAGAGACCCCATAACAAAAGCCAGATTAACAAGAGAAAAACATGCATGTTTATAATGTGTACACTGTGCATCACATGGGAGAAACCTCAGTGAAAGGTAACTCAAAGCAGTGGTTTAGGACTGTGCTTTATAGAACATCTTCAACAAAGAACAATACATTTTAGAGATGACAAGACAAAGAAAAGCAGTTCATGCTTCCAGAGGCAGGAAGCTGTGGGAAGGTAAATACAGCAGAGTAAACTAACTAATGCAGTGTTATGGCTTCTGTCCAGATGTCCCACCAAAACCTCATGTGGCTACAGGTGGGACTTTTTCCAGAGGTGGCTGGATCTAGAGTGTGTGATTCTGGGATTGATTCAGTTTGCAATGCTGGGCTCAAGGGCACTAAGGGTATGAGTGCTACCTGCCCTAAGTAGTCTGGATAAAACAAAAGGGGCCAAAAGATGCTGTTAAGGTCCCATTCCTTTCGTGGTCTTCTCTGCGCAATGAATTGCTTCTCCTCTGTGATGCCCCTCTGCCGTGTGCCACTCTGCCTTGGAGCCAGCCAACCACATACTGAAATCTCCGCAAATTGAGCTAAATAAATCTTTCCCCCTTTATTTAAATTTGGGTGTTGGGTATTTTGTCTCAGCAATGAGAGAAGAGAAAAATAATTAAGACGCGGTGTGAGGTTTGTTTGCCGAGTCCTCTGATGCCCTCTCTGCATTGATAGGAGCTGTCTCAGTAAAGGAGAATTTATATCCTGTCTTTAGGGGCAGGCAGGGAGGGCAGGGTGGAAAGAGCTCTTCTTCCATTTGCCGCTTCTTAACTGCTTTTGGTTAAAGATATTTATGTCAAAGATACATGTTTGGGAATGACACATTCTGGATTCCATTAGTATGATTCCACTGGTATAAAGTTCAAAAATAGGAAAACTTATCTAGGTAAAAGAAGATAAGACACTGCCCACCCTTTGGAGAGCGGAGTTGTGCATGGGAGGGGCAGAGAGGCTGAAAGACCATAAAGAGCTGCCTTCAGCTCCTCAGAAGCCTGTGCCAGCTCCCGGGAGCCCAAGGGCTCACACACACAGGTAGGATCCTCTGTGGGAAGGCTGGAATGTGCTCTGAAGAAAGAGAAGATTGCTTAGAGACCAGCCCTGCCTCCTTGACGACATTTCCACTGAGGAGTCCTGGGCTGTGACATGCGTGGCCAGTGGGAGGAAAGGAAAGAGGGCCCAATTCAGCTCCAGAGAGTCCCATGGGCCATGAGATCCCCAGGGCGGCCATGCCCTTTATCTCTACCACACAGCTTTGTAGCCTCAGCATCTGACAAATCTGGCTTTGCTGTAAGTCTAGAAGGATGAGGAATGATACGTGACCAATGTTAAATAAAGGGTAAAATTAACTAGGGCACTCTCTGCATCATTTATTCACCCGGCTGTGCAAAGTAATTCTTACAAAATAGTTTTAAAATTATATTGGAAAATTCTTTTTTTGTTGTTTTTTTTTTGGTTTTTCTCCGGTACCAGGAACTGAACTCACGACCTTGCGCTTGCCAGGCAGGCGCTTTTGCCGCTGAGCTAAATCCCCAGCCCCTATATAGGAAAATTCTTATGCTACGATATTTTAAAAATATATAGAATGCCTGACTACATGGTACATATAACCATGCATGGAAAAAGAGGCTGGAAGGAAATGAACCTCCCCAACGATTACAACTTACTGTCCCGTCCGTCACCTTAACCACTGGGTCGTGACTACCAGGTAACAACTTATTTGTAACTTTTCTGTAGGCCCAAGTTTTCTCTTGTCATGAACTTTTGCATGCACTCACCCAATTACTGTGCTGAAGTCCTAATCCCCAGTACCTTACAATGTGATACACTTGAAGACAGAGCCCTAAAAGAGGTGATTATGTTAAAATGAAGTCATAAGGGTGGGCCCTAACCTACTATGACCGTTCTCCATAGAAAGGAAACCTGAACAGACAGTACAAAAAGACCTGTGATGACAGGAAAAAATGGCTACCTATAAGCCAAGGCAAGAGAAGAATCCAGTATCTTAATCTGGACCTTTTAGCCTCTAGAATTGTGAGAAAATAAATTTCAGTCTAAGCCACCATCCAGGGTACTTTTTGTTACCATTTCAAGAGTCAGGAATCTCCTCCCTCTCATACTATTAACAGCCAACATTTCTTCTTGATTTAATAGAGACTAAGAGAAGCACAGAGGAAACACCCACATTCACTAGGTGATTTAGTGTTGAAGCTGGGCTGAAAACCTATGTAAAAGCCCCTCAAGAATCTGTAAATTGGGAAGCCTAACACTCCCACGCCTTAGGCATGTAGTAAATTTTGTGTTCTCCCTACCCACCCCCCCTTTTAAATTTTTTAGTTGGAAATACCAATATGCTGATGTAGAACTTGAACTAACTTATTAGGAATTGATGTTTTCTTTTCCTTTCTTTTTTCTGAGACAGGGTGTCAACTATGCAGTTCAGGCTGGCCTCGAACTCACAACAATCCTCCTGCCTCAGCCTGAGTGCTGGGATTACAGGCACCAATTGGATTTTAAAAGGACTTTTGAAAGACAATACCCCAAAACTAGATTTACAGGTGGAAAAACTAGCAGCTGGGGACAGGAATGAGATTTTTTTACCATATATCCTTCTGAATTCCAAACCTCGTGCTTGCATTAGTTATTCGAACACTTATAAAAAATGAACACTTTCCCTATTCTTAAAACAGCCCTCCTCCTAAGGGAAGGTCTCCAGCTGGCAGAGGACTAGCCAGATAATTCTGTTGGTGGTCTTCTTTAATGCACACCTCTCTCAGTGAGCTCTCTAATCCTCTCCTACAGGTTACACAGCAGGAGCCTAATGATTCCTCTGTTACACAGAAAGCTTAAGCCCCCCAATTCTAAGACCGGTCACTCCCTCCAGGTACCACTAACCTAGAAATGCTCTTCTGGCTGTCTACAAAATCTGCCCCCCAGGAGTGTATAGTACACACCGCACTACCTTGTCTGCTGGCATATTTCCACTACTATATGTTTCCAAACATTTGTGGCCTAGTATCTGGGCTGTCCATCTGCTTTTCAAGGGGACAGTGCCAACAACCAAGAAGATGCGGGCAGTCGTCGCCTGTGCGTGCCCGTGCCTCCCACACAGGCTACACGTGGGCTGTGCCGTGATGTAGTCCAGGCACACCAGGGAGCCTGGTCCCATCAGGTCTGCCCTGCGTTCAGCCAGTGCAGATCATAACTAAGAGGCAAGACTCTAGGCAGGCAAGAACACGTTTCAAACACCCACTCTGCCCGAGACATCCAGCTAAGTGTTTTCCTGCCCAAATCTTCACAAAATAACCCACAAGGTGGATATTACAGCTCCCAACCTGACAGCTCAGGAAGTAAAAGCTGCCAAGGGTTAAACTGCCTCAGGAAACAGCTTCAGAGAGGTAAATAAATGGTACGAGGCTCCCCAGTTAGAAAGCAACAGGACCAAGTTTCAAATCCTGAAGGCAGGTTAGTGATGAAGAATATGGGATCAGGAGTCCGAACACCCAGGTTTCAAATCCATATAATGCTACTTACACCTCCTTTATGTTTGGGCACACTGTGAGCTCAGTTTCCTTATCTGGAAAAGGGGAATAAAAAACACACCTCACCAGGAGCGCGTGTCTGGCTGACTATAAGCCTTCAGTGAAAGGTACCACCCATAAGCGTACACACAACTAACACAGGCTTCGGACTTCAAATCCTGGCCCCTTTCTAAACCACAGTAGAACCATCTCCCAACCTGGGAAAGCATTAGTCTAGCTCTGTTCTACACAGTGGATAAAGCATGAAAGGGAAAGGCAGACCCGTAGGACCAAAAAGCACAGTAGGGCTGCTTTGCAGGGGTGCTCTGTAGTTTCCTGGGAGAATGGAGCTCTGAAGACAAGTTGATCTTTCTGGGGAAACTTGCTGGGGCAACTGCAGGAACATGAGTGGTTTTCTCTGCAAGCAGTGAGTCACAGAAAGGCCGGTAAGCGGTTAAGCCCTAGGGCAGACCATTACAGCTTCCCCCCACATGCTTCCTGGCACCACTGGCTTTGTATCACTGCTTCAAAACGAAATTGATCTGAAACCAGGCCTCGTCATCACTCATCCTTTTGCCTCACCTTCTAACAGCCAGTGAAGTAAGCTGATTCCCGCTGCTAACTGCAGTGTGGCTTCACAAGGACACACCTCAGGGCCAGGCTAAGTCATCGGGGCAGGAATGGGCTTGTGTCAAACCCTGAGGTGAGCGGATGAGCACGATGAACACATGGGGCTACATACAGTTCAGACCTTAAGGCTGGAAAACAAAGGCCTAAACATAGCTCTTCCTTCCACACCCACCTGGGGCCTCAGAGGAGGTAATTTGACGGTTTCAGCCTGTTTTCCCCACAGGGATTCGGCATCGCAAGGGTCAAGGAACCTCACCTGCTGTACCAATATCAAGTGACAGCTTTCAGCACTGAACTTTAACACACATTTCCTGTATTATTGGGGAAAAGGAAAAGAAAGTAACACTGCTTCTAGAGAAGTCAACAACACAATAATCAGAGTTCCATGTATCGGTACTAGCGAGAAGACACATCCAATGGAACCAGGAGTCCCTGGCCTAGTTCAAAGCTTCTCTCTGAACACCATCTTGCCAAACCTGCCCTTTGATCCTGAACCGGCGCCACTAATAAAACTTGGGCAAGAAGAATCCAGTCTCTGGGGTACGAGAGCTGTCAGAAAAAGAAAGCCTCTAAAACAGACTTGTAAGAAATGATGGATACTGGGCTGAGAACTCTTTCTGTAATGTTCTATGCCTGCTTCTAGACTGGATTTGCCTGGACATCTCCAAACTGCTAAGAAAATACCCTTGAAAGTGAGGACACTTTGCCTTCCCAACCACAATATGGAGGAGATAGGCAGTCCCAATGTCCAACTTTATTGGATGTTCCGATAAAACATCTTGATGGGGAAGAAACGGTCCCAAGGCCTCAGTCCAGGCCAGTTTCCAACTGACATTTTGACTAAATAAAAAAGAACGGTAATATCAGCTTGAACGTGGTGTGGCCAAAAGGAAGCCTGGAGACTGGGAGGAAAGACTGCCCAGGAAGTCTTCATTCTTAGCTTGGTTTACTATCTGCTCACAAAGCAAACGAATGTCTCCTTACAGCTATCACTCACTACCTTTTCTGAAAGTATTGCAATAAAGTGGGGGGGGGAGTATGTGGAGTTGACTTCAAAGAAAATTCTGACATTTTGGGGGGGGTAAAATTAAAAAAAAAAAAAGAAAAAGCTCACTTACTAAGAAGTACTAACTAAAAGAACAAGTGTTGTTGGGATACTTGGGAATCAGGTATTGCTCTATACGGCAGGGTATAAAATGGCACTTTTCTGGCAGGTAAGAAATAAGGGCCTTGACTCAGGCATTGCATTTTAGCTCCAACATACTGCTCAGCACATAAGTCTGCCCAAAGATGCTGTTGTGCTGCTGGCGAATGATTGGAAACACCTCAAGGCAGAGGTTCTGCCTGCTGTTAGAGCTGTAGGGAGGAAGGCTGCCCCCTCTGAAGGACACCCAGCAATCATCCCAGATGTGCAAATCCCTAGCTGAAAGGATCTCCGTGACTATCACTTAAACAGCAAGAAAAGGAATGTCTCAATAACCTTTCAAGAGCATACTTATGCTGAACTACAGTCATTCCAATGTTTAATGTTCTAAATGTTCTTAAAAAAAAAAAACAAACAAACAACCTACCCAGGAAAAACAATGCCCTGCAGAAGGGGATTAAAAAATAAATAAATTTAAAAAAGACCACAAAATATGAACCAAACAATTATAACGTAAAATGTTAAGTTTTACACTTGTAAAGATGAGGACAAGTAGGCTGAGCCACGGTACCAAGAAAGTAATCTGGACCACTCCATCATTAAGCATCTCCTGGCAAAAAGAAGACCAAATCTGAGGGGACCAATGGGGAGAGGCTGCAGGGCAGCAAGGCATGCTGGGAGCCCACAGCTGCAGAGAGGCACACCAGACTCCAAAGGGCCCTGACTGACCCAGGATTTATCCCAGGGAATACTGGGAGGCACATTTCCCTAGCAAACAAGCTTGATGCAGCTGTACACCTGGCTCTTAGAATCCTGGATGTCCTTCAGAGGAGGTGCAACGCTTCCTCCCTACAGCTTCAAGGACAGCAGGCTGAACCCCCATCTTGAGGTGTTTTCAATGGTTCAGCATCACAAGAGCAGCATCTCTGGGCAGGCTTAGGCACTGAGCACCATGCTGGAGCTGATGCACATGGTGGAAGGCATTCCTGGGTGGCTGCCCTCATGGTTTTACAAAGATCACAATGACCTCCTGGAGGTCCATAGGACACTGGAGAGGTGCAGCGACATCTGGCAGATGGCTCCCCTTCCATCAGTTCACTCTGGACCTCATCCTCCCACAGATGGTGCTACAGAGGCTTTTGAGACACTTAGCCTGGACCTCTTCTCCGACCCACCCAAGCAAGATGAGGAGGCTGGAGAACCATCTGTGAGGCAGTGGAATTTGGGTCCTCCCGCCTCCCTCTGGACACCCTTAACAAAGATTTAGGTGGAAAAATAGGGAGACGGAATGGAAGCCTGGGTAAAAATTGGGGTGGGGGTAAAGGTCCTATATGGGTGGTGGGGCCAGTTTTTACCTATCTTTCAGTGTTTCCACAGTAAACACATATTGGATTTGCAAACAAAATTTGGTGTTTCCCCTGCCCCCATAGAAAAGTTATGTGGCAAGCCCATGTTGTTAAGGAGGGAGACAGCAGTTATTTTGTAGTTTCGATTCTCCGAAGAAAGCTAAGAGCTGTATCACCTAGGTTCCTCCTTACTCTTGGAAGCTGGATCCTCTCCGTATAATCCCCAGAGCTGCACTCAGGGTAGGCTGCACTCCACAGCCGGCTGGGGCTTTGGAACATGGAGGATTTGAAGCTCAGCATGAGGCAGGCTCTCTGGCTCCCGGCATCCCGTTCTCAGTGACCACCAGAACAGCAGCCAGGGACCAGCCCGGGACACCTCAGGGGCCTAAGGTGGCAATTAAGGGTTCCATGGGTAAAATGCACCTTAGCTCCACAGCCCTATCAAGTCACTTAATCTTTACGTTGTTTAACAGGTAAGTGCTTATCAGTAAATGTAAGCTTTTTTTTTTTTTTTTGGGTGTGTGTATCTGTGTCTTTTTAGGACAGGGTTTCATTATGCAGTTCAGACTGGCCTTGAACTCACTTTGTAGTCCAGGATGGCCTCGAATTTAGCAATCCTCCTGCCTCAGCCTCCCGAGAGTGGGGATTACAGGAGTACACCACCACACCAAGCCTTGTAAACCCTTATTCATTTGCAGTCTCTAAAAGAGGATTACACATACATACCCAGGAGCTGGTTAGAACTAAAGGTGTGCTGTGCTTTGAAAAGCATAATGAAATTTTAAAAATTTGGGAAGGACAGCGATTTAAAAAGCAAAACAAGAAGACAAGACAGTGAAGGTGACTCAGAATCATGATAGAAGCAAAAAGTTAAACTATAGCAACTACCATTGAGGTGACCATTAGGAATTAAATTCAAAGCTGGGTGTGGTGGTGCATACATGCAATCCGAGCACTTGGGAGACTGAGGCAGGAGAGCCGCCTGGGAGTTAGAGGACAGCCTGGGCTACACAGTGAGACCTAGTCTCAAAAAAAAAAAAAAAAGAAACAAAAATTGAATTTAAAATGCCATTCTTATAGTCTATTCCTTTTTTTTTTTTTTTCTTTTTGGTTTTTTGAACACACTGGAGCATGGTGGCTTATGTTTATAATCCCAGCACTTGGTTCAGAGGGTGAGGCAGGAGAATTACAAGTTCAAGACCAGCCTGGGCTAAATAGTGAGTTCAAGGCCAGTCTGAAATACAAAGCAAGACCCTGTCTCAAAACACCAAAAAAAAAAAAACAACAGCCTGATGCATTTGAGAAAAGAGATAAGATCACGTCTATTGTTTTTAGGATAACAAATCACACCTTCCAATGTGCAATTCCAACCTCCAGTTTATAGACACACTGGTCCTTCACCACACGGCTTTTGCACATGCTGCTTCCTGACTGAGCCAGTATCTTTTTGTATTCCCACCACAATTTTAGCAGTTGGCAGAGTGGCGGTGCACACCTGTAATTCCAGCACCCAGGCGGCTGAGGCAGGGGGGTTGCTGTGAGTTCAAGGCCAGCCAGAGCTACATCACAAGATCCTGTCTCCAAAAATATATACATATTTTTTACCCAGTTAATTCTTTTTTGGGGAGGGGTACCAGGAATCGAACTTAGAGCCTTTGCTTACCAGGCAGATTCTGTGCTCTGAGCTACATACATCCCCGGTCCCCCAGTTAATTCTTAACATCTTCCAGATCCCAATTAAGAACTTACTTTCTCGGGGAAACTTTTCTTAGCTCACAAAGTAGACAGATTTTCCCTGTTAAAATCCTTTTTTTTGAGACAGGGTCTTGCTATGTAGCTCAGGCTGGGCTTGAACTCACTGTGTACCCTAGGCAGGCCTCAAACTCACAGTGATCCTACTGCGTCAGCCTCCCAAGTACGGGGGTTATAAATGGGTGACCACACCTGGCCCAAAACCCTTCTATCTTCGCGTAACTTTTTCCTACAGAATTAATTACAACTGTGGTCATGTGTTTATTGATGATTATCTAGTTGTCCATTTACCCCACTAGTCTGTACAATATATAAAGACAAACTCTGTCAGAATTTGCTTAGCATTGTATCTCAGCACCTAGCACACAGCACCTGGTACAAAGCAGATGTTCAAATTGTTGAATGCACAATGAAATTCCTTTGACTGAGAAATTTCACTTCTAGGAATTTGGTCTAAAAAAATGTATATAAATTGTCCAGCTGTAACAATGCTGCTATTACTACTGCCACAAACATCTAATCTACTTGCTACATGCCGTTTCACATACTAACTCATTTTCTCTCACAACAGCCATGTAAGTGCTCCACGGTTATACCTATTTTACAGATGAGAAAACTGAGGCACAGATGTTAATCAACTTGCCTAGTGATCCACAGCTAGGTAAGTAAACAGATTCAACCCAGGCCAGGTAGATGTAGGATCCCAGCTCAAGGACTATATGCTATACATTACAGTACTGATATACCTTATGCAGACTTCAACCGTAGAAACTAGAAATGGCGTCACACAGTCTCAGTTTGTATGTACAGTTTGCAGAAATGTAAATTCCCCATATTAAAAAAAATTATAAAAGTCACGTAACTGTAAATCTGGAGACTACTGAACTGTAAGCATCCCTTCAGTTCCTCTGCCCTACACATACTCTTCACATATGTTCGTAAGAAAACTGAGTCTGCAGTCAGGAGGGTTTTTCATTATTCGAGGTTTTTAAGAATGCATCCCTTACATCAGTGCAACCACCCTGTACAAGACTGTCTACTGCAGCAATATTTGGGACTAAGAAAAAATTCTGAAGGCCCTCTTAGGGGAGAAATGCAGTCCGATTCAAAGTGAGGGTCTGTTTTAAGAATGGAAACCAGCTTTTATTCAGCAAAATGCTTGCTAAATAAATCCTGAAACAAAAAAAAAAAAAAAAAACCAAAGAAGAAAATGCATTTTTGCTCTGTCCTAAGGTTCTATTTTCAAACCCTCCACACCCAGAGAAGATAATGCTAGTGTGAACAAATTTGATAGTTTACTTCTAAGTCGTGCAATTTAAATTTTTTTTAATTTTTGGTCATTTCACACGCTTTGAAATATTATTCATAAAATTAAGTCATAAACAATAGTTACTGTGAAAACTAATGATTTTTAAATGTCATAGTGACCTTATTTTAAGCTTACAGCACAGCCTGTCTTAAGGTTATTGTTCAACCATAAAAGTTGTTTATCTGGATGACGTTAATCCAAATAATTTACTTGATCATCTTTTTACAACAGTCTTTCCTAATAAGGCTACATATTCCCAATAGTTAGATTCCTAAAAATCCCAACACTTCACAATTTTTATGCTAATTGTTCCCTGCCACCACATCTACGAAAGATGAGTTGGAGAGACTTGAAATAAATCATGCTCAGTCCACCATGTAGGAGACTACAAAGTGGTTAAAAACAAGACAGATATATATTCACTCTCTGGAAAGATGCCTATGAATCCATCTCTTAAAAAAGCAAGTTGTAGCTGGGTCTGGTGGCGCACACCTGTAATCCCATAATCCCAGCACTGGGGAGGCTGAGGCAGGAGGATCGTTGCAAGTTGAAGACCTGCCTGGGCTACAAAATGAGCTCATGGCCAGCCTGAACTTCACAGCGAGACCCTGTCTCAAAAAAAAAAAAAAAAAAAAAAAAAAAAAGAAAAAGCAAGTTGTAGAATAACATGCATGACATAATCCAATTCTTTTTAAAATTCTTTTATGCATGCATAAGTTTTTTGTATAGAAAAAGATCTACAAAGATTCATAGCAACAGTAACTGTACTTGTCCATAGGGAAAAGAATGAATGGAGAAAGAACTATGAAGTGTTTTATTTCACATTTGGTTCTACTGACAGGCAAGAGGACCTGGTAGTTTCAAGCTATATTTGAATCCAAGATTTACTATTTAGCTGTGCAATCTTAAGCGAGTTACTCAATCTCTCCTACCTTAATTTATCCATCTGTCAGATGGGATAATAGCACTTCCCTCTAGGGATATTTGAGGATTGAGTTAATACATATAAAATGCTGAGAACTATACCTATCACATAGTAAATGCCACGCATTTTACTGCAAAAAGTTTGCCTTTACAGTGAACATAATCATTGTGTTAATTTAAAATCCCAACAAACCAGCCCTACATAAATAATATAAAATAGGATCTATGGGGGTGGAGTGATAAAAAATAAAAAGCTCCTCAGGCAATTTTAACCATGAGTCAAACCTGCAAACTATTGACTCACACTAAAGGTGGGCCAGAGGGTGTGGGGTTGAGGCCCAGCTGGGGAATGCGAGAGAATTCTGGAAGCGGAAAAAGACCATAAAAGATGAGAAAATAGCAGGTCTGGAAGCTCAGGGGGAGGCCCTGGCTGACGAACTCCACAGGGAGAGCGGGACGTGTGGGCCTGACATCCTGTCCTGGCTTGTGCGGGGTAGGCCTGCTATCTTCTCCCTGCCTCAAGCTAGGACAAGACCGGGCTCGCTGTGCAAAGGCAGCTCACTGGCAGCCAGCCTGAAACAAGACAGCTAAGACGATGCTGAGGGGGGCGTATTCCTCCGCTGGGTCCTCTAACTGTCCCGGCACCAGTTTAGGGTGAGAAGTCAGGCCTAGAATCCTCTTTCCCCGAGCCAGTGTCCAGGCACACATCATAGGTGCTTCGCTCCTCGCTTCCCAAGAGCCTGAAGAGTTTTCTGAACGGTCCTGGGTGTGGACTGTTTCTATGGCCAGTAATTCTTGCTTCTCTGTAACATGACTGGGGTTGGGGAAAGTACTGCAGTCCTCAAATTTGGAGAAGGAATCTTCTTATACACAAATAACTCCAGAAGGATCAAAGACTTCCTAAAGTGAATGTGAGACCCTACAGTCAGGCTCCCTGGGCAAAATAAACCTTCTACTTCCCCAAGGGTACAGCACAAGCTTTCAAGTTTCTTGGTAACAGAGAGGTAACTTCAAACTCACCTTACACAGTCTTAAATGAGCAAAGTTCGGTGACTGAGATGGAGGGGAGAAAGGAGAGGCTGGAATTGTATCTTCTGAGCCCCAACCCCCGAGTTCAACCCCTGAGATGCCAGCTAAGAGAAACCAGTTCTTCCCTCCCGGGGCTCTGTAGCCTCCGGAGAGGGAAGCAGCCTCCCACCTCCTGGCTGTGTGCTTCTGGCTCTGAGCCCTCTTCCAGATGTCAGACAGCAACAGGGCAGAGTTGTGAGTTCAAAGAAGGGGTCAAAGGAGAAAGGAAGCCGACTGTAGGGCTTGCTTTCTCGGGAGGAGGCACTCTGAGGTGCCGCTCGAGCACCAGGACCTCAAGTGCTCTGCAGATCAGTCAGGGCCAGGGCAGCTGCAGCCTGCAGGGACTTCTACAGCTGGGAGTGTCTGCAGACCAGATAACCCAGAGGTGTAGGGACCCAGAACCCTGGGTGTAGGACTTGGCTGATAAAGGGGTGGGGGATGGAGTCTAAGATGCTTCTCCACTCCAAGCCAGGCCAGAGTTGAGGGTGGGGTGAGAAGGAGCAGAAGCCAGACAACAAAAGCAGCTCCTCTGCTGTGAACTGTCAGCGTGAGTGCTATCAGGCCTGGTATGAGCCCTCCCACCCTAAAAGGAAGCCAGAGCTTGCTGGACAGAAGTCATACACACACACACACACACACACACACACTCTCTCTCTCTCTCGCTCGCTCGCTCGCTCGCTCTCTTTCTGCTCCTGGTGATTAACAGAGGCCTAGGGAGGAAACAGGAATTCCAAGCTTTTGGATCAGAAGTTAACTAATTTGGCTAAGGCCAGAGGACTGGATCCCTTTCCTCCTCCCACTCAGATTCCCAGATGGTTGGTACCCTGCCCTTGGCAGTCAGGTCTGGGTTCAAAGCCTGACTCCACAACTTACTAGCTGGGTGACCGTGGATAAATTACAAAATTACAAGCCTGGGTTTCCAATCCAGCTAAATGCAGCCCATTCAACCCACCTCGTGGGGCTTTTAGGAGGATTAAAGGGGCTTATTACATAAAGTACATAGTGATTCTGGAATGCAGTAAGCTCTCAATGAATGGTACTTAGGTTGATGTTTTTCAAATTCTTCTGAGCCAGCCCTGCCACCTGGGTTGGCAGTGCTGGGTAACTACCTGAAATGCAGTGGGGGAGGGGTTAACGGAGGCAGACCTTGTCCCCCAGCCCCAGAAATGTCAAGGGAGGGAACTCCAGAGGGGAGAGCGGAGGTGGGGACCAGTGTCCTGGCTCAGAGGACACCAGGAATGCGAGCCTTCATTGGCCTACACCAGGGACTGCAGCTCTCTCTCCTGCCTTTCCCAAAACTTACCTTGCTGCTCCAAACTGCTGCTCATTTGGCTCCATCCACTGTACCCTCCCCCTCACCCCTCCTCTGGCCAGATTAAACGCATTTAAGTTCCCGGAACCCGCGGGGCTGTTCTCCTGCCAAAACATCCCCTGCCACTTTTCCTGCTCCAGTCCTCTGCCTCATTCTTCATCAGCCCCTGTCACTTCCGGCAGGTCCTTCCAAGAACACATCACCAACACTTCCTAGGTGATCCTACACGACTCCCTTGTCATCTTGTACTCCGTCATACACACAAGTGCGCACACAGCGATTTACTCTGTCTGTCTCTCCATTAGCATGCAAGTGGCCTTTGAGGCTTGAACTTGTTGCACATTTTATTCAGTATCCCCAGCACCTAGCACAGTACCTGGCACTTAGGAGGTGCTCAATAAGCAGTTGTTGAATGGAGGATTCACTATTAAAATTGCTTTCATCGAATCAGGAGCTCACTGAGGTCAAGGAGCTGTGGGCCTTGCTAATCTCTGACTGTCTAACACCTAAAGATGCCCAGACATTTGTTGGCTGAATGACCATTTCCAGTTGGCCGTGCATCCCAGACATCACCCTGCTTCTGTAATAAGGGAGGAGCTGGGTTTGACCATACTGGCCTAATGAGAAGGCTGCTGCTCTTTCCTGCCTACACTGGCCAGGATAAAAATCTCCACCCAATAAGAGGCTCTCACCTGTGAAACTCACAGACTTTCCCAGATTTCTTGCCTACTTTGGGGTAATGAAGCAAGAATTAGCTTAAGAGCAAATAATAGGCGGCTATTCTCATCAAAGACAAAGGACCAAGCATGTAACAAAGAGCTGCTGCCTCTTAGCAGAGAACACAATGACAAACAAGAGTCAGAGTGGGTCTTGTAAGGAGATTGCTGGAGTGGGAGAATCCAGAAGACATCCAGCTTCTTCAGAACAGGGAAAAGCTAACATTTCAGTTCAGGACCACTGAATTTCAGGCCTCTGGTAATTCTTAAGTTAAGCCAGCAATTCTGCTACACAGGTTCACTGAAAGACCTGCACAAAAATGTTCATGGGGTGCTGGGGATGCAGTTTAGAGGTACAGAGCCTGCCTAGCATGGGCAAGGCTCTGGGTTCGATTCCCAGCACCATTTTAAAAAGTTCACAGAACATTATTAGTAACAACCCAAACCTAGAAACTACTCAAATGTCCATCAATAGCAGAACTGTGGATGGCACGTAATGGAACACCATACAACAAAGAGAATCAACTTCAACTATGTCCCAAGTTAAGAATTTTGCAATGTGCAGTGAAAGAAGTCAGATCCAAGAGGATTTACTGTATGATTCCTATATAATGCACAAATAGAGGCAAGTTCATCTATGGTATTAGAAATCAGAATGGTAGTTATCTTGAGGAGTAGTTAACTTAGGAAGGAAGGGTCATCTGAGGCACTGTAATGCTCCCTTTATTTACCCATTAAATTCAAGGTCTTTGCACTGAGCTATATCTCCTATATCCCTAACCCTTTTTTATTTTTTATTTTAAAAGTCTCACTAAGTTGCTAAGCTGCACAGCCTGGGCTCAAACTTGCAGTCATCCTGCCTTATCTTCCTAGGGTGCTAGCATTATAGGCATGTGCCACCGTGCCCAGCCGTAATGCTATTTCCTGATCCGTGTGCTAGTCATGTGGGTGTTTAGGCTTGGGATGTCATCAAGCTTATTATTACTTGAATGCTGTTCTTTTTTTCTTGTTTTTTTGTCTTTTTGAGATTAAGTCTGACTATGCAGTTCAGGCTGGCCTTGAGCTCACTATGTAGCCCAGGCTGGCCTCAAACTCACAGCCATCCTCCTGCCTCAGCCTCGAGTGCTGGGATTACAGGCGTGCGCCACCATGCCCGGCTTCTTGAATGCTTTTCTCAATACGTTACTCAGTAACAGTAAGTTTTTGAATGGAGACTGTTCAGCTCAGAACCAAGGCCTCAACTGATATTGCCAAGGGAGGCCCTTCTCTCCCTCACCCTCTGGCCCTAGGAACTCAGTGCTCGTCATAGCAATGCCATCCTTACACAGCGGGAGGTAAGGACACCCTGTACGGGGTAACCTAGGAACAGAGTGCCCTGTGAGGAGACAAGAACGGAGACCAGAGGTTTGAGACTCGCTCCCCTGGCACAACCGGCAGTGATAGAGGACTGTGTCTCCAGCAACCAGCCCTGCCCTGCTGCTGTGCCAGGAAGGCAGCCAGCTGGGCTCAGATCCCAGCTCCCCAACATTCATTTCTCAGAGGCAGATTTATGGGGCACTACGGAATCCTCCTGGGCACAGAGGCAGCCGATCTGGATTTAAATCCTGGCCTTACGGAGGATTTGCCCCAGTGACTTCATTTTACTGCTAAGGAGAAACCATCACCACCCGCTTTGCAAGGCATCCATAAGCATAAAAAATAAGTAACATCAGACTATAAGCTCCCGAAGGCCAGGGATTTTGCTTTGTTCCTTGCTTCAGCTGCAGTTCAGAACAGTCCCTGATACACACAGATGCTAAATTCATGTTTTCTGCCACTTTTTTTTTTTTTTATGTTTTCTGAAAGAATGAAATATAAATAGAAGCCCTGGTCCAGAGTAGGGGCTCCGAACAGCAAGGCAGTTTTTACACCAAACATGACCCCTTGTGCCTCCAGTCACAGTTTAGGCCTCCACGGTTCCATGCCAGGCCAAGATTTTATCAGCTTAAGACATCCTCAAGGAACCAGAGTTGTAAAAAAAAAATTTAAAAAAAAAGGAATTCGCCCTGGGGAAAGGACACTCTTTATTAACCTGCCATCTCTCTCCAGGCCCTCATTCAACTTTAAGACCCTATTAGCATACGACTACAGCTTCCCTCTGAGTCCTCCGATAATCCCCTCACCATTCTCCTCCATGTAAATGTGATCAATGAATAGCAAGGTTCTGGGTGGCCTTTTGTTCCCCGTGAACAACTGGTCAACCCAGATTCCCACCGCACTGCCTTATCATCTCTTCCTCCTTCTTTTCCCGTGCACACTAATACCTTGCAGGAATTTGGGGACTCACTGCAGGGGTTCCCAATAACTGGCGTCCCACGTGACCTGAACCCCCCCCCCCCCCCCCCCGCCTGCTTGGTGGACGGGAGTGTTATGACGGTGCTTGGACCAGATGTCTGACGGTCACGGCAGACCTCAGCTTGGAGCTTGGTAAAATCTCAAAGTTTCTGTTTTAGAACAGGACAAGAGAAAAAAATGTAAAGAAATGCCACCCACTGCGTCGTCAGCTTCTTGGGGAGACCCAGAGCCAGGTGAGGCTTATTATAGAGAAACTCCTTGGTCCGGAATTTTTAGAGGCTTATGCAGCGTGCCCAAGTGACAGCGCGGTTGTCTCCAGCCACCACAAAGCGTTGGCTGGTGGTGACGTGGGACCTGTGCCAGAGAAAATAAGGTGGCTGCAGCAGGCCAGCGACAGAGCTATGTAACAGAACAGCGGCTTCCCCTTCCCTGCTTCTCTTGGCCGGGCTGGGTGTGGAGGCGCAGGCTTGGAGTCCCACCTGTAGCCCCGGCTCAGAGAGGCTGAGACAGGAAGAATGCCACGAATCCTTGACACTGGGATTCCTGGAGTCGACGTTAGCCCAAACTATGTTACATCTTCCAGAGGGATCCCACAAACGCAGTTAGAAAAATAAGCAGGTCTGAGTAGGTGACAGAAGGTATAGAGGTGACAGAACCAGAGGCTACTGAAGGAAGAGGGTCTGGATATGCCAAAACTCTTAAGACAAAATAAAATACAAATATAATGCATTGCTAACAAAATAAAAATTATTCCAGTCTTTAGAAAACTAGTTTAAAAAACTAGACACACCCCAATATATGTTGCTAAACATATTGTTGTGATATATTTACACTGGTCATCATCAAAAGGTTAAGTTTTCTGTGGATTAATCCATAAGGTCTCATTAAAAGATGCCCTTGGAACAAAATTAAATTAAGGCATAAAGATTTCCATATAGCCATGATACTCAGTATTGCTAATTTCATGGGGTACTGAATATATGCATACCTTCTGGGTGTACAACTCTTCTAAGATGTAAAATCAGGATTATTTGTAATGATAAGCTTTTTCTTTTAGACTCAGATATCTGCCTTTCTCTTGTGCTCCCGCTACTTATCAGATATACGTTAAATCAACATGAGATTACCTGTCAAATAGCCTTTAAAAAACCTATGTGATAATATGTTATACATGTCACTCTGTTCCATACTAAGATAAACATTTAAGTGTGTTACAAAAATAACATGATGATTGTCATGCTAAAGTTTTGGGGGTTTTTTTGGTTTTTTTTTTTTTTTTGGTCTTTTTGAGACAGGGTCTCGCTATGCAGTTCAGGGTGGCCTTGAGCTCACTTTGTAACCCAGGCTTGGTCTCGAACTTGCCCAGCACCTGTCATGCTAAAGTATTATGTGTGGCTCTTGATCAGGTTTTCTCCATAAATTATGTAAGTATTGTCTGTTAATATTCTACTGAGAGCCAGGTGTGGTGGCACATGCCTGTAATCCCAGCACTTGGGAGGCTGAGGCAGGAAATTCGAGACCAGCCTGGGCCATAAAGTGAGCTCAAGGCCAGCCTGAACTACATAGCGAGACCCTGTCTCAAAAAGACCAAAAATAATAATAATAATAATAATAATTCTAGAGATTTAGCTAGCAAAACAACACAACTGATAAAAAAATAACAGTCCTCTGGCTATATTTTATATATCAAAGTAGTTGATATCCAGATAAAATTATAATTAAACTCATTGCTCCTGCTATAAGACTGTTTCTCAGGTTACAAAGGACAAAAAGGGCCATCATGTACCTCAACATTGCTTATCGGCCTTTGCAGCGTTAATAAGAGTTCCCAAGACCATAAAAACAGATACTGGACCTGCTTATATTAGCAGACTCATTCCTATAATCCTCAAGGCCAAGCCATAATAGAAAGAACTCATTTAATCCTAAAACAATTGATACAACAAAAAGAGGGAATCTAGATGTCTCCCCAAAATACAATTAGATTTGTTAACTTACATATAGTTTTAATTTTTAAACCCAGCTCCTGGATCCTCATCACACACATGCGCGCGCGCGCACACACACACACACTCACACACACACACACACACACATACACAGAGTGCTTTACTGGCAACATTCTTCTTCCTCTTTAGCAGAAGGCTGCAGACCCCAAGTCCAGTGACGCAAGCTTTAGACAGGTCAAAAGAATGGCCCCGCCACGCTGATAACATGGGGGACAGGGTTTGCTTTTATTTCCATAGATAACGGAGGAATGCTGCCATCCTGATGCATATGGTCATAGAGCACTCTGGGGAAGGCGCACAACAGCACTGGCCCACTGCGATGTGGCCTTCGCCTGAGAGCCTTCCAAAGGATGCGTCTCAGCAAGTCGCCACCAAGGCCGTGACTGAGACACCCGCTGGAGCTCCAGGCAGGCAGCCCGATACATTGTATGACACTGAGACCAAAAAACAACATTCCTTTCCCAGCTGCAGTGGGATGGCAGTGCCTCAATTGATCACCTGGAGAAATCTGGAGGAGACCATACATGAGGCTCGCTGTCCGACAGATCACCAGGGTTTGGCTCTATCCCAGGTAACATCTCGTTGGCCCTGATCGCTATCCGGGCTGCCCAGTATGGATTCCCTCCACCCAAGCGGCTGGGTATTGGGCCTATGTGCCTAACCCTCCATCCCCTTTTGAGACTGATTACCTAGATGGATTGGGCCTCTGAGATTTTTCATTCGCTAGATAGAACCCTTCCAGGGATGAGAGTTTTGCCTGGACCTCAAATTATTACCTTTTTAAGAGGACCAAATTTGATAAACCTTATTTCCCATTTTGTTCATGCACCCGTGTGTGTCACTATGCTAGATAATATTCCTCATCCTTGCTTAACAGTAAGATGTCAGTCTTGGGTGGCCTATATAAAAGATCAAGTAGTTCTTATTCTGGGCTTGATACCCTTTTATGGAAATTACACTTACGAGTTTAAACTTGACTTGCCTGTTTGCCGATCCAGTGTATTCCTTCCTCATTTCTATGAAGGACATATGGCCCAGTGGGAAACTTGTAGAAAGACAAATGTGGGTAATGAGATAGATAAGTTCAGGTTTCAGACTGGGCCCCACATGGCATGTGTGTGGGAGAAGGGGGAAGATGGGGACAACTGTCCTTCACTGGGTCTCCAGATCATACAGTCAGGTCCCTTCCAATGAAAAATATCACCTGGCTGGGATGGGGATTACATCCCCCTTATTCCCATTTTGTCATAAATAAAAAATGCTGGCCCTAGCCGGGCATGGTGGTGCACACCTGTAATCCCAGCACTCGGGAGGCTGAGGTAGGAGGATTGTTGTGAGTTTGAGGCCAGCCTGAACTGCATAGTGAGACCCTGTCTCAAAAAGACAACAACAACAAGTTAAATTGACCCTAACTAGATTTAAACTTTGAAGTACTAACATTTGTGTATACGATCCTCATATACTTCTTCATGGGGATGTGATTTGGAGTAAGACTTCCTTTTCATGCTTTAATTGCTATCTCAACCCATGTCCATTCTGGTCAACTGTCAGCTTCTCCTTCAGTTATCATTATGGGGTGCATGCCTGGATTATGGCTTCCAGTAAATGTAACAAACCCTGGTATCATTCTCCCATTTCCTTGCTGGTCCAGATGCGGATTAAGTGCTTTATCAGATGGGTTAAACACAGGATTGGACTTCTTTTGCTGGTATAGTGTCTCAATTCCAGTGTCCTGGTTGGATTGGTGGCTCTAGCCCATTCAGTTCAAACCACACATTTTGTTGATGACTGGACTGAGACGGCTATAATAGCTGGTGAATACATTCTACAGATGCTAAACTGTAATCCCAAGTAAGTGTGCTTGAGACTACTGTTCTCTGGATGGGAGATCAGACTGAAAGTTTACAGCTACAGCAAAGCCTCAAGTGCCATTATGAGGTCACTCGATTTTGCATTACTCCTTTACCTTATGATCAATCTAGCCATCCATGGGAACGTGTTAAAAAGTAAAGGAAAAATGCACAGAAATACAACTATGGATCTTGCAGCTCTCCAAAAGTAAGTTTAATCTATGCCCCAACAGACTGCTTTTTTTTTTAAACAGGGCCTCACTGTGATTTCAGGCGGGCCTTGAACTCCCAGCAATCCTCCTACCTCAGCCTCCAGAGTATTAGGATTACACGCGTGCACAACCATGTATAGCCCAGACTGCTAATTTTGATGATCAGATTCAAAACTGGGATACATTTTCTGATGTGCTCCATCAACTTAATCCCTTTCATTATCTCAAGGCTCACTTCTGGTTTTATATTATGGTGCTAAGAGTAATAGAATTATGTCTCCTTACTCTCTTCTTAGTCTGGCACACAGAAGCTCAAGCCAAACAACATCTAAAGACACTGCAGCCAGCCACAGGTCACGATGATTCAACTCCTACAAGCAAATAAGCACAAAGGGGGACCTGTTGAAGGCCATTATATGTAATCTTGGGGGTAAAATAATTTCATAATTAAACTGTGATTAGGGCTTGTTGAGGCCTAGTATTCAGGCCGGCTATGTTATGCGGAAACATAACTCCGTGTGCCTCTGATCACAGTTTAGGCCTCACGGGTCCCTTGCCAGGGCAAGATTACATCAGCTGAAGACATCCCGGTTCCTTGAGAACAAGTAATCATTAAAAGAGGGTTTCACCTTGGGGAAAGGGCAGACTTCATTTACCTGCCATCCCTCCCCACCATCCTGGTCAACATAAAGATCCTCATGAGCATAAGACCATGGCTTCCTCTGAGTCCTCAACGATCCCCTCACCATTTTCCGCAATGTAAACGTGGTCAACAAATACCAAGGTATTGGTTGCCTCGTGGCCTTTTGCTCCTATAACTGGCCATCCCAGATCCCCATGCACTGCCAGATCCCCATGCACTGCCATTTCATCTCTTGGTCTTTCTTTTCACCGTGCATCATAATGCCTTGCAGGAAATTAGGGACTCACTGCAGGGGTCCCTGATAGACCTTCAACTTTCCATCCTCCTATCTAGCCTCCTGACTGGCTGAGATTCTGTGGCTGAGATTAGAGGCATGCGCTACCACACCCAGCAAACAGAACCCATTTTGAAGTTAACTCATACTCAGTCAGGTTAATTACTGAACTCTGAAGTTTCCTATCAAAGCTAATGACTCTCAACTACTTGCCATTAAGAATAGATGGGGGGCTGGGGATTTTGCTCAGCGGCACAGCGCCTACCTCGCAAGCAGAAGGTCGTGAGTTAGGTTCCCAGTACTGAAAAAAACAAAAACAAAAACAAAAACAAAAAAATAGATGGGTCGGCTGGGCGTGGTGGCACACGCCTGTAATCCCAGCACTTGGGAGGCTGAGGCAGGAGGATCCTGGCAAACTCAAGACCAGCCTGGGCTACAGAGGGAGCTCAAGGCCAGCCTGAACTGCATAGCAAGACCCTATCTCAAAAAGAAAAAAAAAAAAAAAAAAAAATAGATGGGTCACTCACTGTTGGTTTTTGTTTTTGGTAGTACTGGGAATTGAACCTAGGGCCTTATGCTTTTTAGATAAGCATTTTACCACTAAGTGATATCCATAGCCTGGGCCATTCATTTCTAATCACTCCACTGATACCATGCAAATTCCTTCCTCTGGCCTCTCCCTTGTCTTTGTTTCCAGACCACACTTGAAAGATGTAGACTGAAGACTGCAGGGTTGGAGCAAGGGAACATTCCTGCTCTACTTCCCTGCGGACTAACATTATTCTTGGTCTAGTCAAGGGTCCCACATTAGGACCAGTAGAAACTATCTCCAAGCCAGTTCCCTCTACAGGCACGTCTCAGGAAAATCCCACAGTAAATGACTAAGCGTTCTTAGGGGTTGAGATTGTTATTGGTGGTTGTGGTTCAGGGCTCCAGCATCCTACTTTTTCCTTCCATCCATCTCCTACTTTCTGGTAGTAAATAATTTCAGGGAAGCCAGCTATGATGGTACACACCCTGTAATCCCAGTAGTCTGGAAGGCTGAGGCAGGAGGATCACAAGGAACTTAGCAAGGCCCTGTCTCAAAATAAAACATGAAAAGGGGATTTGGATGTAGCTAGCTAATGATTCAATCCCCAGTTCCAAACAAAAGGGTTGGGGGGAACCTAAAGGATTCAAATCCTATCTGGTCACTACAACAATGATTTTGAGTCACAGTCACTTAGGTTTCTTTCATAAAATGGGCTAACCTTTCCGAGATTGTTATGATTCATGCAAATACAGTGACTCTCGGTCTTCGTGAGCCTCAAAGGAAGTTTATGAGCTGTTCAACCTAGACGTGTCTCTGTTTCTCCACCTTTAAAACTTCTGGCAGGGCTAGGCTACAGGGTTTCTGAAGTTCCATCGGAGATTAAGAGCCGACGTTGTTTAATATTTACCTCACCTGCTTCAAGAGAATGTTAGGAGGATAAAGCAAACTCAAGCTCAGAGTTGTAGAAGGGCTTTGAAGAGGAAGATGCCCGTACAAACAAGGCATTAATTATGTCAGATCATGTCTTTGAGCTCAACTTCATAGGCATCGTAATATTCATAACCCAGGGGCAAACAACAAGGCCGACTGTTCTGTGTCGTATGGAATCTGCTGTTGGGGTTGGCCAAATGTGAGAGTTCGCATGTGCCCACAGGATAACCCTTCCAACCTGGCTGGAACCAGGCTGCGGTGGGGGCAAGTTTCAAAAATGGGAAGCCGAAGTGGGAGGTAGAAATGTATCAGCAGATGAAGACCAAGAAGGAGAATACCCATTTGTTTTGTTTAGGTGTTTCAGTGTATTTATTTTGAACTTTTAAGTATATTTTTAAAAAGGGTCCCATTATCTGCTCAATAATGGCTTGGGTTTAAGCAATCCTTCTGCATTAGCCTCTGGCCTGTAGCTGGGACTACAGGCACCAACCACCACACTTGGTGGCTTGGGAACCCTGCATTTACTGGCACCAACAGGGTCCAGAAACTTGCTTCTACTTAAAAACAAGTGGTAGACTTTTCACCAAAGCTTGTTCTAAGACCCAGTCACGTTTTCAGGGAGACTCAGGGTGAGCCAGCAGATTAACCCATACTTTGTTTTATAACCCAGGTGTGTCCTTGGCACAAGCTGCTGTTTTCACAACCATGAACCAGACATCCGAGAAAGCTGAATTTCCTCAAAAGGCTTAAAACGCCTGACGTCACCGGGAAGCACTCACCAACTCAACCATGAAATCGAAAACCCGATCACTGCTTCCCCTCAACAACCTCGAGCCCAGCCAAGTAACAGCTAATCTGGCGTTTTCTACTTCAGTAAGAAAGATAAGGCAGTAACAACGCTCAAAACCACAGTCCACTCTCAGACTCCAACAGAGAATTTGAGAAGCGGGAAGTAGGGGTATAGTTTTGCCAGAGTCTGGTTAGCAATAAAGCTTCCTCGGGGAGCCGGAATTGGATTTGGGGCCCAGCCTGAGTTAACATTTTTACAGATTGGCTCCGTTGCAGTTTGTTAGCCAGCCAGTAATAAACCCATGTGCAAGAATTTAAAGTTTATGAGGCATGGCCTCTTAATGCCTCTGCTCGGCTCCCTACAGCCATGGTTTTAAGGAGCCTGGCTTTGCCTGGGTGTTAATTGTTTTGTCAATCTGCAGAGTTATTTGGGAAAAGAATTTTAAAAATAAAAAAAGGGCTTTCAGACTTGTGGCCCTCAATCCTCTTTTGGAGAAACAAAGAAGTGCTATTCTGTCCCTTAGGTATCGAAACCCCACGTTCAAGCTGTGGGCACTTGGACCAAGCCTAGGATAAGCAGCGTGCTGATGGAGCACTACAAAAATGCTAGGTGGCAACGGTCCTTAATGTTTTAAAAGGCAGGTAAACCACAGATCTCCTCCCCAGCAAAATGCATACAGAAGTTTTCTGAACTCCACCCAAGGATCCCGGATTACACCCCTTTAAGAACTTGAGTTTGATGCCTTGTAAGAACTGCCCTTGTCCTCTCCACTCGGAAAGAAAGAGACCTCCCCCGGCCACAGCTGCCTGGGTCTCATGACACACTGGTTCTCTGCACCAGAATGACGCCCCACTCTCAAGTTTTTGAACTTGAGGGAGTTAAGTGAGTAACTGAAAGATCAAAAATGTGCTTTGATCTCTCTCATTCATCCTCCCCATAGCCCAAGGCTTGATGGCTTGGGACACCAGCCGCCACCCGAGTTCACTAACGTCCCATTCTCAAGGCGCTGAAGGACAAGGGTGTCCCCCCTTGCGAGATGGCCCCAGCGCAGGTGTGCCAGGCTATTTGCAGGCAGCAGGGGCGCAGGCCCTCCGGGAAGGGCAGGGTTAAGAGAGCATTCCAGCCGCCCGGGAAGAAGGGGGGCGGGCAGGGGGCGGAGAGGGGGGCGCGGAGAAGAGAAACAGACCCGGTCTGTCAGTCGGAGACACAAAGCACGGTTCACAAAGGGGCCCGACAGAGGCGAAGGGGGCTGCCCGGGGCACCGCTCATCCCCACACCTGCGCGGGGGTTGGGGGAGGAATGTGCACGGCGCATTCCTCCGCTGGGGCCAACCGGAGGCAGCTTTCCGCGTCGGGGCAGGGTGAGGGGCCCCAGCCGCCCGACCGCGAGGGGTCAAGGCAAGCAGGGGCTGCGGGGCAAGGAAGGGCCGGACTTCAGAGGGCGCTACGCTGTCCAGGCTTCTCGGTCAGCCTCTCACCGCCACCACAGCCCCTGAGATGTGCTTTCCGCGCCTTCCCGGGATCTGAGACGGTGCCCAAAGTCCCCTGCACAAGCCTGGCCACCGCTCGCGCGGGCTACAACGTAGCGGACCGCGTGCGGACCCCCGCACAGCGGATCCACCCGGGCCGGCTCGGGAGAGGGGGGTGGTCTTACCTTGCTCCAGCGCCGAGCCCGGCTGCACCTCTCCAGCTCCCGTCTCCAAGGTCACTCCAGCCTCCCCGAAGCCCGCCCGGCAAGGCTGAGAGGCTGCGCATAGCAGCCAGCAAACCTGTGCCTGAGGCCCGAGGGGGGAAGAGGGAGGCCGGTTACTGACTTGCGTGGCCCTACAGACCCCATCCTGGGGAGTCCTTACCGAGCCTCCGGGAACACACTGACCGCAAGGATTGGAGCCCCGCGCTGTCCCCGACGCTACCGCCACGCGCGGACCCCACCCGCCCTCCAGGGAGCAGATCGGCTAGGCGAGGGCTGGGCAGAGGAGTACCTGGGGGAGGAAGAGGAAGAAGGACGCGAGAGGTCCACTGAGGAAACCCATGGCTGGAGAGCGCGAGGTGCAAAAGCTGCCGCGGGCGCAGAACCGTGCACAGCTAAGCTCTCGCGCCCCTTTGAGCACCGCGACTTGCAGGAGCCCGAAGGAGGAGGCCAGGTGAGCCCAGGCAGGTGCTGATTGGCTCGGCGTCACTAGGCCCGCCCCTCGCAGGTGGGGCCGCGGCGGGCGTGCAGAAGCCGCCGTGTTCTCCCGGGTTCCCGCAGAGTCAGAGCTGCTCCGGGCAGAGACTCATCCCATCTCGCAGGTTCTAGGTTGCAAGGGGAAAGAAACCCATTCCACTCCTCAGCCTCCTCACCACAGAAGGACAAACGTTTCCTTGCCTAGCGGCTACGGGAGAAGGGGGAGAAAAAACAAATCTGAACCCAGCTGAAAACAGAGGCTGCCGGTTCGTGCTCCTGGAGGCGTTCTGCGGTTCAGAGATTGGTGGAGGCCGGGCGTGACCTCCACACCCGGCTACAGCGCAGGCTGCCCTCGGCCTCTTTCTCCACTTCCCATGCCCGCCTGCCAGGAGGACCCGGAATTTCACACTGGACGTGGGTCCCCGAGGACCTCGTTACAGATCTGATACAACTTGGAGAATCGCTCAGCACGTTTCCGAGCTGAACAAATGGAGGCTAGGGAAGAAGGCAGCGGAGTTGGGAAGCCGCAGTAGTGCCCAGGGTTTGAGACAGGGGATTAGTTATGAGATGGTTATTAGTTATGCGCCCCATAATCTCCAGCGCCCCCCGCCCCCGAAGTAACGCTTTCTCAACTTTATGTAAAGTGTAAGTAATGGCAGTTCTTCAAAACCAGTTTTTATTGGTTGGAAATAACTATATAAGCGCGATTGTGCTTTTGATGGCAGCTCTCCCACACCCTTCCCTGAAGATAAAACTACGGAGATGAAATGGTTCCCTAGTTACTCTTTGCACTCCCTTGGACTTCGCTTTCCTCTTCCAGGCGCACAAATAGGCCCTGGGCTCAGTCGCTCCATCCCGAATTCCCTTCCCCCACCACGCTGAGCTTTGCGGACAGTCCCAGGCCCTGGTTCCCTGGGCCCAACTTGCCTTCCCTGGCTGCCTTAAGAACCCCAGGATGTTCCTTCTTCCTCTCCCCTCTCCTCTCCCCAGCTCACATTTAAGGGTTTGAAGGGGGAGTGAACTGTTTCTCAGTTTTTGTTTGTCTTTGCAGAAGGAGGGATTGAATCCAGGGCCTTCATACTGAGCTACATCCCAACTCCCTTCCTTTTTAAAAAAAGTTTTATTTTGGTATAGGGTCCTGCTAAGTGGCTACGTTGCCCAAGCTGGGCTTGAACTTGCAACCCTCCTGCTTCAACCTTTCAGAGTTGCGCTGTTTAATTATAGACTCTGTGGCCTTCAAGGACTGACCTGGTAACTGACCCCACCTTCCCACCACCAGGCCTGTGGCTAAACAGTGGGTCCTAGTTCCGTGACCAGAGTCTTCTCTTCGCTAGCACCAGCTCTGGGGCCTGCCCCTCCTGCTTTCAAACCTAGGGCCGACCACTTACCTCAGTTCCCCAACTGTCAATGGTGCTGTGAATGACACCTATCCTCCAAAGCACTATACTACGATTAAACGAATTAATACTACTAGGGGAGATTAAACAAATGAACATGTTTTTTAAAAAAACACTACATTCAATACCTGGCACAGTATAAGGGCCCAGTGTTGCCTGGTACTATTGCTCCAAGATCCGGGTCATTTGGCCTTCTCTGCCTGGCCAGTGATTCTCTCCTGTCTAGTGCTCCCGCATCCCTCAAGCATGAGGGTGGAAAGCATCGGAATCCTTCAATTTCACGGCTGAGGGTAAATCCAGCAATCCAGCGGCACAGTGTGGTCCCAGAAGTGGGAGGTGGAAGGTGGACATCAGGCAAAGCCTGAGGCAGATGGAGAGCTCTGCCCCCCCAAGTACTGCTGGGAGTCCCATCCAAGGAGAGGTTGCAGAACTGCACAGGCCCAGGTGGGACAGGGTGGCCGGGTCTATCCTTGCCTCGCAGGATCCCCCAGCCGGCCCGGAGCCAGCCGAGCCATTAGGCGGACAGTTAAACACAAATGAGCCTCGGGATACAGGCCCTAATTAAGTAAACACCCGGCTGGAGGGCTGTGCAGCCGCGCTCATTTCCGTCTCTTTCCCCGGCGCTCAGCGGGTGTGGGGGGGAGAAATGGAGAGTCAGCTCTTCTGCCTGCGACTTGGCCCGCAGCGCTAGCTTCTCCATAGCTCCCCTGGTCAGTCTTTCACTCATTCATTCATTTTAACTGAATGAAGTTCAGATTTGAAGTTCAATTAAGTTTGCTCACAGCCTGCTAGGTACCAAGCACAGGGGACATAATGGTGAACAAAATAGACAAACATCCCGGCACTCTTGAACTGGACTTTCTTGAGTGTGTGTGGGGGGGGAGGGGTAGAACAAAGTAAGCAATTGAGTGCAGTAAATACTGCAATGCCGTAGATGCTTATGCGCGCTGCGTGAAAGAACAAAGACAGGAAAGTACAGGTTCACCAACAGCAGGTAGGGTTGGAAGTCGGTCCAGCAGGAACAAGATCCAGCCTGATGGTTCAAGTCCTCATGGGAAGGACTAGAGAAACGGCAGAGTTCAAGTAACCAACTGGGGTGTTGAGGCACCAAACCCAGTAACACCAGGAAGGCATTGCTACTTCGAGACTGAAGGGCTAAGGGAGGAAATGCCGTCATGGGAGGGGGAGGAGCTTAAGCATGCCCCTCCGTGCAGCTGTAGTTGAGGATTAAACATCCCCAGGAGGTTGCAGGAAAACAGTGCCCTGGGGCTGGGGATTTAACTCAGCGGCACAGCTCCTGCCTGGCAAGCCCAAGGTCCTGAGCTCGATTCCTGGTACCGGAAAAAAACCAAAAAAAAAAAAAAAAAAAAAAAGGAAAACAATATCCAGCATCTCTCTCCTGCCCTTTACCCACAAGCTTGAGGGCAAGAAAGTCGAGGTGACAGATTCTGTGAGGGTCATTCTCCCCAAGCACAGGACATAGAATGTTCTTTTGCGGTGCTGGGGATCACACCCAGAGCCTCATGCATGCCAGGCAAGCGCCCGACACTGAGCTACACTCTCCTCCTACATGGTCCCCCTGGATGAGGATGGGGCAGCACCAAGAAAGCCCAGAGACTCACTAGGGAAAGTGTTTTTGAACAAAGACTCCAAGAAGTGATGGTACAAGTTACAGCTCAGAGTGTGTAGGACAGGTTTCTAGTAGAGAACACATAGCAAATGCCTGGGGCAACAGATTACATGGAACAGGAAAAAAATGCCTATGTGATTGGAGTAGTGAGCGAGTAGGAAATGAGTCAGAGTATGGGAGTCTGGGAAACAAGGCTTGTAGCGCCTCATAGGCCACTGTTAGACCCTGGGCTTGTGCCTGGAGTGGGAGAGGAGGAAGCCACTGTGGGGTTTGAGCGGAGGAGTGGTGCTGAGAGCAGACTTCCGGGAACCAGAGCAGAAGCGGGCAGGTCCGCTGTACTCTGTTGTAATCAGGTAAACAATGGAATGGCTTGGTTTGGGTTGGTCGTTGTGAAGAGGGCAAAAAATGATAGACTGAAAAAAAAAGGGGCTGGGGATTTAGCTCAGCGGCACAGTGCCTGCCTGGCAAGCGCAAGGTCATGAGTTCGATTCCCGGTACTGGAAAAAAAAAAAAAGAAAAGAAAAGAAAAAAAAGTGTGGGTGAGGATGTGGAGAAACTGGAACCCTTGTCGCCAAGAATGTAAAATAGTGCATCAGCTATGTAACACAGTATGGTGGTTCCTAAGAGAGTTTAAAATAGAATTACCACACCCTGTATGCATGCATGGAGTCATCACACTGCACCCTATAAACATGTACAATTACTTTGTGTCAAATAAGATAAATAATACAATGATAGTATTACCATATGATCCAGCAACTCTACTTCTGTGTGTATACCCAAGAGAAGTGAAAGCAGGGACTTGAAGAGCTATTTATACACCCAGGTTCATAGCAGCATTATTTGCCATATGTATATATGGTCTCACTATCTTCAGCAGGCTGGTCTTGAACTCATTATGTAGCTTAAGCACCATGCTGGGCAATAACAGCATTATTTATAGTAGCTGAAATGTAAGACAGATGAATAGACAAGCAAAATGATTAATAGGTACAGTTTCACTTTTGCAAGTTGAAAGCGTTCTGTGGACAGAGGCCTGCAAAGTAGCATGACAATGTGGAGGTCATTAATGCCACCAAACAGTAACAACTAGGGATGCCAGGCATGGAGTACACACTTGTCATCCTGATTATTCAGGAGGCTGCGGTGGGAGGATGGCAGGTTCAAGGCCAGAATGACTCGTTGTCTTGGTTACTTTTCTCTCATTGCTGAGACAAAATACCTGACACCCAAAATTAAGGAAGGAAAGGTTTATTTAGCTCACAGTTTGTGGAGGTTTCAGTCCATACTCAGCTGGCTCCAAGGCAGAGTGGCACGTGCAGAGGGCAACAGTTCATGGCAGTGGAAAACAGCAAAAGCAACAAGAACAAAATGGGAGGTGTGAGAGAGGAACAAGCCTCTTTCCCTCCTTTATATTGTATACAAGCTACCCACCCCACAGCAGGTATAGCTCTCACACCCATAATCCCAGCATTGGACCATGGATCAGTCATAAACTCTAGAAGCCCACCCCCTGACTGCATGAGGCTTTAGGGGGTCATCCAGACACAAACCATAACACCCTGTTTCAAAATAAGATTTTATGAGCAGGCTGGAGATGTAACTTAGTAGTGGAGTGCTTGCCTAGCAGGCACATGGCCGTGGGCTCAATCCCAGTACCAAAGTAAAAATGGTTAGAATGCCGAATTTTATGTGTGTTTTACCACAACGTTTTAAAATAATGCGAGAAAGACAGAGGGAGGGAGAGGGAGAGATTGATTGATTGATTCTGGGCATATTTTGAAAGTATTGCCAATGAACAACCCAAAGGATTACAATGCCATTTCCTGAGATTGGGGAGGCACATGTATTGGGCAATGTCGGGGTCAGGCTCAAATGCCTCTCTATGTGTTTATGCACATGTGTGCTCCTGTGTGCGCATGTGTGCTATTGGGGACTGAACCTTCTCACTGAGCTATGTCCCCAGCTCATATTTAGTTTTTATTTTAAGATGAGGTCTTGCTATGTTGTTCAGGCTGGGCTTGAATTTGTGATTCTGCTGCCTCAGCCTCTCCAATCGCTAGGATTGCAGGTGTGTTCCACCACCCCTGGCTCCTGCGATCCTTTTTATGGTTTTTAACTCCCCTCCCTTGGCTTCTGTGTGCGGATGCTCTTAATAGCCAGCACCTGTGACTCTGTTCCGGGGCCTGATCTCTGGCTACTAGATTCCCTTTCCCTTTGAAAAAGCACCTATGAGCTTACCTCCTCAGCCAGTAGTACAGGGGTGTGAAAGCCCATTCCCTTTCTTCCTGGTGCACAACTAACTTCAAGATATAACATACACTCAGAGCTCCCCTGCAGGATCAGGCAGACCCCACCCTCTGTGGGCCTTGGTCTGCACTCACCCCTGGAGGCCTCTTACCCTTCTTTATTCTGTTTCTCCCACTCATTTGCCAGTTCCTCCTGGGAGCACTTCCTAGTAAATCACTTTGGGCACATGGATTCTATTCTCAGGCTTGGCATTGTGGAATCCCATTGCAGGCAGAGCATGCCTGGGACTCAGGGGAGAAGAGGACTTCCAGCTGGGGCATGTTTAGAGACCCCTAGCAGCAGCATGGTGGGGAGACTACGGATGCATGTGCCAGCTCAGGGGAGATATCTGGCTTGGGGACAGTGAGCAATCACAATGGAAATGTATCGATTCTGGGCAACTTGTGATGGAGGTCTTGCCTAGATAGAATCCTGACTTCTGGGGCCTTCTTCCCATTTATGTTAGTCTTCTGTTACTGTAACAAAATACCAGAGCTATTTTGCCTTACAGTTTTGAAGTTCCTGTCCATGATCAATTGGCCTCAATGCCTGAGGCCCCTGTGGCAAGATAGGACATCACAGTGGCAGTGAGAGGCAGAGCAAAACCACTCACATCATGGCCAGAAAGCAAAGGGAGGGATGGGAGGGGGCCAGGATCCCAGAGCCCTCTTCAAGGGCAGCCACCAGTGACCTAAAGACCTCCCGCCTCCTAAGTTTCCATCACCACCCAATACCACCACCCTGGGGACCAGGCCCTTAACACATGGGCCTTTAAGGAACATTTAAGATCCAAACTATAGCACCATCTCCAACAGAGCATGGCCTTTTTCATGGCCAGAGTGCTCACACTGTCCCCAACATCCTCCACCACACAGGACTGGAACTTTTCCATATTTTTTGCTTTTCCAAAGAACTGCCCCTTCTCAGCACTTTTTGTTTTTTGCTCTGCATTTCACATTTACTTTTTTTTTTTTTTTTTTTTTTGAGACACAGTCTCACTATGTAGTGCAGGCTGGCCTAGAACTCGCTTATGTTGCTTATGCAGCGCCCAGGCTGGCCTTGAAGTCCTGGCGATCCTCCTGCCTCTGTCTCCCAAGTGCTGGGATCACAGGCACGTGCCACCATGCCCTGCTGCATTTCACATTTAAACAGTCGCTACTTAACCACCCTGGGAAACCTCTGGCCTCAGTTGCTGTCCTCTGCATGTGTCTTCTGTCACACTCTGCATTACCTCATCCCTCTCTCCTTAGAAACTCCTTGGAGTCAGGGAACAGGACTGCCAGAATCTAACAACTCCAATTAAGAGAATGCTGGACGTGATGAAGTAAGAGTTCGAAGACCTGAGGTGAGTTACCAACACCTCTGAGTCCTCTGGAACAAGTCATTCCCACTTGAGTGATGGTGAGAGTTCTCCAAAGTCATCTGCTTACCTTCCCTCACAGACCTGCTCCTCCCACAATCTTTCCATCCGCAAAACACAACTACAGTACTGCCTTCCAGCAGCTCTGGCTGAGCCACTCTCCGACGCGTTACTTCTTCCACGAAGGCCTCCCTGTGGCAGCTCCAAGCCTCAGGGCCTTTGTACTTGCTCTTCTCCTAGACATCTGCCTGCATCTTTCCCCCACCTCCTTCAGCTTTCTGCTGAGATGCGGCTCCTTGGAGAGGCCCTGCCTGCCCTGCTATACAGAGAACACTCTCCTGTTACCCACTTCCCCCCTTCCCCTTGCTTCACTGTCTTCAGAGCACTTTTCACACCTTGATTTAGTAGTAATTAAGAGCAAGGACTTGAGTCACTTCCTGGCTTTGAATCTCAAATCCAGTTTTCTTAGCTGTGAGACCTTGGGTGAATGATTTCTCTGATGCCTATGTCCTCTAGTGTTCTCATCTATAAAATGGGCAAATATAATAGTACCTTCCTCATAGGTTAGGAGCCAATATTTATAAATGCTTTAGGACATCATAATTTTTTTTTTTTTTTTGGTGCTGGGAATTGAACTCAAAACCTTGTGCTTGTAGATAGCCCCGTGCCACTGAGCTATATCTCTGGCCCTTAGGACATCACCAACATAAAAATTCACTTGACTTATACTTCCTGGCTGTCTCCTCTCATTGAGTGAGTCTCCTGTGAGAGGCAAGAGTTTTCCTTTGTTTACTGCTTTATCCCCAGTGCACAGAAGAGCCTGGCATACAATAGACACTCAAATATTTATTGAATAAGTGAAACCAACAAGATAATAAGTGTTGCGCTTTGGCAGAGAGCTAGATGCATAGCAGAAACAAAATCAATTTCCCCGACCTGCCTCATGCAGCAGATGTGACCTCCTGTGAGCTGGTATAAGGAAAAGTGCTTCGAAAAAATGTCATGCAAATCATATACATCTTAGTAAAGTGAGTTACCACCACATCCTGATTACTCATTAGAACCCAGACTCCATGCTAAGTACTTTTTTTGTTTTTTTTTTTTTATTTTTTGGTATCAGGAATTGAACTCCGAGCCTTGCACTTGCCAGGCAGGCCCTGTGCCGCTGAGCTACATTCCCAGCGACTGTTTTATGAGATAAAGTCTCACTATGTAGTTCAGGCCAGCCTTAAACTTACCATGTAGCTCAAGCAGGCCCCAAACTTGTAATCCTCCTGCCCCAGCTTCCTGAAAGCTGGGATTATAGGTGTGTGCCACCTTGTCCCACTTGCATGCTAAGTACTCACATACACAATCTCATTCTGATCTTCAGAAGTCTACAAGGTAATTCATTTAATTCCTTTTTCATAAATGGGAAACTGAGGTTAAGTCTATCCTGGCCCCACAACCAGGGTAACTGCAAAGCCACAGTCTAATCTAGTTTTGTTTTGTTCCAAAACTCATTGCCTGACTTAGTTGCCAACCTGCTATCCATAAATATTTGCTAGGAGAATGAATTTGGGGAACAGGTCTTTTGTCTGTTAGGAAGAATTCCACAGTCGTCAATCCTTCTTCTTAAAAATTTCTCAAAATAGATACATTTGCCTTTGGTCCAAGGTTAAGTTCTGTGTCTTTCTAACTGATAGAGCTTTTCTTCCCATTTTTGGTAGTAAAATTCCAAGAGTTGCACTCCCCCAGAGCACATTTATGGGATGTGTCCCAAAAGCAAGTGGATATCTTCCAGTCTGCCAGGAAGTGCCTTGAAAACTGGGCGAGGCTGTTTCCTGGCATTTCCCACCCCGGACTGTGCAAATGACCTAGTGATCTGACTTTTTTGAGTCTATTCCTGAACTTCCTGGGACGCTCCATTTTGCTCCATTGATGTTACTGGCTAGCTCTTAACATTTATTCTTTGGACTCCTTAAAGGTGCTGAGGCAGGTTACCCACATGAGAAACCTGAGCTACATACCTTCCTATTCCCTGAATCTTGGGTGGGGTGGTGGTGCCTTGGGCCTTGGTGGAATTTTTGCCAAGGCCTGAGCTGTCAGTTTCCGGAGAGCAGAGGCCAAGCATTTATGTGTATGTGTATGTTGAGGGCAAGGAATCAATTAATCAATAAGCACTCATGAAGCCCTGGATATCTCAGGAGTTGGCTAAGGTCTAGAAGAAGCTCTGATAACTTTAGGGTCAAAAAGGACCTTAAAGGAAATAATGGCTGCCACAGCGGCACACACCTGTAATACCAGCACTGTGAGGCAGGAGGATTACAAGTTCGATTCCTGCCTTGGAAACTTAGTGAGACCTTGTCTCAAAAAAAAAAAAAAAAGAAAAGAAAAAGGCCGGGTGTGATGGCTCACACCTATATTCTTGGCACTCAGGAGGCTGAGGCAGGAGGAATGCCGCAAGTTCGAGACCAGCCTGGGCTATAGTGAATTCAAGGCCAGCCTAGACTACATAGTGAGACCCTGTCTCAAAAAAAACAAAACAAAAAAAAGGCTGAGGATATAACTCAGTGAGGGCTCTGGGTT
>NW_004955484.1:8003057-8004028 GCF_000276665.1 Chinchilla lanigera
AAAAGAAAGGTGTGTCTCACCATACCCAGCTAGAAAAAAAGAAAGAAACAAAAGAAAGGAAGTGAGGGAGAAAGAAGGAAGTCTGATAATATCACTTTTATTGCATAAAAAATCTTTAGTAATGCCTGGTGTGATGGCACATACTTACAATTTCAGCACTTGGCAGGCTGAGGCAGGAGGATCCCTGTGAATTTGAGGCCAGCCTGGGCTACATAAGTGAGTTCAAGGCCAGCCTAAATAGCAAGACCCTCTCTCAAAAAACAAACAAACAAAAAATAACTTTAGTGGTTTCTTATTATTCCATACAGAAATTATTTAACAAAATATTCCAAGGTCTAGCTGGTCTGGCTCCTATTTTCCCATATGTGTCTCCCTGTGATCTGGCCACATAGGTCTCTTACTCCCCCGCAATAACTTGCCGTGATAGTACCTCCACTGTGCTTTTGGACACACTCTTTCCTTTCTTGCAGCATTTTTCTCTTCTCTCTCCTTTTTCGATTTAGTTTATCCTTCAATCTTAGCTCAGCAGCTGCTTCCTGTGGGTAGCCTTTCCTGACTTCACTAACTAGGTCAGAACCCCATATTTTCTGCTTTTGTGGGACTGAATCACCTAGCCCAGTCATTGTTTAACTTGGCCTTTCTTTGTGTGCTTGTTTGATTAGTCTCTCCATATGAGGGAAGCCTGAGTTAGTCGTCAGCTCAGGATTAAATCTTCAGCAAGGTAGCAAATAGATGCTCAATAAATACTTACTGAACAAATGGAGAATAAATGTGAAAACCACATTTCTAAGTGTTGAAATTATTAGTAATGTTGCTCTCTGTCTCTGTCTCTCTGTCTGTCTCTGTCTCTCTGTCTATCTGTCTCTCTCTCTCATTATTTTCAAGTTAAATACTAGCCTTTTCTGAGGTCAGGTTTCCAGATTGTTGAATCCAGAATCTATTGACCAAAACCAGAAAGAACATCCTCTGGG
>NW_004955484.1:8004128-8011910 GCF_000276665.1 Chinchilla lanigera
AGAACCATCCTCCCCCTGAAAGGCTGGTGACCCCTGCAGATTGTTTCTCAGGCTCCCTTGAGAGGTGACTTCCTGCTGGAGAAGGAGACTGGAAGGCGGAACAAAGGAAGGCCAGCCTTCTCTTCTGGTGGTGCCTCAGCTGTGTCTGTGTCTTGTCTTCAGCTTCAGCTCCTGCTGCAGGTCAGCCAGGTAACCCCAGACTCTGGCCTCCAGTAAAAATGCTACCTTCTCCTCACTTACCCCTACTGATGATTTCATTTTGGTTTGGTTTTTAAATTTTTAATTTAATTTAAATTTTTTTTTTTTTTTTCTTTGAGACAGGGTCTCATTATGCAGTTTAGGCTGGCTTTGAACTCACTATGTAGCCCAGGCTGGCTTCAGACTTATGGCAGTCCTCCTGCCTCAGCCTCCCATATTTTCTTTACATTTATTCAGTCATCCTGACAATGGACAGGACAGATACCAGAGTGTTTATTTTACAGAAAATAAAAATGAGTTCAGAGAGATTAGGTGACTCACCAGGTCCCACAGTTAATGAGAGGCTTCCCACTGATAGGAGGAGAGTAAGGAGAGGAGGTACAGGCAGAAGAGCGCAGATGTACGTGCAAGATAAACTACTAGCATAAAAACCCAACCTGATCAGCATAAGGAATTGTAGTATTTGTCACGGGAGGGCAAGATTGGCAGCTGAATGATTCCAGGGGATACAAAAATCCCTCTACTTCTCAGACCCCTGGTTGTATGTATTAATCCAAGCAGTCCTTGTTTGCTTGCTTGTTTGCTATACTGTCAACAGCTTTCCTCTATTCCGTATCATTAAGTGCCAAGGGCTTTGTGCATGTTATTAATTTAACATTATTATCCTCCTCCTGGACCACTGCAATAGTTTTCCTTAATGCCCTTCTGATCTGTTTTTTCTCACCCCTGAAAGACTGATCTTTTTTATTACTGTTGTTGCTGTCACGTTGCTAGAGACTGAGCCTATGGGTTCCGAAATGCTAGGCAGTCACTCTGCTGCTGAGCGATAGCCCCAGCCCCAAAGCAATCTTTTAAATGGCCAAATCTGGTCACTTTGTGTTTCTGATTAAAATCCCTAAATACTCTCCTATTATCCAGAGCTGGTAATATCTTCCCTAGTCTAGTCTCCAGCCTGTTCTCATTCATTACATCGAACACGGATTTATTTATTTATTTTTTATTTTTTTTGGTTTTTCTCCGGTACCGGGAACCGAACTCACGACCTTGCGCTTGCCAGGCAGGTGCTTTTTGCCACTGATGAACACGGATTTATTGAGGACCTACTATGTGCACAATGCTATTTTCAGCACCGGGGATACAACACACAAGCCAATATATGATGATAAACAAGTACAGACGTAGACATGCAAAAGAATTGGAGATTGCTGTCAGTGCTATGAGGAAAATAAAGTAATAGGATAGTCACTAGGGAAACCTATGTTTGATAGTGTTTTAGTAGCTTTCCTCATTGTTTGAACAAAATACCCAATGCTTGAAACTGAAAGGAGAGCGGATGTGGTCCGGGACATCCACTGGACTTGGCTGTGCAAGCTCACTAAAGAAACAGTTTCACCGGAGAATCAACCCAGTGGTCAGATTGGATGAGTCGGAGTAGTGAATTGGAGATGAAGACATGTATATTTACTCCAAACCTTGGGAGACCAGGTTGGGCTATATAGTGAGTTCAAGGCCAGCCTAGACTACATAGTGAGACCCTGTCTCAAAAAAAAACAAAAAAAAAAGGCTGAGGATGTAGCTCAGTGAGGGCTCTGGGTTTAATCCTTACTGCAAACAAAGACAATAACAATTATCATAAAAATAAAAATAATCAGTAGTCAGAACCATCCTCCCCCTGAAAGGCTGGTGACCCCTGCAGATTGTTTCTCAGGCTCCCTTGAGAGGTGACTTCCTGCTGGAGGAGGAGGCTGGAGGGCGAACAAAGGAAGGCCAGCCTTCTCTTCTGATGGTGCCTCAGCTGGGCCTATGTCTTACTCCTTATTTATTTATGTATTTATTTTTTAAAAATTTTTCTCCGGTACCAGGAACCGAACTCACGACCTTGCGCTTGCCAGGCAGGCGCTTTTGCCGCTGAGCTAAATCCCCAGCCCCTATGTCTTACTCCTTAAAAGAGTAAGGAAATAGGGTCTAGCTGCAAGAGTATGTGGAGTCAAGTGAGGGTTTCTTTGTGTGTACGTATTATTATTATTATTTATTTATTTATTTATTTATTTTTTGTCTTTTTGAGACAGGCTCTTGCTATGCAGTTTAGGCTGGCCTTGAACTCACTTTGTAGCCCAGCCTGGTCTCGAACTCGCAACGATCCTCCTGCCTCAGCCTCCCGAGTGCTGGGATTACAGGCGTGCGCCACCATGCCCAGCTGTAGGTGTTATTTTTTTTTATATAATTTTTTTTCTTTTTTGATTTTTTTCCGATACTGGGAATCAAACTCATGACGTTGTGCTTGCCAGGCAAGTGCTGTGCCACTGAGCTAAATCCTCAGCCCCTGTACATATTATTTTTGAGACAGGATCTTACTATGTAATTCAGGCTGACTTGAACTTGCTATCTAGTTCAGGCTGACCTTCAACTGACAGTGATCTTTCTGCCTCAGCCTCTCAAGTGTGGGAATTAAAGGCATGTGCCACCATGTCCAACTAAATTTTTGTCTTTTAAACAGTGTTTAACTAGAACCACATTCTTTAAACTTCAGTTATTGAGTAACTACTAGTTTTACTTTTGCCCCATAGTTATACCATGGGTTTGTTGTTTGTTTTGTTTTGTTTTGTTTTGATCCTGGGGCTGAAACCCAGGGGCCCAATACCATGAGCTATGTCTGTAGCTATATCTGTATTTTACTTTATTTTTTTGTTTTTGGTTTTTTTTTTTGGTTTTTCTCCAGTACCGGGAACCGAACTCAGGACCTTACGCTTGCCAGGCAGGCTCTTTGCCGCTGAGTTAAATCCCCAGCCCCTATTTTACTTTATTTTAAGACAGGATCTTGCTCAGCTGCCAAGGTAGGATTTTTACTTTTCCTCCTCCTCTCTGAGCCTCCCAAGTGCTGGAATACAGGTGAATGTCACCACACCTTGCTTTCCATGGGTGTAGTATACTTAAATGTTTTCTTGAAGTCAGCTCACTTTTCACTTAAACTGGCTTACTTTAAACATTTACTTAAATAATATTACTACATCAAATGGGAAACCAACAGCCCTTGTCATAAATACAGGGTAACTGTTGTTGTAAGCCACTACATTTTAGAGCAGTTTATTTCATCGCTATGTTAGTCATGTTACCATGAAATGGGCAGGTGTAGTCCAGGCTCTTGTGTTTGACGAGCTATGAATTGCAAGTAAGTATACACCAGGTAGCAAGTGGCAAGTAGCTAAGATCATAGGAAGTTGTGCTCAGGGCAAGTCTGTGCCAACAAATAGTAAGACAAAGACAGAAAAATGGTGTTGGATGACAGAAAAGTATAAGTACTGCAGTCTATCAGGACTGTGGCTGGAGGCGCATCTGAAGATTAAAGTCACAATGGCTAGATTTACATGCTTCCCTAAGGGATAAACAGAAGTTTGAGATTATTGGTATCACCCTTTTGATTTTTCTTGGTTTTTTTCCGGTACCAGGAATCGAACTCACAACCTTGCGCTTTCCAGGCAGGCGCTGTGCCGCTGAGCTAAATCCCCAGCTCCTGGTATCACCCTTTTGAGGTTTCCCGTTATCTCATTAGGAGTGGGCCATCCTCTCCCACTTACTAAGACTAGGACTAAGACTACAGATTATTGACCAAGGTTAATGATGTCGTTCATGTATCCTTGTTACCACTGGGTCAATGTTACCTAAGCCACTATACTTGCAATCTGACTGGTTGATCATAATTTTGACCCTTGTTGTATCCACCTCATGGCTTTACTCTATAAAATTTCCTTTGAGAAGTGGGCTCATTGGCAACCCATTCAGGACACTTCCTATTTCTCAGGAGTGATTCCTATTCCCCATTCCTTTTCCCAATAAATTTTCCTGCTCTTAATCTCCATTGTTCCTTAGAATTCATTCTTTGACATTGGGAACACAAAAGGAGTATCTGACATCTAGCATTTCCCCTATATCAATAACACACTGAAAAGGCAACAACAGCCTCATAAGTCAGTCTTTCAGAACTTAAAGGATATGTACTTCATCCCAAGTGCCCACCCCTGAACCTCTAGATACGATCGACAGCCCCTGAGTCATCTTAGGGGCTCTCAACGTGCATGCTTGTCCCAAAATTCACTCTGCTCTTAATTATATACTTGACATGCAGTACATATTTATAAAGCCATAGTGAGGTTTGAGTAGGGGAAGGTGACTAAAGGTCAGGCTGGGAGATCCAGCATGCATGTGGGACTCAAGATCTCCTTCTGCATTTTTTTTTCCTTTTTCAATCAGATTTTACTCGTATGTTTTAGGTATAAAAATGATCACACTCATCATAGAGAATTTGTACCTGTATCCTCCTGTGTTTTTGTTATCTTATTTTCTACCTCTCTTAGGACAATGGAAGGAGGAATGGCCATAGAGTACTATTTAGAGTTAAATCAACGGAAAGGAGTGACTTCCTCAGCTCTACTGTTTCTAATGTATTAGTCACTTTCTCATTACTGTAACAGATACACGAGATAATCAACTTATAAAGAGAAAAGGTTTGTTTGGCTCACAGTTATGGAGGTTTCAGTCTGTGGTGAGTTGGCCATGTTGCTTTTGGGCTTGTGGTGAGGCAGCACGTCATGGCAGGGAGCAGATGGCAGAGCAAATTCTACTCACCTCATGGCCTGAAAGTGAAGAAGACAGCAGAAGATGAAGGGGCTGGGGCTCCCCTTGAAGAGCACAGCCATGATGACCTGGAGACTTCCCACTAAACCCCACATTTTAAAGGCCCCAACAGGTGGGAGCCAAGCCTTTAACACAGGATCCAAGCGATAGCAACAGCTACAGCTCATGCCAGCCTTGGGACTCCCATTTCATTTATCTTTCTCAGGGTAAATTTAATCTGATTAGTAATTTAATTTCTTAACTACTGAAGTCATTTAAAGGAAAAATTGGGTGTGTGTAATCCATTTCCCGTCTCTTTATTTCCTCTTGGGTGGTATCACTCATTTTTAATTTAAAATTTCACCAGGCAGGATGACACGTGTCCATAATCTTAGTTGCTTGGAGGGGTGAGGCAGAAGGATAACAAGTTTGAGGCCAGCCCAGGCAACTTCGTGAGATCTTATCTCAAAAAAGAGCTGTAGATGTAGCTCAGTGATAGAAGAACCCTGGGCTCAGTCCCCAGCACCACAGTAAGAAAAAAATAAAATAAAATTCCACCTTCTTTCACTTCCTCTTGCTGTAAGAGAATACTACACCCTGGATCACTTATAATGAAAAGTTTATTTAGTGCATAGAGGCTGAGAAGTCCAGGGCTTAGTGGCAGCATTTGACAAGGGCGTTCTTGCTTCATAACATGGCAGAAAGTGAAAGGGCATGTGCGAAACAGAAAACAGGGCATGTGCGAAACAGAAAACACAAGGGGGAGACTTGCTCTGCTAATAACACACTCCTGGTAACTAACCCACTCTGGAGGTTGGAACATTGACCAATTCAGGAAGGCTCTGCCTTCCTGACCCAGCCACCTCTCCTTATGCCTCATCTCCAACACAGCTGCAAACCATAGCAAAGTCCAAATATTTTATTATAACAAATTTTAAACACACAAAAGAATGAGAGAACGCATTTGGCTCTGTCCCAGGGTCAAATTGGGTCCTTGCTGGGAGAGAAATTGATTGATTGACTGAGTCTAATACTATATTGGGTATCACCACTAATAAGCCCCTTTGCCAGCAGATTTAGACCACACTGCAACCAGTTTTATTAGTAATGATGATCATATTTTGGTTCCCTTCTACTGATTCTTTTGTCTTTTTTTCATTGGTTTAGAATTCACCTTTCAAAGATGGGTGATATTTATTGGTACCATCTCAAATATCACAACTGGCATATTGTCCTGAAGGACACGAAAGTAGGGAAATCTTTCAAGTGTTACATAAATTCTGCATTCAGTGATGATGTTGGAAGATGCCATTTAATACACTATTGTAGAATAACATTTTTGTTTGTTTTTTAATTAACTTATTGATATATTTTAGATACACACAATGATCACAATCATCATAGGGAATTTGTACCTGTACATGATAGACTTTGATTCTTCTTTTTTCTCCAAATCCTCTGCCCGCTTCGATCTCTTATTATTGCATGTGTCTAGATGTTCCCCCAAAGCCTCATGTGGTCATAGATGGAGTTTTTCAGAGGAGGCTGGATCTACAGTGTGTGATGCTAAGATTGATTCATGGTGCATTGCTAGGATCAGAGGCACTAACATTAAGTATGTGAGTGCTACCCACCCTAAGTAGCCTGGATAAGATATAAGGGACAGAAGAAGCTATGGTTACCCCTTATTGCTTTGTTATCTTCTGCCCACCATAAACTGTTTCTCCTCTGTGATGCCTGTCTGCTGTGCCACCCTGCCTTGGGAACCAGCTGATTATAGACTGAAACCTCTATGAACTGTGAGCTAAATAAACCTTTTCCCCTTTAACTTTGGGTGTCAGATACTTTGTCTCAGCAATGAGAAAAAATAACTAAGACATCCCTGTTCCCCTCCTTATTTACAAAGGTTTGTTTCTGTTTTTTCTCTTCTATTCTCCTTTTTTGGGTAGAAGAACCTTTTAATGAAAATATAAACATAGTGTATTGCTGAATACAAAGAAATGGATCAATGGATGGTTAGAATCATAGCTAACTGGACAGATATATGATAAAGGAAATATATAAGAAATATCAACAGGAGAATTTATTTATAGTTGCTTGCTGTACAATTCTTTCATATTTTTGTACATTTGAAAATTTTTATAATAAAATTTTTGGACTTCTTAAAATTATAAATTAGAAACAATATCTAAAGAATCTCTTTATGTATAATAATCATATAAATGCACAGCAAAATATAAACAAGGTATTTTTCAATACCCCTGGTGGCACATGTTTATACTTTCAGCTACTCAGGAGCTGAGGCAGGAGGGTCACAGAGCTCAGGAGTCTGAAACCAGCCTGGGCTAACGAAGTGTTATTGTTGATACATTGTATCAACTTAAGGAGTCTAAAAGCTTAACTAAATAACTCAGCAGTTCTACATCTTGGGGTGAAAAGGACATGCCCTTCCTGCTCTAGGATGTTGTTCATTGTGTCAACTTGAGAAGTTTAGAAGGTTAACTGTGTGACTCAGCAGGGAGCCAGGGTCCTTACTTTGTATTCACCCTGAGCCTGTGCAAGAGGAGGGCACTGCATGGAGACAGTGTGGGTGTGGGTGGATAGTGGGCATACAATAGGAGGGAGGGAAAAAGGCTTGCTTCCTCCTCCCTTTTGCTCTTGCTGCTTTTGCTGTTTTCTGCCACCATGAACTGTTGCCTTCTGCCATGTGCCCCTCTGCCTTGGAGCCAGCCAAGTATGGCATGAAACCTCCACAAACTGTGAGCTAAACAAACCTTTCCTTCCTTAATTTTGGGCTTTGGGTATTTTGTCTCAGCAATGAGAGAAAAGTAACTAGGACACATAGCAATATCCCTCCATCAAGAAAGAAACCAAGAGGGGCTGGGGATTTAGCTCAGCAGCACAGCGCCTGCCTGGCAAGCACAAGGTCGTGAGTTCAATTCCCCATGGGGGGGGGGTGGCGACCCAAAAAAC
>NW_004955484.1:8013225-8028687 GCF_000276665.1 Chinchilla lanigera
GATACCCAGCTGAAAACATATACTATATATAGTGCTCAAACAGAAGGATCCAGCAACCACCATGTTTGAGGTGCTAACAATTCTCCCAATTCCCAGTACCCACCCTGCTCCCCTTAATCTGCATTTTGTAGAACCTTAGGGCAGTGTTGGCTTTCACACACTCCTACACAATAGTTAAGGACACCAAAGCCAATTTGTCTGTCCTGCAACAATGAAATAGTGACAGCTAGACAAAATGTCACCAACAAAAGTCTTTAAAAATTTAAAGAACCTGATAAAGCCCTCCATTCCACATCTGCTGTGGAAGGAAATGGCCTCTGGTGAGTGCCTCTGTTGCCCATCCTCCCCCAACACCTCTACAAACGCCCCCATCCTCATCTACTCGCCGCAGGGCTTCAGGTCCGCTCGCAGGAGGATTTGGAGCACCAGGAAAGCCCCTTATATCTGAGCCTGGTGAACGAATAGGCTGATACTTTTCAAGCGTTTGGAGGATCAAAGCCTGAGATCTGAGCCTTGGCAAGAACACACCCGCCTGCAGGTGTGGGTGGGCCGGAACCCAGGAGCCCTGGATCAGCAGAGCCAGGTGCTTTGCCTCCACCTGGCTGGGCCTGCCTGCCACCAAACGGGTGTGAGGGCTGGCCCCATCGGGTCCCCAGGCCGATGCTGTAGAAAAGGGAGGATTTCAAACCATTGTAATTACATTAATTCAGGAATCGGGGGGAGGGGTGGCCAGGGAGTGAAGGGTAAAGAAGAAAACAATAGCCCCTGGTATACCAGGCCCGATTAACCGGTTAGTATATCTTATTTGTACCCAATCTTTTGTTCTTTTCTCTTCTCCTCTCCGCCCCCTCCCCCTCCTCTTCTCTCCTCTCCCCCCTTCTGTTCTCTCCCTCCCTTCCCTTCCCCCCCATTTTTTTTCCTTTCTTTTCCCTTTCCTACCACTTTTCTTGCTGTGGTATTACCAGATGATGGGTCCCGCTGGGGGTTCTTTCTGGGTCTTTGGTATCCTGAACAATAATAACAAGACATACAGAAAAAGTAGCGAAGGTGTACCATTATTGAAGGAGGAAAAAAGGTGTGCTGTACAGTGCAACACTGGGCCAGTGCAAAGGCTCACAGCAGCCCCACGGATACAGGAAAGGGGTCTTTGTCTTTTTTTTTTTCCATCTTCTCAGCAGTCAATAGACATTTGAGTGTTTCTGCCTTTTGGTTATCGTGAGTAACGCTGCTATGAACATTCAGGCACAAGGTTTTGCACAAACACATTTTCAGTTCTTTTGGGTATATGCCTTGAGTAGACTGACTGGATCACATAGTAATTCAACTTTTTGAGAAAATGACAAAACATTTTTCAAAATGCTACGCTATTTTGCCAGGCGTGGTGGCTCATATCTGTAATCCCAGCACTTGGAAGGCTGAGACAGGAGGATCGCTGCAAGTTTGAGCCTACCCTGGGGGATATACAGTGAGTTCAAGGCCAGCCTGAACTACATAGCAATATCCTGTCTGAAAAAACAATAACAACAACCCCCCCCAAACAAACAAAAAATAAACAAAATGCTCCTCCATTTTGCATTCTCCCTCCCCTCAAAATGTTATAGTTTTCCACATCCCTGCCAAGACTTTTTTCATTTATTTTTGTGATACTAGGCATCCTAGTGTGTATGAGAGAGTATCTGAATGTGGGTTGATTTTCATTCCCTAATGATTGATGATACTGAGCATCTTTCATGTGCTTGTTAGCTATTTGCTTAGCTTTTGGGGGAAATGTCTATTCAAATCCTTTGTTCATCTTTAAAGAGGGTTGTCTTTTTATCATAGAGTTGTAGGAGTTCTTTATATATTCTGACTACTAGACCCTTATTAGGTATATGATGTGCAAATGTCTTCCTCCTATTTTGTGAGTTCTCTTTTGTGTCTTTTATTTAATTAAATTAATTAATTAATTTTTGAGACAGGGTCTCGCTATGTCATTCAGGCTTGCCTTGAACTCACTTATGCAGCCTAGGCTGTCCTCGACCTCATGGCAGTCCTCCAACCTCAGCCTCCTGGGTGCTGGGATTATGGGCATGTGCCACCATGCCCGGCAGTAGTGTCTTTTAAACCATAAAGTTGTTTTTTTTTTTTTTTATTTTGATAAAATCCAATTTATTGCTTTTTCTTTGGTTGCTCATGATTTTGTAATAGTTTCATCTAAGAAACTATTACAAAATCCAAGGCCATAAAGATTTACATCTATGAGTAAATTTTGTTCCATGAATTGCTCTTTTATTTAGGTTTTTGATCCATTTCAAATTCATTTTTTGCACATAGTATAACAAGAATTTAGCTTCATTCTTTTGCTTGTGGATGTCCAGTTGTCCCAGCACCTCTTTGTTGAAAAGACTATTTACCCTCCCCCCCCCACTGAATGGTCTTGGCATCCTGTAGAAAGTCAATTGGCTACCATTACCATATCAAATAATAGTAATAATAGCTAGGCATCCCTGCCTTGTTTCTGTTGGGAAAGAGTTCTCTTTTTTGTGGGTTTGGTTTTGGAGGTTGTTTTTAAGAAGAGATCTTGCTATGTTGTCTCGAATGGCCTTGAACTTGCAAATCTTCTGCCTCAGCCTCCTCAGTAGCTGGGAAGACAGAAGTGTACCAACATATAAGGTGAGAAAGGGACCTCTTATTTTGCCATTAAGTATGCTGTTTGACATGAGTTTTTAAATGTATGTGATAATACATAAGATGTAAAATATGTGGTATTTTAAGCTGGCACAGGAATTTTCCTTCAATTCTACCACACTAATGTTTAATCATAAGTAAGTTTTGAATTTTTTCAGCTACAACATTTTTCTATAGGTATCAAGATCATTTGTTTCTTCCTTAATCACATAATGTGGTGCATTACATGAATAGCTTTTCTGCTGTTGCAGTGCTCTGGCATCCCTGAGAAAACCAATTACAATTCTTTACTAATGTGAGTTTCTTCCCTAGCTCCCTCACTTAGATCATGTCTTGGAGGGGCAATGTCATTTCCTGTCTTGGCTCCATGTCAAAAGCTCCAGTTTCTTAGCTGGAATGTTCTAGAAGGCTCTGCAGCTTGAATTTACTAATTAATGATGTGCTGAGAGTGGCCAAGAGTCTCTAGGGCAAAGCCTGTTGCTTTCAGCTGCATATTTGTGGAGGGACCAGGTGAAAGCCAAGTTGGGGGGTAAGTCATAGTCTTCTAAAGACACCTGCCTTTTTTTTTTAGCAAAAGAATTCAAATTCTCTGCCCTTATTTATAAGGTTTATTCTGTCTCACAGATGCTTTTGTTTAGAAAAGTTTATCATTTTGTGTTGTGAGCAGTTCTGTCTTGGTTACTTTTCTCTTATTGCTGAGACAAAATACCTGACACCCAGAATTAAGAAAGGAAATGTTTATTTAGCTCACAGTTTGTGGAGGTTTCAGTCCTCGGCTGGCTCCAAGGCAAGGTGACACATGGCAGAGGGCAACCATTCATGGCAGTGGAAGATAGCAAAAAAAAAGGAAGAGCAAAAGGGAGCAGTGGCAGCAAGCAGCCTATTTCTCTCCCTTACATATGCAAACTAACCGCCCCAGGGCGGGAGCAGCACTCACACCCGTGAATCAATCATAAACTCTAGGGGCCTGCCCCATGACTGCATGGGCTTTGGGAGGACATCCAGAACCAAACCATAGCAACTCCCCATGTGCTGAACACTCAGTTCAGTGATGCCCCCCTCTCCCCCCTAGTTCTAGGCCCTGTGCTAAGTGTCCTACAAAGAGTATTTCATTTGCTCCCCTTCATCTCCCCATGGTGTAGGTGTATCTCTATTCTGTTCATGAGGAACCTGAAGCAGAGACAGGCGGACCTGTCAGTGCTCCTAAGACAGAGCTGAGGCTCAAAATCAGGTCTGTCCCACTGCAGAGCCTGTGCTCACAACCACTGCTGTCTGCCCGCTGGGCAGCTCGCCTTGTCTGCCCAAGTGTGGCATTTTTAAAATGGCCTAAAAACTCCCGTGATCAGCATCAGGTTCTGGCAGCGCCATGTGACCTGTGCATGACCGAGCATTACCAAGTGTGACTGGTTGGAGTCATTTGTGGTTCAGCTGGGCTTGGTGTCAGCTGTGACACATGCCTTTGGGGAAATTGTGGTATGTGCTTTTTTCTAAGCTTTTAGAAAAGAATAGCTTTATTTAAGATATAACTCATTTGCCACACAGTTTCCCAGTTTAAAGCATACAATTCAATGGTTTGTGTATATTCACAGACTTATACAACCATCTCCAGAAGAAATTTTGACATTTTCTTTTCTTTTTTTTTTTTTTTTCTCCAGTACCGGGAATCGAACTCACGACCTCGTGCTTGCCAGGCAGGTGCTGTGCCGCCAAGCTAAATCCCCAGCCCCTGGGCATTTTCATTATCCCCCAAAAGACACCCTGTACTCATTGTCCCCCCCTATTTCTTTCCAAACTCCCCCAGACCAAGATAACCACCATCTGATTTCCATCTCTATTGATCTGCCTGTTCTGGATATTTTGTACAAATGTGCGGAGAAGGACATTCTTTAATGTATCTTTCAATGTATTACCTATTTGGGATTTGGGCCTGACCAAGCCATATGATTGTCTGATTTTGGAGGAAGTGTAGCAAAAGCATTTTAGTGTAAAAGGAAATGATAGCAGGACGTGTGTCCCTGTGGAAAGCTTCTGGGACAACATCAGATGCTTTGCTGAGATATGCCCGCAGGAATGATAACACGATGGCTAACTAAGTCAAGTCTCATTCCTGTGATAATTAAGTTGTATTGTCTTTGCTAATTTTGTTAATTATTCCTCCCATTTGCCCTGTTGCTGCTTTTGGTTTGTATCCCAATAAAAGTCTACAGAGGATGGTAATTGGTGAGTCAGTCCGAGAGGCTGAAGCCCCCTGACCCCGTAACTGTCTCTCTCTTGTTTTTCGTTTCATCTGCGGGCACCTTGTTCTCAGGACTTGTCACCCCAGACAGATACTGACTATACAGTGACACAAATGGAAACATACAAAAGTCTATGTGCCTGCTTCCTTTCACTTTTAATGATGTTTGCAAGGATCATCCAAGATGTAGCATGTATTGATACTTCATCTCTTTTTTCCTTTCTTTTTTTCTTCCTTTTTTTTTTCTTTCTTGTGGTATTGGAGATTGAACCTAGGCCCTTATACATGTGTTCTACCACTGAAGTATATCCTCAGTTCTTCATTTCTTTTTCTTTTTCTTTTTTTTTGTCTTTTTGAGACAGGGTTTCACTATTCAGTTTAGGCTGGCCTTGAGCTCACTTTGTAGCCCAGGCTGGTCTTGAACTCACAACAATCCTCCTGCCTCAGCCTCCTGAATGCTGGGATTATAGGTGTGTGCCACCATGCCAGCATTACTTTTTAATACCAAGTCATATTCTATTATATGGACATACCATATTCTGTTCATCTGTTCACCAGTTGATTTTTTTTTCTACATTTGACTATTATGAATAATGTTGCTAAGAATATTCATGCACAAGTTTTTATGTAGACATGTGGTTTAAATTCTCATGCTTTGTTTTTTGTACAGTACATAAACATAAATTATTCTGTGATTATCTTTGTCCACATTCAATTTAACTTTCTACAGGTGGAAATATTCAGCCAGAGCCAGGTGTGGTGGGTGATGCACGCCTGTAATCCCAGCACTCAGGAGGCAGAGGCAGGAGGATTGCTGCAAGTTTGAGGCCAACCTGGGCTATATAGTTAGTTCAGGGGCAGCCTGAGCTATACAGGAAGACCCTGTCTCAAAAAAAAAAACAAAAAAAGAAAGAAAGAAGGAAAGAAAGATAGAAAGAATATATTCAGCTGGGCTTGGTGGCATGCTCCTATAATCTCAGCACTCAGGAGGCTGAGGCAGGAGGATCACCATGAGTTCAAGACCAACCTTGGCTACATAGTCAGTTTAAGCCCTGCCTGAACTGTGTAGTGAGACTCTGTCTCAGAAAACAAAGAACAACAAAACAAAACAAAAAAAGTAAGTGTCTCCCCTTTAAAAACACAGCTAAAAAGAAATGTGCTCATGAATGGAGCACTGGGTTCATTTACTAATTGTAAGTGTGTGAATGAATGGGAAATGGTTTCCCCAGCATGGGAGAGGGTGTTTATTATATCCTGGACTGAGTCAGAGTCTAGCAGATCTGAGGTCCAATTCCTGGTTTTTTTTTTCTGGTACCGGGAATTGAACTCACGACTTTGCACTTGCCAGGCGGGTGCTGGGCCACTGAGCTAAATCCCCAGGCCCCCAATTCCTGTTAACATGGGGCCTCCTCTGACCCTTGTACCATACCGCAGTGATTCTGGAGTTAGGCCTCCTGCTGTTCCCACTGCAGGGTTCCCTGCTTCAACAGTGATAAACTAGTCCAGTCACTTAGGTCAAACAGCTGGAGGTGACCCCTCGTCCTCTCTGTCACACTCTAATGCGGTAACTCCTCTCCACCTACATTCAAAATATATACAGGATCTGACCACTTGTCACCCTGGCTCAAGCTTTGGTCATCTTCCCCTAGATTAGGACAATGGTCTCCTCACTGGTTTCTCTGTTCTGCCTTTGTCCCCATAGTCTGTTCTCTCCACAGCAACCTGATCCTGTCCTGTCCTGCTCGGCCCTTCGCACTCCCATGGGCTCCCTCAGCACTAAAGCCAAAGTCCTCTCATTGATCGTAAGGTCTCATTGATCGTAAGATCCCAGCACTCAGGAGGCTGAGGCAGGAGGATCATTGCGATCTGGTGATCTGACACCTGGTTTTCTCTCCTACTTCCGCCTCCTCCACAGTCCTCTTCGATCTCTGGGAATGAGGCAGAAGATTAGGGTAGGGCAAACTGGCTGGGGAAGTGGGCATGACCTACCAATTAGAAAGTTCCAGGACACACAGGCAGAACAGGTTCCAAAGCCCTGTGCCTGGAACCAAGAGGGCTGTCTATTGGGAGCTGATCAGGCTCTCAATTTTAGAGACAAGCTTATGGAAAAGGATTAAATAAAGACAATTGCAAATATGGTTAATGGGGGTCCAGGAAGGCCAGAACTCTAGGAGTTAAGACAAAGACTTTCTGGATCACCTGTATTTATTTGGTTTTTAAACAAGTTGGAGGGAGGGCATGAGGGAAAGTGAAAGGGAAAGCTGAGGCAAAGGCAGGAAAGGGAGCAAGGCCTTGTGAAACAAAGGATTAAAGACATTCGAAGCAGTAAATCTTGTTCATTGGGAGAACCAGCTTATCTCTAAGGTTGGCAGCTTACTGCTCTGGAATGGGGAGTGAGAGCCCGTGTCCTCAGGCCACCTTCAGCTGTGATGTTCTCTTGTTTTCAGAGCACTGTGGTCAGCAACGGAACCCTTATACAGCGTGGTCCTCAGCAGTTGCCTTCAATTCTTGCTAAAACTTGAGCAGGTGTTTGGTAGGACAGTCTAGACCCGATTGATATCAGTTTGAGGAGGGGCAGAAACGAAAGGCAGCCACCGTAGTTTTCATAGCCACTGTGCTGTCTTTCACAGTGTTCCGCTCTCACCCTGAAGAGCGTGCTTCTCTTCCTACTTTAATTGGCCCACATTCACTCTGCAGAGCATGTTTCTTTTCATACCTTTAAAATATATAAAGGGGCTGGGGATTTAGCTCAGCGGCATAGCACCTGCCTGGCAAGCGCAAGGTCGTGAGTTTGATTTCCGGTACCGGAAGAAAAACAAAAACAAACAAAAAAACCAAACAAAAGATATGAAACCTCACTACCTTTTGTGCTTGTCCTGACTAAGTCTTTGTTCTGAACAGAACGAACCTAGGAACCACCTCTAGAAGGAGCCTCCAGCGCCCCAAAACCTGTTAACAGGACCGCTATGCAAGCCGGCCTGGTCTGCTTCTGCCCAGGGCCTTTTGCCCTTGCTGCCACACTCCTGCCGGATAGCTACAGAGTACCCGCTTCCCAGTCCTAACCTGGGCCAAGGGGCACCTGCCCTTCGAGGTCCTCCCCGGCCTCCAGCGGAAAGATGAGCCCCACCGCACTACTTTGCGACCCACTCACTCCGCTCTGTTTTTCACCTTGGCACTTCTCACCTTCTCAGGTAGTATAGAATTCACTTTTTATTGCGTTTAGTGTTCTTCCCTTCTCCCCTCCCCCGTCCCCCAACCTAAAGTGGGCACAGATTTTCCACTGTTTGGTTCCAGAGTCTGGCACAGTGCCTGGCAGGCAGTAGGGCCTTACAAGATGTTTGTTAAATGAATAAACGGCCAGGTCATTCAGTGAGATTAGCTCATCCCACATTGCTTCTCCTCCTCCTCTCTCTCCAAACACAACTGTCTTGGGTTTGCACATGTTTTTGTTCCAAGCCCCGTGGCTAATTTCCCACATGGAGGTATTCTCTGAAACTTCCTTATAAATGTGCTTTGGGGGAACATTTCCCTATGAAAAGTCTATGTGTTTATCTGCCATCCTCTGGGCATGCCAGAAGCAAAGCGGGCAAGCTGTCACATCCAAAGCTTCCTTCTGAGAAAGAGACCAGGGGTTGCTTTGGCCTCAATTTTCTGTGAATCAAAACTTACGTTAGTTCATTTACTCATTGGCAGATTCAGGTTTCAAGAACAATATACACTTTGGGGAAGTCCATCTTTAAAGAAGAAATGCAAAAGTATAGAACTAGAAGCCCAAGTAGTATTTATTTAGAATGTAAATACAAATCACTACAAACTCCAAATTAAAAAAAAAAACAAAAACTAAGCCTGGCGTGGTGGCACACATCTGTAATCCCAGCACTCAGGAGGCTGAGGCAGGAGGATCGTTTAGAGTTCGAGACCAGCCTGGGCTACAAAGTGACCTCAAGGCCAGCCTGAACTGTGTAGCGAAACCCTGTCTCAAAAAAACCAAAAAAAAAAAAAAAAAAAAAATTAATGGGAAGCAAGGATTGTGATTGCAATAGCCCTCCATTAATATTAATTAAAACTCCATTAATATTTTAATGGAGTTTTTTTGTTGTTTTCTTTTGATTTTTGAGGCAGGGTCTCACTAGGTAGTGTAGACTGGCCTTGAATTCACTTGTGTAGCCCCGGCTGGCCTCAAACTCACAGTGATCCTCCTGCCTCAACCTCCTGAATGCTGGGATTGCAGGCATAAGCCACCAGGCCTGGCCTAATGTAGTTTTTAGATACATGCTTGTAATTAGGTTATTTAGTCAAGTATTATGGTTTTAATCTTGAATTTTGAGTACCCTTTGAATATTTTGCTTTTGGTGCAGAAATGAGTGCAATAAGAATTATATGTATGTAGGGGATATAGCTCAGTGGCATAAGCGCCTGCCTGGCAAGCACAAGGTCCTGAGTTTGATTCCTGGAACCAAAAAATAAAAATAAAAATAAAAAAGTATCAACTTAAAAAAAAAGAATTTTATATATATATGTCATTATTATATTAGAATAAATCTGAATCAATCAAGACATGTTACCTTTTCACAAATCTGCCACTGGAGACTATGGCATAAGGAAATGTGCCTGGTTATCAAGTTGACCAGGGGTGGATTGTGGTGGATTAACTAATAGTGAACTTGTAACACCCAGCTGATATGAATCAGCCTGGGTCTGGCTGTGGAAGGCCCGCCTGAGGATTGTTGCCAACAGCATAAAAAAAACTGGCAGGAAGATGGTGTACTATTGATTCTCCTGGAGAAACCTGTTGTGCTGATTTTCTTGATATGAACTCAGCTGTTTTCCTTGTCAGAGGACTAGGGTCCTTGCTGTCGCTTAGGATGGCTGCAGTTCTTTTCAGGGGAGCTCTGGTCTTTACTTTGAGCGTCGCTTCCCAGCTCTAGTGCAGATCCCTCAGCATGCAGCACTGATCCTTCATGCTGCTGGTGCAGACTTTCCAGCTTCCACCACTGAGCATTGGGCCCTCCCAGCACAGATCCTTGATACAGACTTGCATGAGACATGGTCATGGTATCTAGGCCTCCAGCTGTACTCGTGGAGGACATTGCATGAGCTCTAGGTCTTCAGCAGAACTCGTGTAGGACGTTGTGGTGGGGTCCAGGCCCTAAGCTGGATTCTTTGGGTCTCTAGTGTGTGGACAGATCTCCTGTACTCTTTTGCACTTGACTCTTTGGGTGAATATTATAAAATAATCCTATACCTTATGTGTCCTGTATTAAATCCATTCACTTGTAAAGGCTGACTACAACAGTGCACATAATTGATAGCATTTTATAATAGAAATTGGTGAATAGAGGTGGCTAACTAGCAGTGGCTAATGAGTAGTGCTTAACTGGTAACCAGTAATGTGATGGTAAACTAGTTGTAACTAACTGGTAACCAACAACCAGTTAAGGTTAACGTGGGTAGTGACCAATGGTTAACTAGTTTCAGGTAACAGGTTACCAGAAGCAGTTAACTAGTTGTGATAAGTAGTAATTAGTAACTAGCTTTGGTTACCTAGTGTTGAGTTCCTGTAATTAGCGATGATTAGTTGTGGGTAGATGATAGCCAGTAACTAGCATTGGCTAACTAGTTGTGACAATGGGTAGCCAGTAGTGATGATTAACTAGTTGTGGGTAAGTGGTAACCAATAACTGGCAGTAATTAACTAGTTTGTGGCTAGTAACCCATTGCTAATGATTGTTAACTAGTTGTATGTGACTGGTAATTGCTGGTGGCAACCACTAACTAGCAATAGTTAACTAGCTGTGAGTAACTAGCTATTAATTAGCTGTGAATGACTAGTTTATAGCAGGTGGTTAACTAGCAGCTGATAACTACCATTATTTAATGGGTTGTGGGTTACTGGTAACTGGTGACTAGCAATGGTTAATTGTGGCTAGCTAGTAATCAGTAACTACCATCAATTAACTAGTACTTGGTAATGCATTGTAATTAATAGTAGTTAACTACTTGTGAGTGACTAATAACTGGTAAATAGCAGTAGTTAACAAATTGTAGACAATAACCAGTAACTAGCAACATTGAACTAGTTGTGTGTGCTATGGGTTGTGTCTAGCTGTCCCCAAAAGCCTCACGTGGTCATAGGTGGGGCTTTTCCAGAGGTGACTGCATCTAGAACATGTGATGCTAATATTAAGGGTGTGTGGTTACTAAATTAGTCCACTGATTCATTTGGCATAGTTCTGGGTAGGATTAAGGGTGCCCCACCCTGATGTGAGTGCCATAGCCTGCGTAAGGTGTAAAGGACAGAAAGGGGGTCACTGCTGGTCGCTTGTTTCTTGCCGCCTTGCTGCCTTCTGCTTGCCATGAGCTGTTTCTCCTCTGCAATGCCCCTCTGCCATGCCACCCTGCTTTGGAGCCAGCCAACAATGGACTGAAGCCTCTACCAACTGTGACCAAATAACCTTTCCTCCTTTAACTTTGGGTGCTGCCTGTTTTGTCTCGCCAACAAGAAAAGCAACAGACATTTGGTAACTAGTGATGATTAACTAGTTGTGAGCAACTAGGAATTGGTAAGTAGTGGTGGTTAACTAACGGCTGGTAAGTAGCTGCTTATAACTGGTATCAGTTAGGGGCTGGGGATTTAGCTCAGCGGCACAGCACCTGCCTGACAAGCGCGACATACTGAGTTCGAGTCCCGGTACCAGAAAAAAACCAAAAAAAAAAAAAAAAAAAAAGAAAAAAAATAACTGGTATCAGTTAACTAGTTGTGAGCAATTAGTAACTGGTAAGTAGTGATAGTTAATAGTTGGAACTAGTGTTCCATGGCTAGTTACCTGCAACTCATTAGTAATCACTATTGTTCTTTAGCCAGTTGTGTATCACTGGTAATGGATAACTAGTTGTGGATACCAGGGACTAGCCAGTTGTGGGTAGCCAATAAGTGTTAATTTGTTGTAGGTAAGTAATACCAGGCAACTGGCAATGGTTAGCTACTTGTGGCTAGCTAGTAACTGACCAGAGTACTTAGCAGATGACTTACACGCCTCCAAGAAAAGCTGGTTTCATTGAAATTAATGATTGCTTATGCTGTTTTTCACATTCTAGGGTCCAGGTGTTGCCTGTGGAGCTGCCCATAGTTAGGAGAAAGAATGGCAAGCTTAAAATGCACTACAAAATAGGCTTATTCTGCCTATATTCTACTTTAGCTGTTAAAAACGTACAGAAAAAACTAAGATGTATGTTTGTATACATAGCAGTATCTTCATGATCCTTACTGTGCCTATAACACATCATGTCACATAGGTCTGAACTAATTCTATTCACACCAATTTTGGCATGTTCCCAGTTTTCTGGGGTTCTACAGTCATGTTCCTAAAATTAGGAAGACAGCAAAGAGACCTTGTGTAGATTATATGATAGTTTATAGTGTGGAGATCATTGTCCTGTGATAAAAGGAAATTAATTTTGAGTAAAATGGCTGGTTCCAAAGCTACCCAAACTTTAAAGTCTCTGCATGCATATCATGAAAGAACCCTTTGGTAACAAGGGCGTTTTCACTGGCTATGCAGGACAGTATCATTTCCTTAGCATTTACTTAAAAATCCGTTTCCTTTATTATGCTTATATTTCTTACATTGACAGTTGGATTGATTATATTTTTGTTTAACCCTACCATTTTATTTCATGGCTTGCCTTTAACAATTTTCTGCTTTTCTACAGGCCTTTTCACTTTTAAAGAACAATTTCTTTATGCAGGCAAAAAAGTATTTGGTTATGCAGAATGTGTTTCATAGTTCATTGGGTTGTTTTTGTTTTAAATATTTTTGCATATGACTTTAAGGTGAAAAGGACACACATTTTAAGTAGAGTAAAATATAATTAGCAGGTTGTGGTGGTGCATGCCTGGAAGCCTAGCACCCTGAGAGACTGAGGTCGAAGGACCAAAAGTTCAAGCTCAGCCTGGGCAATTTAGTGACACAGGCAGTCCCTGTCTCAAAATAAACAAGGACAGGATGGAAGTTAGTGAGAATCACCAGCGTCATAAAACAAATACATAATCTATAGAACCTCTTGTAGTTTTCTTTCTTTTTTGCCTTGCTTTACTTATTTACAAGTAGATAAACACATCTGTATTAAATCTGGTACTTGATTTTTCTGCAAGTTATTTAGGGCTCCTGGAATTTATTTGGCATCAAATAAAATTATATTAACTCAGCTTTATCTTTTACAACATTATGCTTTCACTCTTAATATGGTGAATTGTGACTTCTCTGCTGATTTTAAAAACCACCTGCAATGCATGAAATATATATAAATTATAAAATAGAAATATAAATGAATAGGCATACACAGAGAAGTCACTTATCTATTTTCTATTCAGACCTATTGAGGAGTCTATATCTTCATCTCTCATTGCCACCCTGTTAAAATGTATTTACTAATTGATATTACTGCTTTCTAAAGTATCATTCTTCCTTTATTCTCTGGAATTATTTTTACTAATTTCATACTTTTTTGTTCAAGGAGACCTTTAATTTTGACATTACCATGTAAAAAGAACTCTCTTCTTGCTATTTTTAATTACAGTGGTGTGAACTTAGACAGACTTTTGGTGAATATTAACAACTGTACATCTATGCTACATCCACATGCTTCTGTTTTTTGTTTTTGTTTTTTTTAGGCAAGGTCTCTCTGAGTTACTAATTTTCCCAGGCTTCCCTGGAGCTTGTGATCTTCCTGCTTCAACCTCCCAGAGTTCTGGCGTTACAGATCTATATTACATACTCAATTAGCTACTGTATTTTTTTTCCATTGTTCAGGAAATTACTTCTTATTTTTTCCTTTGGTTTCTGAAGTGAACAATCTTACCCTTCAGAGATACTCCCTACCCTTTCAAGAAGGCTTCCTCTTATCTTCAATTGTTTTCTGCTCATTTTTGTTTTTTGGGGTGGTTTTTTTTGGCATATTTTATGGCCTATGCTCTAGAACAGTAATAAACAGTTTTGGTGCTAAAACAAAATATTGTCTTCATTCTTACTTTATTGAGAATGCTCCTGACACACAGCTCCTTAAGGATCTTAACCTGTAACACCCAAAGCAGATCATAGCACATCTGATCTGTAAGGGGATTGTTGGAGTAGTTGCCTACACAATCTGCCCCTGAATAGAGGATGACTTTCTATGCCTGCCTTCATCTACCCTGGCTTGACTCTGCTTTTTCTTTAACAAGTTTTTGCTTCTTTGGTTTTTTTGGTTTTTTGTTTGTTTTTGTTTTTGTTTTTTTGAGACAGGGTCTCGCTATGTAGCACAGGCTGGCCTTGAACTTGAAGCAATCCTCCTGCCTCAGCCTCCCAAGTGCTGAGATTATAGGTGCATGCCACCACACCTGGCTTCTTCAACAAGTTTCATGTTTGAAGTTCTCTTAAATTGTCAAACACTAAGTGTATATGTTTATGCAGTATAATATAATGCTTTGATATATATTTATATTTTCAAATGATTGAATCATGAAAATTAACACATCCATCTCCTTTTGTACATCTCCCGTGGTTGAATGTGGACAAGAATTTTGTTTTAGTTCATTAAAGTTAATGATTTTAAGGAAATAGTCTTTCCCTTAACTAATGTATTCAATCAGAATTAAGTGCTAAATTTCATCAAATTCTGTGTATACTTGAACACACACATTTTTATCTGCTTGCAGAAATGTGAGGATATTAGCCTGGCATAGTCGTACATGTCTGTAATACCAGTGCTCAGGAGGCTGAGGCAGGAGGATTGCCATGAGTTTGAGGCCAGCCTAGGCTGCATAGTGAGTTCAAGGTCAGCCTGCACTACGTAGGGAGACCCTGTCTCAAAGACACCAACACCCCCCAAAAAGAACAAATGTGAGGATATTAAAAAGGACCAAATTTTCTAGTAGTCTAACTTAGATTGATTCTTTGCTCAATTTTTAAGTATTTATAACAAGGTCATATTTACTTAAAAACACATCTCTGTTTTCTCTATTGTATTATTTATGATTTTCACAGCAGGATGAATATATATGTTTAAATTTTAGAAACAATTGTAAATTAATTCTGCCTTGTTCTACATTAGAAATTTTATTTCCTATGACTGTTGATACCAAATGTAAGAATTTGGATAATTTCCATCACTTTGAGTAATTACATTTTCATTGAAAAATATATCTTTCACTGTGATCACTGTGATGGATTTAAAATTGCCTACATGAATTTGTTCATGGTTTCTTCCTCATATTTAATGTTGTTAATGTTTGTTTTCTCTAAAATAATTTCTCTATCTCCAACCTGTCTGAATGATACCTGTTTTATTGATCTTCTCATAGGACCAAGTCTACAGACTTCTTTGAACTTGTTTGATATGTGCTTTATTTTCTTACTCTCCTTTAATTTGTAGTCCCTAAACTTGAACTATTTTACATGTATTTCTTTTTCTGTTTGGGAAAGATTATTTCACATGTGTATTTCCTTTTTAATAAATAATACATGTATATTTATGCACATACTTACTTTTATTTAGACACATTCTAGAAGGACCACCCA
>NW_004955484.1:8029487-8044490 GCF_000276665.1 Chinchilla lanigera
AAAGCCTGCTCAGCACCCCCTCCATGTGGTCTCCATCACTACGCTCCATCTTACCTTTCTTCTTATGACTTCCTGTGTTTGCCAATGGCAACAGCCCTGGCACTGAGCTGGGTTTTCTCTGAGAACAAGGCCGCTGCTGACAAACAGATTAAGTGCTGGGAGAGTCATGCCTGAATCGAGCCTGACAGGAACACCCCGCTGAACAGAGTCAGTGTGGTTCTGGCTGTAGAAGACCCAGCTGAGGATTGTTGTCAGACCCGGAAGAAAAGGAGAACAGGAAGTGGGATTTCATGCTGATTTTCCTTGGAAGGACCTTATCCAGAATCCTGGAGGTCTCTGTTACAATTCACCTATGGGGCCTGTGGGAGACTCCAAGCAGCGTCTTACCTCCCCCACCAGCCTCCCACCCTCAGAAGAGCTTTGGCTGAGGTTCTCTTTGGAGGAGCTCGGTCTTTGCCTCCACCTGGGTGTCATCTGTTGGTGCAGACACTCTAATTTTCAGCACCAGCCCTTGGGCTTTCTGGTGCAGGCTTCAGTCTTGCGCCATAGACCCTTGGCCTTCTGATGGGAACTCAGGGGGCATCGCCGTGGGTTCCAGGACCTTGGCTGGGTTCCTCGGGTCTCTAGTGTTCAGACTAATCTCTTGCACTGTTCTACATTTGACTTTTTGGGTGAATATTATAGAATAATCCTATAAATTATGTGTCCTGTATTAAATGTATTCTCTTGCAAACCCTGACTGTAACACTCACGAAACCCTAATCGGTGTGTGCCTCTAGGATGTACAAAGGACCACAATCAAAGAGATTTTACTGTCATTTTGTAGTCTCTTTTTTCTACTTAATTATGCTTTTAACATATGTTTGTATTACAAATACGGCCAACAGATATTTAGATTAAAATATTAGGGTTTGCATAGTTGTAAATCCTTTAGATAATTATAATAAAAATAGTCAGAGAAAAAAATCCAGCATTTAGAATTTCTTATTGGTAAAAAAAAAAAAAGAATTGCTTCTTGGTATATGTTTGCAGTACATGATGATTAAATCCATTGTGTGGAACTGGAACATGTATGAAACACATCTTAATTATTTTAATCACTAGTTACCCACAACTGGTAACCTATCTCTAGTTGCCCACAGCTAGTTAAAATTACTAATTAACAGCTAGTTACACATTGATAGTTACCTGCAGCTAGTTCTCTGTGACGAGTTAAACATTACTAATTACCTATTACCAATTAATCATCACTACCAGTTGCTAGTTACAAAATACCAGTTACCAGGTGTTTAAAATTATGTGTTAACTTCAAAGGTTACCTGCATGCATGGTACTTACAACTAGCTGTCCACAACTAGTTAAACATTACTGTTTACCTGTTACTAACTAGTTTTCTACAACTGGTTAAACATTACTGGTTACCTGTTACTAGTTAACAGGTTTATGCTGACTGGTACCACCAGGTATGAATGTTCCATTGGGTAGTTTGTACAACAGTGGTACAAACATGTAATCACTTTTATTGGGTTTTTTTTTGGTGTTTTTGAGACAAGGTCTCGCTATGCAGTTCAGGCTGGCCTTGAACTCTCAACAATCCTCCTGCCTCAGCCTCCCGAGTGCTGGGATTACAGGCGTGTGCCACCATGCCCGGCTTATTGGTCTTTTTACTGATGAAATTAATAAAAAGTCTATAAATGCTACATGGTGGGTTCAAGGCCAGCCTGAACTACATAGCAAGACCTTGTCTCAAGTAAACAAACAAATCAGAGTCCCCTAGCAGTGAGACATAGGAATTATGATCCTGTCGTGAACATGTTAAGAGACTAGGAGAGCCTGGTGTGTGGTACATGCCTGTGATTCCAGCACTCTGGAAGGCTGAGGCAGGAGGATCACAAGTTAGGAGCCAGCCTAGGCTACTTAACAAGACCCTGCCTCAAGATTAAAATAAAAATAAATGAAACAAAACAATAAAATGCGCTGGCAGGGACATAGTAGTTTAGAGTGAAGGCCCTGGCTTCAATCCCAAGTAAGAAAGAGAGAGACAGAGAGACTGAGACAGTGAGAGAGACAGCAGAGACAGACAGGGACTGAGACTGATTGGAGAAGTAAAATAGACTAAGGAGTAAGTAGTGAGGTAGGTGGAAAAGGAAGAGACAGCACCATCCTGGAATTAAGTAAAGAAAGTTTGTAAGGAGCGGGAAGCAACCAACTGAGCCAAATTCTGCAGCAGGTAGGTTGAGCAAGATCAGGACTGATTTCTCCTACAGAGGAAACCACTGCTGAGCTTTATGAGACATTTTGGTGGACTGTTGAGACAAGAACTTGACTAGAATTGGTGTGAATGAACAGGAGAGGAGAAGGAGACAAGCTCAGACCAGCTGTTGAGGGTTTTTTGTGTAAAGGATAGCAGAGGAATGAAGTAATAAGCAAGGGGGAGATATGAAGGCAAGATAGGAATTGTTCCCCAATATTTTACAATGAAAGTTTTCAAAACATACCAAAAGTTTAAAAGCTTTAAACACATAAAGACCCATCACCTAGATTCTACAACTCACATGTCATTACACTTGCTTTTTGACATATATGTCCATCCCTAATGTATGTTTTTCTTCCGGTACCAGGAATCAAACTCATGACCTTGCACTTGCCAGGCAGGTACTGTGCCGCTGAGCTAAATCCCCGGGCTGCTGAGCTAAATCCCCCGGCCCATCTATCCCTAATGTAGAATTTTTCTTTTCTTTTCTTTTTTTGAGACAGGGTCTCGCTATGTAGTACAGGCTGGCCTTGATTTCACTATGTTTACTAGGCTGGCCTTGAATTCACTTTGATTCTCCTGCTTCAGCCTCCCAAATGGTGGGATTACAGACCAAGTTGTATTTATTTTAATATTGATAAGTTAGAGGCCCACCAGCTTCGTGGAGGAGAGGTGTGGTCTGGGCTGCCTCATTATCCTCTGTTGCCAGCGTTTCAACAGCCTTTAGTGGTGTACGGCTTTCTACTGTGTCCTGCTCATATCTCAAGGTATTGCAGATGCTGTTGCAATACTGGGTTATGCTTTGGGTTATGCAATAGGAGCATCATAACCTAAGTCCTCTCAAAATAGTACTTCTCAAGTACTGCTCAAGACTCCAGTGTTTATGTACCAAGCTCTATCCAAAGCTTCAGAATCTTTAATTATTATTGGAGCCACTGAATTTTTGCCTATATATTTAGAAAATCAGTTTATATTAACACCCACGGCTGGGCATGGTGGTGCATGCCTGTAATCCCAGCATGTGGGAGGCTGAGACAGGAGGATTGTTTGGAGTTCGAGACCAGCCTGGGCTACAGTGAGCTCAAGGCCAGCCTGAACTGCATAGCAAGACCCTGTCTCAAAAAGACAAACAACCAAACAAAAAAAAATCCCCAAAAAACACCCACGATGGCAGCTTCACTTACAGGACTTATTTTAATTTCAGGAGGTGCACTTGGCCAACTTCTAGGAGGCATCATTGTTTACAAGTTGGAAATGTCTTGTAAAGCCCTGATGAGATTTATAATAGCTTCATCTACTGTATCAGTTGTATCTCTTAGAATAGTAATTTTTGTACACTGTGATCCAGTGAGGTTTGCTGGAGTCAATGAAAATTATAATGAGTAAATACAGTTTTGTATATTGGACTTTTAAATCGAATCCAACAGCAGAAATCTCAATCAATTAATAATTATTCAGTAACCTTAATGTACTTGTATCATTGTTGCAATTATTAGATGTGTAAAAGAAATAGCAAGCATAGTTTTATCTTTCATATGCAGGAAAAAAAATACTCCGACAACTGATGAGGTAGATGTATGACTTATTCACTCATAAAGTGCAGAGAAAAAATATATTGAAACGAATCAGAACCTAAAAGTGAAATTTTATGTTAGTGCAGGTAGCAAATAGCAGATACTACTGACTTCTGGACAATGGCAGTTTTACCTTTCGTTCTTGATTTAGTCTGTCTGTCTTCTTACAGTCACCGGAGAATGGATATGACATACATCTGGAAATATGCGTGGATAATAACTGCTTTACCCTAAATGGTAACAATTCAGGAACTAGGCAGAGAGTAATATTAAATATTGGGCAACAGAACTGGAACTAGAAAGCAAAGGCCTGAGCAAGTAAAACAAGTTATGAGAATAAGACGTCTACATCCAACTATAACAGAGGAGCATGTGGGAGACCAGCAGTCAGCAAATGTTACCAGGGGTAGTGGCTATCCACAGACTCAAAAAATTACTTTAAACTTCAATCATGATACAAACTTATTTAGACTATAGAATAATATATATCACAGATTTAAAAGAAAGACTATTAAATTTTTAAGGAAAACAAAGGTGAAAATCCTTGAAATTTAGAACAAAGTGAGAAGTTCTTAGACATATCATTGAGCACGAACTGTAAGTGGAAAAAAAGTGGTAAATTGTACTTTACCAAAATTAAAAGTTTTATGTTCAAAGAACTCTGTTAACAAGGTGAAAATGTTCCATAAAGTGGACAAAATACAAACTGAACATGCACAAGTATCTATAATTGGAAAGTTAATAGTATGTTGGTTAAAAGACCCTGGAAAAAAGAATATTAAATGAGAATTAGCTATTCTTTTGCTCTAGTGAGAAGCAAATGAAAAATATATAATTTTTATGAGGCTATTTTCTTTACACATTAGCATGTACGATATGTGGAAATAAATTTATCAATGATAATCAAAACTTTTATTAAGAAAAATACTTCATTGATATGCATACAAATACCCAAACTAAGCAAGAGAATGTTTATATATTTGAGGACTGTGATAAAGATGTTACTTCTCTGAAAATTATCTTTCTTGCAACATTAATAAAAAACTTAACAGAAAAAAAATTGATAAGTTAGAGAATGACTAAAAGCTGGTAGAAGAAATTCAGCAGGTGGAGGGGCTGGAGGTGCAGGATGAAGGGGTGGGGTTGCTGTAGCGATGGGGTGAGTGGACAAGAGGCACTGGGATCTAGAAGTAGGTGAGGGGTTTTGGTCTTAAAAAAGGAACACGGTCAAGCGGAGTGTGGTGGTGGCCTCCAGCAATCACAGCACTTGGGAGGCTGAGGCAAGAGGATCGCCATGAGTTGGAGGCCAGCATGGCCTGCATAGTGAGTTCAGGGCCAGCCTAAACTGCACAGTGAGACCCTGTCTCAAAAAAAAAAAAAAAAAAAAAAAGCAGAGTTATAGGAAGCAAGGAAGGGCATGGGGACCAATGCCAGGAGATAGGTGTACCAGGATGTGGGCACTTTCGCAAGTTTTCTTCCTGTGAAATCATCAGCTGAGAGTGAGCACAGGAGGATGAGTACATTCGAAGAGAGAGGAGAAGGTGTGAATAATTAGGAGAGCAAATGGTCTGTGAAAGGTAGCAATGTTGCCAGATCCCCCTGGGGCTCCATCTGAAGGGACTGGTCAGACATTTAAAAGCAGCCAATCACTTGAGATGTGAGTAAGAGTTGCCTCCTCAGTATTCTATAGCCGTGACGAGGAAGAGGCCAAGGAGAGAAAACAAAGAGACTGAGAAAAAGCAGCTGCTTTTGCTGCAGCACTAAGAGAAACAGACCCTAAGTCTGATTCTCGGGTCCCCAAGAACTCGACAACTACATTCATCTGCTACCACTGTTAAAAGCCAGGCCACCTCAAGAGGAACTGCCCTAAGAAGCCCCCTGAGCCATGCCCTGAATGCAAAGGTGACCACTGCAGACTGGTCTGCCCTCTGAAGCAGAGGCCCCAGAGCTCAGACCCATCCTACCAGTTAGTCCAACAGGAATGAGGGGCTCCAGGACATACTCTGCCTTCTCCCTCTGGCCAGACTGTCATCTCCATGGAGGAGCCCTGGGTAATCATGACTATAGAGGAAAATGAAAACAGCCTGTTGCTAGACACAGGTGCAAGTCTCTCGGTCCTTCTTTTCAATCCTGGCCTTTCTTCCAGCCGTCACACCTCAGTGAAAAGTGTCACTGGTTAGGAGGTAATCCACTATTTTTCACAACCCTTAGGCTGTAACTACTTTTTAGATCTTTCTTGCGTATCTCTGCCTTGCTGAGAAACCAGTTTGAAGATACCATCATGTATTACAGCAGCCACTGATATTTTCCTACTAATCTGTCCATAACTATAATGTTTGTATTGTTCCTATCCTATTTCATAAATGGATGTATGTTTATTACTATGTGTTTCCTACAACAACCATCGAGAATAGTCAATGAGGGGCTGGGGATTTAGCTCAGGGGCACAGTGCCTGCCTGGCAAGTGCAAGGTCGTGAGTTTGATTCCTGGTACTGGAAAAAAAACAAAACAACAACAAAAAAGAGAATAGTCAATGATTATTCAATCAGCCACTCATGTATAGCTCTATTTATTTTCTTTAGAAACCACTTTGAAGATACCAAAGTATAGTACAACAACCATTGATAATCTCCTACCACTTTTGTCTACCACTATTATTTGTCTATTTGTTTTCCTGAGAAACTATCTTGTAGATAACAATATGTAAAACAACAACCATTAATAATTTCCTACCTCTTTGTCTGTAATTCGGTAAGCCCCCTCTATTACTGTTATCCTTCTTTTACTCTTTAAAAAAAAAAAAAAGCAGCCAATGTGGCCGCAAGTTTTCTCAGTCTTATTCAGCTGCATGGGTGCAGTTTTGGAGTAGACAAGTTGGATTTAATGATGTTTGTGTCGCGGTGACCATAGCAGAGGCAGGGATGTTGAGCAGGTATGCCAAGCAGTGACTGTAAGGATGGACCATGGTGTGTAAGGTACACAAAGAAGGAAGTGAGAAGACCAGCAGAAGAGAGTGTGGGAGGGTGATAGATTAAAGGGTCGCCGGTTCCAACAGAGTTCAAGAATTCCTGGAGTTGGGACACGTTCACTGAGGGAGAAGAGATCAGGGAATCAAGAGATTTGTTTCCTTGGTCCTGGGAATTAAACCCAGGGCCTAGGGCATGCTAAACACCCGTTTTATTGCTGACACCCCCAGTCAGGAGGTTTTTTGTTTTAAAAGCTTTATTGAAATATACCTTATATATCATATAATCCATTCATTGAAAGTATGAAATTCAAGCTGGGCAAGTAAGTGTGTGCCTGTAACCCCAGCTTCTGGGGAGGCTGAGGCAAGAGGATCAAAATTTGAGATGAGTCCAGGCAACTTAGGAAGACCTTGTCTCAAAATTGAAAGAATATAATTCAGTGATTGTAGCATTTGCCTAGCATCCATGAGTTTCTGGGTTCAATACTCAGTACTAAAGAAAAAAAAGTATGAACTGCAGTGGCTTTTAGAATATTCACATAGTTGTGCACCTGTTACCGTCATCTATTTTAAAATATTTTCAATACTCCAAAATTAAACCCCACAACTCTTTGTCATCAATCCCAATCCTTCCCCTCCCTGGGAACCATTCTACTTTCTGTTTCTATGGATTTGAATATTTTAGAGATTTCATATAATGGAATCATGATACGGTCCTTTGTGACTGGCTTCTTTCACTTAGCATAATATTTTTAAGGGTTATCTTTTCTTTTTGGTACTGGTATAGGTGATTAAACCCAGGGCCTTTCCACTGAGCTACATTCCTAGCATTTGTCCTTTTTTATTTTCAGTTTAATTTTGGTTTTGTTTTTTTTTTCCAGTACGGGGAATCGAACTCATGGCTTTGCACTTGCCAGGCAGGTACTGTGCCGCTGAGCTAAATCCCCAGCCCTTCAGTTTAATTTTGGGACAGCGTGTCACTAAGTCACTAAGTTGCCTAAGCTAGGCTCAAACTTGAACTCTTTTTGCCTCAGCCTCCCAGAGTGCTGGGACTGCAGGTGTGTGTCCCCACTCCCAGCTAAGGCTCATTCTCTTTACAGATGTTGAAACGACTAAAAATTACCATTCTTAGTGTTAGAGGAAAGAAATTGTGCCAGCAGGTCAAATCATCATAGGATGAGGAAGATTGACTCAGGTTCTTCAGATGTCTGCCACGAGGGAAAAGGAGGTAGATAGAGCCTGCTAGTGCAAGAGGCAATGCCAGCCCACAGAAGGAAAGACTTATTCCAGGACGTCTAGTGACACAAAATGAGAAGGCTGGATGTGAAGGACGGGAGCCAAGAAAGTCAAGAACAAAGGTCATGCTCTTGGGCCACCAAGATCTTGCAGTCGTGCTTCTTGCTCTCCTTTCTAGAGCGTTTTCTTGGCTTCACCTGACCCAAAATGGCCTCCACAGCTCCAAAGCTACACACCCTTACCCTTTAGCTTTCATTTAGCTGATTAAGTCCCTGTTCCAAATTTTCAAGACCAAAAGCCTGACTGCCTCAGCCCAGCCTAAGAATCAGTATTCTCTGGGTCTGTTGTCCACCCTTGATCCAGTCGGCCATGGTCCAGGTGGTGGGCTCAGGGGCACAACATAAAGCTGGAGCAGTGGGCTGAGACCTTTCAGAACTGGAAGAGGTGGGAGAGACAAGGAGTGGTCTTCTGGGCTGCCCCAGGAAGCAGAAACAGCAGTGAGGCAAGGAGCAGGCAGACAGCTGGGCCGGGAGGTTTCCCAGTGATGCTGAGGTGAAACTCGGCTCTCCATGTGGCCTGCTCCCCACCTCAGGGTGGGGGTCAGCTTCTGGCTGGCCAGCATTTCCCTGTTTATCTTGGCAATGACCTCAGGGTCACTCATTGCTAGCTGGGCAGATAGGAGTCTACCTTCAGGCCTGGCTCTCACATCCTCCTCTCACCAGTGCTAAGGAGTTTGTTGCACCTTCTCATTTCACACAAGCATCAAGAGAGAGAACCGTCTCAAGAGATCAGCCAGAGCCCCAGCCTGCTGCTCACCCATAGTTGAATTTTCATGGAAGGAGACAACAGAGAAAGGAAAGGAAAGGTAGGTGTGATCGTATATGCCTGTAATCTTAGCACTTGGGAGGCAGAGGCAGGAGGATTGCTGTGAGTTTGAGGCTAGCCTGGGCTACATAGCAAGACCCTGTCTCAGAGAGCAACAGAGACAGAGACAGGGACAGAGACAGAGACAGAGACAGAGAACTAAAGGAAAGGACTCTCTGAGATGTTCTGAACTGTGGGGAAAATGAAGATGATTTTATTTTAGGTATTAAAAGTATTATGATTAAAAAATACATATACATGATAAAACCAACAGAAGTTCAAATAGCTTCACAGTGAAAAAAGAGTCTCTTCAGTTTTGGGGCTACTCTGTTATAGTTGAGTGAGCCAAAATTAGTCCAGGTTTTCTGCGTGACAAGGAAAAAAATTCCCAAGTGTTGTAGTCAGGGTTTACAAGGGAGAAGATTTAATACAGGACACATAATTTATAGGATTATTTTATAATATTCACCTAAAGAATCAAATGCAAAAGAGTATAGGAGATCTGTCCACACAGTAGAGACCCAAAGAATCCAGCTGAGGGCCTGGATCCCACCACAATGTCCTGCCCGAGTCCAGCTGAAGACCTAGAGCTCATGAGTCTAGCTGGAAACCTAGATGCCATGACAATGTCTCCTGCAAGTCAAGGATCTGTGCTGGAAAGGCCTGAAGGCCGGTGGTGGAAACTAGAAAGTGTGCACCAGTGGGATGAAGGATCTGTGCCAGAAGGCTGAGGGATCTGCAGTGGAGCTGGGAAGTGATGTTCAAAGTAAGGACCAGAGCTCCCTTAAAAAGAACTGCAGCCATTTTCAGTGACAGTGAGCTCCCAAACTCCTCCAATGATAAAAATGGTCAAGTTCATATCAGGGAAGCCAGCAGAACTAGCTTCTCCCCTTCCTCAGTGACAGCAAGGACCTGAGCCACTCTGATGATGAGAACAGCTGAGTTCATATCAGGAAAGCCAACACGACTAGCTTCTCCAAGAAGAATCAACAGCGCACCTTCCTCTCCGCCAGTTCTGCATTTATGCTGTTGGCAGCAATCCACAGGTGGGCCTTCTACACCCAGAATCATGCTGATTCAGTTCAGCTGGGTGTTACAAGGTGACCATTAGTTAATCCACCACACCAAGCATATACCTCTTAATAAGTAGTAAGTAGCTACATTTAGTGAAGATCATCAGACCACAGCAGCAGGAACAGGCAGAAAGGTGCCAGGAAGGAGAAAGAGAAAACCACTGCCATAGGCTAAGTTGCTGGTGGTGGTGAGGTTTTCTGCAGCAGAGCTGGTGGTGATATTGATGGTGTGCCAGGGGCATACTCAGGGCTGGCACATGGGCTCACAGGCTCAGGGCTGTGCTGGTGCCCAGAAGAAGGCGAAAGAGGAACCCTCAGTAAGTCAGGTTTCCAGTATTTCAAGGGTCAGACCCCTCTAACTCCACATACCTCCCATTGTGGTCAGATACCTTTAACTCTAGGTGAAGTCTCCTCCCATTCTGTATCTCACTGGTGTAAATGATCTTCCATCTCAGGCATCGCGACCTCCTAAGCTTAAACACGGATGATCATTGGGGCAGTGTTGTGCCCGTAGTTGAATGAAGGGAAGGGAGTGGATCCCTCAGCCTCCCTGGGCAGCTTTGTTTTTGGAAGCTGGGTCTCACTGTGCAGTTCAGGCTTACCTTGAACTCATTGTGTAGCCCAGGCTAGCCTTGAATTCATAGCAATCCTCCTGACTCAGTCTCATGAGTGTTGGGATTACAGGTGTGCACCACCATGCCTGGCTGGACAGCTTTTCTCACTGTACTAACTGTTCCTTTTCTTGAGGCAGCCAGTTCTTTCCGTGTCTTCCAGAGATATTTTATATGAAAAGGAACATTCTTCATATATATATATATATTTCTTTACATTTTTACACACTATCTGCACCTTACATTTCCCACCTAATATATTTTAGAAATTGTTCTCTATGAGAATATAGCAAGATTTCATTCTTCTTTCATTCCATTTTAACGGCTGCATAGTATTCTATGGAAATGACTGTAATTTGTTGAGCTGATTCTCTATTAATGGATAGTTCAGTTGTTTCTCATCTCTTACCACTACAAACTGGTCCAGGGAACAGCTTTGTAATATATTATTTCATAAATGTAAGGACAGATCTGTAAGATACATCCTAGAGGTACTGGCTATGAGAGATATATGCACTTTCAGTTTTTATGCTTTATATGAATCATGGTTCTGTGCAAGAAGCAGGTATTTTAAACAGAAGGAAACTCAATGGAGGAATTTAGGTGGTTGCAAAATTGTTGGGATGCCTGGAGAAGAGAGCTTAATCCTAGGCCTCCAAGGAACTAAGTCTCCAGAGAATCCACCACTGCAACTGCAGCCAGAAATTGAGACCAAAATGTCACTGTTGATATGTCTACCTAGGAGACTAGATACCCAGGAGACTAGAGATACCCAGGAGACTAGAGAATGGACCCTCAATCTTATTTGTCAGCAGAAACAATGAAAAGAACAGGGAAAATAGCATTTGTCTTTCTTTCACCTACCACATCACTTGTTAATGCACCCAACCTGTAGGACTTAATTTGTAACTGGAAGGCTAGCTGCAAGGGAGTCTGGGAAGTATAGATTTAGCTTTCCAGTGTCTCCAACCAGAGACAGTGGAGCGAGCCAGATTGTGACAGCCCATCCACATCATTCACTACACCCTCCATAGAGGTGGCACCAAATAACACTCCTACCAATACAGGAGCTATTCAACCCCAATCCAATACATGAAAAACAGTTCCTTAATGATTTGATTGGAATTTCTCCAGAGGTTGAGTATCCCATGTTTTAATTGTTTTGTTTGTGTTTTTGAGATAGAGTCTCCCTACATAGCCCAACCTGGCCTTGAACTCACTTATGTAGCCTATGCTGGCCTCAAACTAAAACAATCTTCCTACATCACCCTCGCGATGGCTGGGATTATAGAGTACACACACCATCTTGGCCACTTTGAGCATTCTGTCATACTAGCCATCAAAATATACTTCTCTGTGAATAGAATACAATGTGAGTGCTGCCCCCTAGAGTTGTTTAGGATTTCTATACTATGTGTAAATGAAAGTTACTAGTTCCTTCTGTAAATTCTTTATGTCCTTTGTCCATACTCTGGCTGGTCAGCCTACTTCCCTCCCTCCCTCCTTTCCTGTCTTTCTCCCTCCCTTCCTTCTTTCTTTTTAGGATATATTTAGCTGAAAACATATATTGGGCCTAAGCACATGCATCTTTGGTGCCACAGTTTTCCAAAACTAGACTTTAGTGACAAAAACTGAGTCTTCATTTGAGTCATTTCCCCCAAGGGATGGTCCTTGTGAGGGGTAAGGAGGAGCAGCTTCTAACCAAAATGTCACAAGTGTATGAAGTTCTGGAACTATGGAATTTCATGATTCAATTATATTCTTAGTGCTTCCCCAGTGCCAGTCAGCACAAAATTCTCATTTGCCTCCTGCCTGCCACAGATTTAATTATGGATCATGCTGGATGGAGGGATGAGGACACAGTGTGCCCTCTGAGCTGCGTGGCCACTCCTGCCTGCTGGGCTTGCATTCTTGTGGTTTATGATGTCTTCTCAGGTGAATAATAACCTCCCATTCATGCCAGGCCTTTTGGTCTTTGTTGATGACCGATGGGGACAGGAAGCCTGAGCTCTCAAATCCAAGACCAGTCCTTTTAAGGCTGGCCAATCAATCAGCCTGCATAGTCACAGCCACAGAAAGTACAAGTTGCTGATGCAGAAAGATCCAGCTACTCAGAGGAACATACCACTTGCCAGGAAGGAGGGGGGTGAAGTTATCTTGGGAGGAGGTGGGGAGAATCCCGCACCTGATCTCTTGTGACTGACAGGTTGCAATCAAAATACAGGGGCACTGAAAATATCAGATAGAATTACCTTTAGGCTTTGTATATAAGGTATACATGAGACATATTTTGTATTTAGACTTGGGTCCCACCTCCAAAATATCACAGTACAGATCTGTAAATATTCCAAAACCTAAAAAAATAAAAAAAAACGCTCTGACACGAGTATTTCAGAGAAAGGATACACAGCCTGCAAAAAGTTGTGGGGTTCATTGACAATGCTTGGCGCATAGTAAGCATTAAAGTATTAAGATTTTTTTTTTGGTGGTCCTGGGGGCCACACTGAGAACCTCATATGCTGAAAACAAGCACTGAGCTACACCCCCATCCCTAAAAACATGGGTGGTATTTTCCTCCCTCCCAGGGGTCTTTCCAACACCCTTTCACATAGCCTTGTCTACAAAGGCCTGTATCATTAACTCTTACCATATAATCACCACCCCCCAAAACCAGCAGCCTAAAATAATTGCTCAGGAGTCTGTGGCTGGCTGCTTGCTTCTGTGGCTCTGAGCAGGCCTGGCTAAGCTTGCCCGGGCTCACTGACATTTTCAACAGTCAGCTGGCAGGTATATAATGACCGCATACACGTCTGGCAGTTGGCTGGCTGTCACTGGGGCAGCAAGGGTGACTGGATAATGGTGCTCCAACAGCTCAGCCAGGACTTAATTACTTTTCTTTTTTTTTGGTAGCAGGAATTGAACTCACAACCTCACACTTGCCAGGCAGGTGCTGTGCCACTGAGCTATATCCCCGGTTGCTGAGCCTGGACTTATTTTCATGACAGAGGCAGCGTCTCAAGAGGTAGAGTGGCTAGGGATGTAGCTCAGCAGCACAGCGCCTGCCTGGCAAACACAAGGTCCTGAGTTCAATTCCCAGTACCAAAAAAAAAAAAAACAAAAAAAACAAAAAAAAACAAAACCCCAAAACCTCAAGAGATAGAGCAGAAGCCTGTCTAATGTGCCACACTGTCACTTCTGCTGCTTTCTGTTGGCCATAGCAAGGCCATCCCAGATCCAAGAGTAGGGTAAACTGATCCCACAGCTGAGATAGGAGGAACCACAAAGCCGTATTATGAAGCGTGGGGATGTAGGGAGATGGAGGGCGGCCAGTTTTGATTTCAAACTACCCTAGAGCATGCGTGCCTGGTTTCATTTCAGAATAGTTTCACTGGAGGAGGAGGCAGGAGTAGTGGCTGCCAGCATTGAGGCCAGATCAGCTGAATTCAGATCCAAGCTCTAACACCTACTTTTGAGGCCTTTGGGTGACTCACTCCACCTCCCCAGCTTCAGTTTCCTCCCATGGCTGCTATGAGGACCAAACAGGCACCGTGTGGAAGGGGCCGATCACACACAGCGAGGCCTGGCACAGTGGGTAAACTTAAATCCATGGCCCCTCCTGGGCTTCTCCTCAAAAGGGAGAGGGAGAAGGGAAGCGGGCCAGGCAGGTGCTGATTTCAGAGGGAGAACCATGACACGGCAATTAGAGTGAGAGCTTAATTACAGTTCTTTGGAGAAAGAGGTGAGGAATGCAGTCTGGTGGGGAGCAGAGAGGAGGAGGACGGAAGAGCCAGAGTAGGGAAAAAGCTGAGGCACCAGAGAGGCATCTCCCTCATCCCCTAAAAACTGCTAATGACATTTTCATTCAACGTTTTGCCGTCCGGTTGCAAAAGTACAAGTGTTCGCTCTGTGGCGTTTGAACAATACCCAGGCTGTTTTCCCACAGTCTCACCAAGCTGATGTGTTGGTGTCTGATACTCACATGAGCCTCGGTGTGTGCTGATTGTCACGCGGGTCTCACAGTGCGGGGTTTCTAGTGAGGACACTGAGAGGGCGCATTGTTATTCTCACTGCATGGTGGGGTGAGGATACAGGAAGCAGGGAAAGTGAGAAATTTGTCCGGTGTGTCGCTTCTCATCACCAGAAGAGCTCATTTGTACCTACAGCTCACACGGCACCGCCTGGGTACAGCTGATGCTTGGTCTCCGTATTTTTTTTCTCTTTCAGGAACATGTACCACTGTTTTATTACCCATCTTCCCCTTTTTTTGTGTGTTCTGGGGATTGAACCCAGAACCTGTACACACCGCTACCACGGAGCTACACCCCTTATCCTCCTTGCTTCTTTTTCATTGAACACATGGAACGCTGAACACATCTTTTAAAATTATTTTTTAAAAATATAAATAAATACATTTTGAGACAGGGT
>NW_004955484.1:8053060-8058645 GCF_000276665.1 Chinchilla lanigera
GTCTTTTTGAGACAGGGTCTCACTGTGCAGTTCAGGCTGGCCTTGAGCTCACTTTGTAGCCCAGGCTGGTCTCAAACACACAAAGATCCTCCTGCCTCAGCTTCTCAAGTGCTGGTATTACAGGTGTGCGCCACCACGCTTAGCATTGTTATTTTGTTATTGTTATTTTTTCTCTTTTAAAAAAGCAGAAGAAAAACACAAATGTCTATTAATTGATGAATGGATTATCAAAGCAGTATACCCATACAATGGACTGTTATTCAACTATAAAAAGGAATGAAATGTTTATATATGCCACAAAATGGATGGACTTGGAGAACATTATACTAAGTGAAAGAAGCTAGTCAAAAGACAACATATTGGGGCTGGGGATTTCGCTCAGCTGCAAAAGCGCCTGCCTGGCAAGCGCAAGGTCATGAGTTCGGTTCCTCGTACTGGAGAAAAACCAAAAAAAAAGACAACATATTGTATACTTTAATATTTTAAAAAATTTTATTATTTTTTATTAGTACATGTTTGTAGTACATAATGATCACATTCTTCCTGGGGAGTTGGGAAATGTAGAGAACACATTTAAATTCTTTTTTTTTTTAAAATCTCTTTCCCCTCTGTATGCTTTAATTTTTTATGATATATCCAGAAGAAGTCTATAGAGCCAGAGTGTCAATACCAGTTGCCTGAGGCTGAGGGGGCTGAGCAGACTAAGGGCTCATGGTTGATGTACCAGGTTTCTTTTTAGGGTGGTGAGAATGTTAGGAAATTTCTTGTGACGGTGGTTGCAAAACTGTGGGAATACACTAAAACCTTCTGAATTGCACAAGTTGGATGAATCATGTACTAGAAGAATTCTATCTCAATAAAGCTGTTAAAAATAACAACAGAAGGTGTTCGATGCAGTCCTTGGTCGATCCCCAGGGATCTGTGTGATCTTGGCCGTCTCATGCTGCCTCTCTGACCTCAGTTCTCTCACCTGCAAAATGGCCATAACAGTATCTGCTCATGGAGTTGTGTCAGAACTGAATGAGGCTATAAATCACTAAACCTGTGTGGGAGCCAAGCATATAGAAGATGTCCAAACGCATTAGTTTTCAGGGAAATGCAAACTAAAACAAAGAGGAAACACCAATTCACAGGTTGGCAAAGATTAGGCAGTGGGATAGCACCAGGTGTTGAAGGATATGGAGGAAATAGCTCTTGTGCCCTACTGGTGAGTGTAGGCCAAGATCATGAGATCCAGCAATTCCCATTGCTGGGCAAATATCCAGGAACCTTCCCACACAGCTGAGAATGTTCTCTGAAGCTTTTGTTTGTGGTAGCTGAGAGTGCGAGATAAACTTGGGTGCCCCTCACTGGGGAAAAGATTTGTGAACTATGGTGAAAGTGTTTTTTGGAATAATTATGTATAATTAGCTGAAAACAATGAGCTAATACAAGGGGTCAACAAAGTAAGGCCTATGGGCCACCATTTGACTTGTAGCTTGTCTTTGTACAACTTGCCTAATCACCTAAGAATGATTTGTACAGTTTTAGTTTGTTGGGGAAAAACTGTAAGAAAATTCTGTAACACATGGAAATTATATGAAATTCAAATTTCACCATCCATAAATCCTATTAGAACACAACCATGTTTCTTCACTTACATATCATCCTTGACTGCTTTTGAGCTTTGATACCAGAGTTGTTGCAACAAAGATCATATGGCCTGGAAGCTTAAAATATTTACTATCTTGCTCTCTATGGAACTTTGCTGATTTTTGAACTAGATATACACACAGAGACCTGGACAGGTCCACAAGCTAGACAGCTACATGAAAATTGATGTGTGTTATCTATTCCTGTGTGACACATCGCCCCCAAGGTGATGGATTAAAATGAAAAGAAACATTTATTTCTCACACAGTTTGTGTGGGTCAGGAATTCGGGAAGGGGCTGGGGTAGTGGTTCTGCTTGGCATCTCTCATGAAGTTGCAATGTATTTCTCATGGCTCTGAAAGCTGCAAAGTTCAAGATCAGTAAGGCTGGTTTTCTTCCGAGGCCTCTTTTGGTTTGGAGGTGGCCACCATTCCGCTGTGTGCTCACACAGTCTTTCCTCAGGGTGTGCACACAGAGAAACTGAGCTCTGGTGTCTCTTCTTAAAAAGGCACTAATCCTAGGCAAGTGTGTGGCCCACATCTGCAATCCCAAAAATCTGGGAGGCTGCGGCAGGAGGATCACAAACTCAAGCCACACCTGGACAATTTAGAGACTTGGTGAGACTGTCCCAAAATAAAAAATAAAAAGGGCACAAATTCCATCATAGAGACCCCATCCTCAGGACCTCATCTAACCCTAATTACACCTCCAAGGTTCCTCCTTCAGATACCATCACACTGGGGATAAGAGCTGTGATATATGAATTTTGCAGGAACACAAACTTTCAATCCATCCTGGGAGAGACTAATCAAAGATGTGACAACCAGGAGATCCGTTGGGGACCTTCTGGGAGGCCAGTGTCTAAGGTGAGAAAGAGACTCTGATCTTTATAGCAAGATACCTCTTAATTTAAAAGTGAAGCTCTCATCCACATAAAACAATACTACATACTAGACAAAGCTACAGACAAATTCAAAGATACTCATTAAATAAGAGTGGAGGAGGAGGCAGGTAATGAGAGGGGGAGATGGGAATATAAAGAAGCGAGTGAATGAGTCAGTGAAGCCAGGGAGGAATGATACATGGACCAATAATAAGATGGCTAGGAACTGAGATAATTGATTTAATCCTCTGCACCCAAGTGACTGCCCACACACACATACACACACGTGGCGGAATGGGGAGGGAGACCCACTCCGGGGAGACCACTCAGCGGGGAGAGACTGAGAGAGCAGTTGCCATGCCCCATGCCACAAGAACCCAGCCTCCCCAGCTGGGTTGGGCTGTCCCTGCCAGCCAGACCCTCTTGAAATCTCAGTTGACCTTCCGGGTTTTCAGAGAGCTGCAGTTCCTGGTTAAAATTTTTCCTGTGGGAAGGGGTGTGGGGACCAGCAGAACAAGCTTGGGAATAAAAGGGTCAGTTATTACCCAAATACTGGTGCTGGTGGATCGCTTACCTCTTGCCAGCCTTTTTGCCTTTCTGGAGACAAAGGGCTCTCAGAGCACAGGGCCCTGTGAATGCCCCCAGGTCTCGGGTGGTGCTGCTTTGAGAATCGAAACTCTCATTTCTTTAAAAATATACCCTGTGACTCTTGGCCTTGCCACTTGTTTATCTCTTTTAATCCTCATAAACTCTTTCAGGTAATAACTGTGATTTCAAGATGCCCAGAGAAGTGAGTTGCATGGCTTGTTTTGAACTGTTTCCCTCCCTATGAAGTCACTTGTTCACTCAGCAAATACTTATTGAGCACCTACTGTATGCCAATACTGGAGATGCAGCAATAAAGAAAACAGGCAAAGCCCCTGTTCTCCTAAGAGATGGTAGTAGCGGCAACCAGTATTAGTAAACAAGCAATAAGATAAAGTCGGGCGAGCAGAGAGAAGGTCATTGTGGATATAAGTGGTGGTCAGGGAAGACATATTTGTGTAGTTTTGAGACAGGATCTCTTTTTGTAGTTCAGGCTGATCCTGAACTATGTAACTCAGGCTGACCTTGAACTCTTGGCAATCCTCTGGCCTCAGCCTCCCCAGTGCTGGGATTATAGGCGTGCACTGCCACACCTGGTGGGAAGACTTACATTGGAGCTAAGCGTGAAGGATGAGAAGGGGACAGCCTAGTGCAGAGCCATTCTGGAGAGGCAACAGCAGGTATAAAGGCACTGGGGTGGGAGTAAATTTGGTGTGTTTAAGATTAGGAAGGGAGGGAGGGCTCAGATGAGGTAGCTCTTCAGAGCTATTTGTCAAAGGAGTTTGGAATTAATTCTGAGTGTCAGGTGGAAGTGATTCCATTATTATTATTATTATTATTATTATTATTATTAGCTATATGACCTCAGGCAAATTATTTCACTTCTCCTAGTTTATCTACCTTTAAAGTGGGGTTAGTCACGTCTCCTTCATTGTGATAGCTTCTAAAATGGCCTGTAGTAACTGTGTTCTGATATCTCCACCCGTGAATGTCCTATCATTGCTGTAACAAATTACCACAACCTTCCTGGCTTAAAACAACACAAATTTAATATCTTGCAGTTCTGGAGCGTCAGATATGTAAATGGTATTATGTGGCTTAAAGCACGGTGCCAGCAGAGCTGTATTCCTTTGGGATTGCCAAGAGTTCAAGGTCAGCCTGAGTTACATAGTTCAGGATCAGCCTGAACTACAAAAAGAGATCCTGTCTCAAAACTACACAAATATGTCTTCCCTGACCATCACTTATATCCACGATGACTTTCCCTCTAGAATAGGAATACAGCTCCAGGGGACAATCTGTTTCCTTGGCTTTTCTGACTTCTAGAGGTTGCTTGCATTCCTTGGCATGTGGTCCCTTCCTCCATCCTCAGAGGGTGTCACCCTAACTTAGTTCCCATCATCTTCTTATCACTGACTCTCCGGAACTTCCTTGTCCTCTCCTTAGGGTCCTTGTGAATACACTGCCCCACCTGGGCAATCCAGGGCATTCTTCCCCACCTAAAATCCTTAACCCAGTCACATCTGCTCATCTCCTTGCCATTCATAGGTTCTGGGGATCAAGTGAAGAGCATCTTGGAGGAAGCATTATTCTGCCATCTTTACATATATTGTTTATGTGATTAGGTAATAAAAAGATTGCGGCTTTCATCTTGGATTGATCTCCGTGCCCACCACCTGTCAGGAGAAGCCAGCTGCCATGACGACAGGAAGCTCTTAGAGCAAGTTCAGAACTAAACTTCCTGCAGTTCAGAACTGATGCAGTTCAGAACTAAAGTTTCCAGCTCACAGCCAGCAAGGATCCCAGGTCTGTCAGCAAGCATGTGAGTGAACTTGGAATTGGGTTCTGCAGCCCCAGAGAGGCTTGGGATGGCTGAGGCTCTGGCCAACAGCTGGGTAATAGCCTCATGGGGGAACCTGAGCCAACTAAGCAGCTTCCACATGTGCGACTCTCAGAAACCATATGAGAAAGTTGGTGTGGTTTAAGCTGCTAGGCTTTGGGGTAATTTGTAATGCAGTAACACATAGCAATACATTCATTTAGCAAATATGTATTAAGACGTGTCAAATTTTATTTGACATGTTAGAAATACAACAGTGAATAAAGCACAGAAAAACCACAGTTCTTTCAGAGTTTATACACCAACAGAGGCAGACAGATGCCAAACAATTACATACGTTACAAGGTGACAATGTCTTTGGAGAAAAAGCAGAGTATTGTAAGGGGTGAAGGGTAGTCGTTGAGGGCTTTGTTGAAAAACTGATATTTAAGCAAAGACCTGAAGATGCGGGAGGAAACCGTGCATTTCATCGGGAAGAGTATTCCAAGTGTAAGGAAGAGCAAATGCAATAGTCTTGTAGCACAAAAGTGCCCAGCTTTTTTGAAAGAGATCAGGGAGGCCAATATGATCATAAGTTTTTTTTAATTTTTTTTTTTTTTTTTTTTTGGTTTTTCTCTGGTACCGGGAACCAAACTCACAACCTTG
>NW_004955484.1:8058745-8065435 GCF_000276665.1 Chinchilla lanigera
CTTTTTCATTGAACACATGGAACGCTGAACACATTTTTTAAAAATTTAGATTAAAAATATAAATAAATACATTTTGAGACAGGGTCTTGCTAAGCTGCCCAGACTGGGCTTGAACTTGAAATCCTCCTATCTCAGCCTCCTGAGTGTTTGTAGTTTCAGGCAGGTACCAGCACATCTGGCTTGCCTTTGTTACTTTTTAAAAGGTTGTTTAGAAAATTAATTCATGGCTTTCTCCAATCTTAGTTTTTGGCACTAATCTTAAAAAAGTAAAAGTTTGCCTTTCTCTTCCTCTTTTTAAAATAATTTATAATTTTGATATAATTTCAAACATATAGAGAAGTTGCAAGAATAGTACAAGAAATTCCCAGAGACCTTTCACCCACATGAACCAGTTTGATTCCCCATTTGCCTTATAATTCTTTCTTTCCATATAAATATTTATATATGTGATATATAGTATATATGTACATATACATGCAAATAGATATGTATTTTTCTGAACTATTTGAGATTATATTGAAGACATCACACCCCTTAGCCCTAAATACACCTTTGAGTATTTTTTAAGAAGACATTTCCATACACAGTACAGTTAGCAAACTCAGGACATTTAACATTGCAATAGTGTTATTTAAACTATTGTCCACATTAAAATTTATCATTACCTGTGCTTATATAATTTTCTGGTCCAGGATCCTGTATTGCATTTCTTTGCTTTGAGATAGGATCTCACTGTTTCCCAGGCTAGTCTCAAAATCCTGGACACAGGTGATCCTCCTGCCTCAGCCTTCTGAGTAGGTGAAACTATAGGTATGTGCCATCATACCCAACTCCTATACTGCATTTAGTTGTTTAGCTTTCTTTCCACTGGAATAGTATCTCAGGCTTTCTCTTCTAGATCTTGACATTTGTTTTTATCATATAGGCCAGTGATATATAAAATGTCCCTTTTGGGTTCCTTCCACTTTTTTTTCTAATCAAATGTATACGTGCATATTATAAAAATTAAGATCATGGTACTAATATATTTTTAAGGCTCTCATGGAACTATAACACAAGTATAGAAAAGTGGGCAATGTTCAGATAAGTGATAATGAACATGTATATTATTAAGACCCAGAATAAGGGTCAAACATGTCCCCCCCAGAAACCTTGTGTCTCCTGACAAAACCACCTCCCCCAAGGTCAGTTACCTTAGCTTTTTATTTTATTTTATTTTTATCTTTTTGAGGCAAGGCCTCTCTATGCAGTTCAGGCTGGCCTTGAACTCACTATGTAGCCCAGCCTGGGCTTGAAATCAAAGTGACCCTCCTGCTGCAGCCTCCCCAGTCCTGGGATTACAGGCGTGTGCCACCATGCCCAGCTACCTGAGCTTTTAAAACAAAGATTACTTTTGCCTAAGTCTGTGCTTTATGCAAATGGTCTAATACAGGGAGTAGTACTATGTTTGAACCTGGTCTTTTCACCTAAAGTGTTGTGAATACATTTGTTTGTCATTGAAGATTCTTTCCAAGCATGATATTTAATGGCTCCGGAGTATTTTGTCCAAAAACTAAACCACAATTTATCTGGCCAGTGCCTTGTTGTTGGAAATATACCTTTCTTTCCATTTTTCCATATTATAAACCAAATGGCAGCAGACATACTCCGAAGAGTGAGGCTGCACTGCATTGTGGATAATGCCCAGGCCTCAAAGCTGCCCTGCTAGGACCTGTATCTGGGTCTAAATTTTGCTGGTTATGTGACGTAATGTATACCATGTAAAGGCTCAGTGTTTCTACTGTCCATCTGTATAATGGTGATGATAATGTTGATGCCATGGTAATAATATCCATGGCATCTGTTGTTGTAAAGGTCTCAATATGTTAATAAAATACCACACTCAAAATAATATTTGGTACCAAGAAAACACTCAGTAAATGTTTACCATTACTGTCATTGAGAAAATTTTCTAGAAGTTAAAAAAAAGCATGCTTAATTGACTCTAAAAGGCAACGGATGTTGTGTTTTATGTTGTTTTTTGTTATGGCAATTGTTGATAAAGTCACTAAGTAGGACTTGTGTAACTGTGATTATGTGAGGACCCGAGTTTACAGGGACAAAATCTTGGGCTCCAGAGGTAGCTTGGTCCAGAAGCATCTGTGTGATTGTTGATAGCTGCTGTGGTTGTGCACATCTGTAATCCCAGCACTTTCTGAACCTGAGGCAGGAGGATTACAAGTTTGAGGCCAGCCTGGGCAATTTAGCGAGACCCTGTCTCAAAATAAAAAAGGGCTGAGGATGTAGCTAGTTGTGAAAGCCCTAAGTTCAACCCTCAGTACCCAAAAAAAAAAAAAAAAAGTCATTTGATTTTGGACAGTATAAGAATAATTAGGCTGGATGTTTTGTGGGGGTATCACTCAAAACAGAGTCTGCTCCTGTCATTTACTTTCCTAAAAACCTTGGGTAAATTATTTAATCTCTTTGAAGCAAAGCAAGGACAATCAAACCCACTCGTAAGGTTGCTATGAGGATATAAAGGAGATGATGCCTGGAAACTCCTGCAGAGAACCTAGTACATGTAGGTTCACTACTGCTGTTATGAATGTTATCAATCCCCACCCTCAATTAAAATAGGAAGAAATTACAAACCCTCAAGGCCTGTGTGTAATTACTGAAGCAAAAGTATAAGCTCTAAGCAGAGGAGTCCTTGGCAGAAGCTGGCAAGTCAGTGTGAAACAGCAAAAAATAAAAGGATTTGTAGGAAAGGGTATAAATAAGAAACAAAATGATTCCAAGTTGGATCTGTCTTATTTCTCAAATTTGCCTGATTGTAGAACTCACTTGGAGAGTTTTTAAAAATACAGATTCTGATCAGTGAGTCCAAAATGGGGCTCTGGAATCTGTACTTGTGACAGATCAGGCAAGTTTGGGAAATTGGATTCTAAGGGTGGACTTAGCATGGCCTTGCTCCCTGAGGTGGTTAGGAAGGGTCAGATAACTCCAGGTGGAAATCATCATCATTTACTAAGCACCTACTGTGTCAAGTACCAAGTTCAGCATAGGGCTATAATATTCATTTAATTGTCATAAGATTCCTAAGAGGTAGGGATTATTGTCTGATTTCTACAGATGGCTAACGTGAGGGTCAGAGAGTTTAATGAATTACCCAGGATCAATATGGCAAGAGATTCCAGTGTCTCTGGTCTCAGAAGTCTTAGGAATTACCCTAACCTGGCTGTTTAGAACACACAGCTCTACCCATTATGAATATGGTCCTACATTATGCTTAGAAATATCACTGTGCTCATTACAGTTTTTAGAGCATTTTCTAAAAACACCTTTGATGAGGTAGGATTTACATATCATAAAACTCATCCACTAAGCATGCAATTCAATGGTTTTTAATATAATCAGAGTTGTGTAACCATCACCACAATCAATTTTAGAATATTTCCATCACCCCAAAAGAAACCTGGTACCCATTTACAGTCACTCTCCACTCCCCTACCCTAACCCTGGGCAAACACTAACCTATTTTCATCTCTAAGGATGTATTTACTCTAGATTTTTCATGTCTATAGAATCACACATTATGTGGCCTTTAGTGTGGCTTCTTTTTTTTTTTACTTTGTGTAATGTTTTCAAGGTTCATCCATATTTTCATGTGTATCAGAGAGAGCTTCATTATGTTCTACAGCTGAATAATGTTCCATGGTATAGATGCATACATTTGACTTTAAACTTTGTTGATTTTACCTTGGGGCTATTATGAATAACGCTGTCATGAAAATTGTTGTGCAAGTTTTTGTGTGGGCAGTTTCCCTCCTCTTGGGTGTATACCTAGGAGTAGAACTGTTGGATCATATGTCTCTTCACTGAACCGCTGGGGGCACTGCCAGGCTGTCCTCCAAAGCTCCCGTGCCCACAGGTTGTGTGTGAGGGTTCGTCTCAGGACACTTTTGTAAACATAAACATAATAATCCTCACAACAAGCCCGGGGTGATGGTTACACAACTCTGATTATATTAAAAACCATTGAATTGCTGTTAAAGCTTTTATTAGCCAGCTGGTGAGGGAAGCTTGGGGTTGTGCTGCTTCCAGGCTGGATGGTAACAGGGCTCAGGTCACCTGCTCCTCTCTGCCAAGTCCTTGCCTAGTAACATACAGGAATAAGAACTCATATCCGGGCCCCATTTTTTGAACTGAGCAACTGAGTCTGATGGGATCTGCTCAAGCTCATGCAAACTGGGAGAGAATGGGGAGAACTCAGCTCTCTCCTCCTCCTGGGCAGTGTCCTCCCCTCCTGGCTGTGAATAATTCATGGCTGGCATTGGCAGAGCTCTCCATCTTGTCAGAGCACTTTGACCATCATTAATTAGTAAGAACCTGGCTCTGGCTTCCACCCATAAAACAAAATCAGAAGTGGCTTTGACTTCTCTGCGCCTCAAACTAGAAGCTTCCATCTCCCTATGAAGGTGTTGAGCTCCAGATTCTCCCTCCCTGCCTGTTGCCCCAGCACCTCCCAAAAACCTCAGATCTACTCTTGTGGCTCCAGATTCAGGCTTTGTGTAGGGAAAAGGCCAGTCTCAGGGTCTGGCACCCAAGCTTCAGTCTCACAGCTGGTGTCCCCTCAATGCCCTCATGAAAATATATGTCTATATAAAAATTTTTATATGAAAGTTTATAGAAGCATATTCATAAGAGCCATAAAACAGAAGAAAGGAACGAAAAGAGACCTAGAATAGCAAAAGCAATTCTGGGCAACAAAGCAAAGGCAGGAGGCATCACAGTCCCTGAGTTGAAATTATACTACAAAGCTGTGGTGATAAAATCAGTATGGTACTGGGAAAAAAAAACAGACCTGAGGATCAATGGAACAGTTTAGAAGATGCAGACACAACTACAAACACACTCAGCCATCTTATCTTTGACAAAGGGGCCAAATATGTTCACTGGAAGAAAGATAGTCTCTTTAATAAATGGTGCTGGAAAAACTGGCTTTCCACATGCCGAAGACTAAAATTAGACCCATTCCTATCACCATGCACTAAAGTCAAAATGAATCAAACATCTAAATATTAAAACAGAAACACTAAATCAGAGCTCCAGTGGCGCAATCAGTTAGCACGCATTACTTATACAGAAACACTCAACCTACTGGAAGAGAAAGTAGGTAGAAATCTTGAAGACATAGGGGTAGGCAGAGTTCATGAACAAAAACCAAACTTGAAAGTATTCTTGGATATACTTCAAAGAATCAACAACTGGGATCTCATCTTATTGAAAAGTTTTTGCACATCAAAAGAAATCACCAATAGGGTAAAAAGAAAACTCATGAACTGGGAAAAAATTTTAGCCAACTGTCCCTCAGGCAAAGGACTTCTGTCTAGAACATATAAAGAATTTAAAAAAATCAGGCCCCCAAAATTCAAAGATCCAATTCAAAAATGGGCATCTGAGATGAATACACACTTCTCAGATGAAGAAATACAAATGGTAAATAAATATATGATAAAATGTTCAACATCATTCATCATTCAAGAAATGCAAATTAAAACGACACTGAGATTCCATCTTACCCCAGAAAGAATGGCTATCATCAAGAAATCAACCAATAACAAATGTTGGAGGGGCTGTGGGGGGAAAGGAACCCTTCTCCACTGCTGGTGGGAGTGTAGATTGCTGGTGGGAGTGCAACCACTGCAGAAATCAGTGTGGAGATTCCTCAGAAAACTTGGATTAGAGGTCCCACTTAACCCAGCTATTCCTCTTCTGGGTATTTTTCTAGAAAAACTGAAAACATCATACCATAGTGATATATGTGCACCCATGTTTATAGCAGCACAATTTGTCATAGTGAAATGGAAACAACTGAAATACCCATCAACTGAGGAATGGATAAAAAAGACGTGGTATTTTTATACAATGGAGTATTACTCAGCTATAAAGAAAAGATAAACTTGAGGCTTTCATAGGTAAATGGGTGCAACTAGAGATCATACTCGTAAGTGAAATAAATCAGACCCACATGTGTAAACATCATAGTGTCCCCCTAGTGTAAGAACCTGAAAGAGTAAATAAGACCTGAAAGGTACAATATTGTGAAAAGGAAAGAAACTGCTCAAAGGGAAGGAACAACTGGGATGAGGGAAAGGAGAAAAGAAGGAAAGAAGGAAGGGGAAAAATATATATGCATATACAAGTATAGCTGGGATAATTGTACTGCTGATGTCTGTTGGTTTATTGAAAGGAACAGTTAATGCTTAAAATTTTTGACCAATTTTGCATGCTTATATCTGGTAATCTGAACAACTAACTTTAAGACAATAGTATGCAGTATAACAACCATTGTTGAATTCCTACCTTTTTGTTTAGTGAAGCTGTGTATGGTTTTTAAATGGTTTTTAAAAAATTTTTCTATTCTCTTTAATTGCTTGATCAGTTTTGCATTCTTAAATCGGGTAATCTGGGCAACTTTGTTGAAGATAACAATATGTAAGGCAACTTGTTCAGGACCCCTCCTGTCTCTCAGGAGCTATTCCTTGTCCCCACTCCTACCCCTCACTTCTATTCTCCATTTATTTTCTCCAGCGGATTTTTTTTTTTTTTAAGAGTAAAAGAAGGATAACAATAATAGGAGGGGCTTACCAAATTACAGACAAAGTGGTAGGAAATTATCAATGGTTATTGTTTTACATATTGTTATCT
>NW_004955484.1:8072395-8079712 GCF_000276665.1 Chinchilla lanigera
TTTTTTTTGGTTTTTCTCTGGTACCGGGAACCAAACTCACAACCTTGCGCTTGCCAGGCAGGCGCTTTGCCTCTGAGCTAAATCCCCAGCCCCAGATCATGAGTTTGTTGAAAAAAATTGGACTTATGGCCCACATCCTGAATTTATTGGTTGCTTCTTCCGTCAGATTCATTTGGGTGGGGGAGGACAGGAAACTGTCACAGATGACCCCATGGTCAACCTTAGGGTCACCAGTATGGTGCAAACCTACACATTAGACCTCCTAATATGATATAATGAGAAACAGATAATAAAGCTTATGCAATATTGTTATCAAAGTGACTTGCCTGAAAATAATCATGAAGAATAAGTAAGACAAATTCAGATTACGGGATCTTCTACTAAACAACTTGCTCAGACTCTTCAAAAAAAAAAAAAAAATCATGAAAGGAACCAGGGGAGGATGGTGCACACCTGTAGACTGAGGCAGGAGGATTGCTGTGCGTTCGAGGCCAGCCTGGGCTACAGGGTGAGCTCCTGTCTAAAAAAAAAAAGCATGAAAGAAGAAAAATGAACATTGATTGGCTCACAAATAAAGCCACAGGTATACAAGATATAACCCAGATGTGAACACGTGGCTACATAGGCGAGAAGAGTACTTTATCAGTGTTGGCTCTTTGGAGTGTCAATGGCACTGTGGCTGCGTAGAGAACGTCCTCCTTCTTAGGAAGCATAGGCTGAAGTTTCCACGGGTGACATGGCAGGACGTCTGCTAATAACTCGAGCGGTTCGGCCAAAATAACAAAAAGGAAATGTGTAGATATTCTGGAAAATGTGCTAGCAACTGTTGATTCCAGATGAAAGGTATAAAGGTGATTGCTGATTGCATCATTTTAAAACGTTTCTATGGATATGAAATTTTTTCAAATAAGTTGTGTGAGAAGTGACTTGCCTGAAAATAATCATGAAGAATAAGTAAGACGTTCTGCTCATGGAACTGTGGGCCTGTGGGCGGCTCCTCCACGCCAGGGTTGCGTGGCTTTGTGGGGGTCTTCATTTCAAAAGATGCTGATCCCAGCTCTCGCTGCTGCTCGGGACCCCAAAACTCTTCCTTTTGCTTACACGACCCGTGGACGGAGGCCACTAAGAGCATGTATGTCATGAGAGAAATTCCAGGCTCACTTAATGAAGGGAATGGAGAAAAGCAGGAAAAAGCCAAGAGAAACCCAGACAAACTCGCCTTGTGCAGGATCCGACGCGCTGGGAGGCTCCGGAGCTCCGCCACCCTCCGCGGCGCACCACCGGCCCCTGGTGGTCGCTCTGCACGCAGGCAGCGCCGCAGTTTGGAGGTGGGCGGGACCCTGCAGCCCGGACTCCTGAAGGATGGAGTTGGGAAAGTTCCCCCGCCGGCCAGAGTACCCCACCACCGTACCCGGTGTCGCTTCAGATCCGCACATTTAAAAAAAGTACCTCCTACTGTATGAGCCGGGCACGGGGCTAAATACTTCATAGATATTAACTCATTTAATACAGCAACCTGGGGTGGTGGGGTCACTAGTAGCTCCCATTTTAGACAAACAGGCTCAGGGAGGCCAGGCGACGTGAGCAAAGATGGCACAGCTAGTGACTGCCACACCTCCTAATTCCAGTCAACTCTACCCACTACAACCCATCTGCTTCTTGGACGGTGACAGTAATAACAAAGTAAAAGCAAAACACACCCACAGTGCTGACAGTGGGCCACGCACTGCGCACATTAACTCCTCTACTCCACACCAGCCCCACGGCGTCGGTTCTGTGATAATGCTTACTTCACAGCTGGGGACGCTGCAGTACAGAAAGCTTAAGAGGAGCTTCCTCCCAGGCCACTCAGCAAAGAGTAGTCAGCAAGGGCTTATAAAGCACCGAGGAACCTTGGGATTGTCGGTGGCATTCATGTTTACCGAGCCCGGGCGGCCAGACCGAGAACCTGTGTGCAGCTCAGTGTGGGAAAACCCGAAGGTGCAGCAAGAGGGAAAGAAGGCGAAGCAATGCTATCAAGCAGAAAAATGAAAAAAGGCAAAGGACGAACCTAACTGACTTACAAAAGCTGCATTTCTGAAAAACATATCCTTAAGAGGGAGCATGGAAAGGCTTGAAATCAGTTGAAAATAAAAGTAAACTGAACAACTTTTGTGGGAAGGGAGGACAGTTTAAGTGAATATAAACGTTTCCCCCCTCATCAACAGCAACTCAGCAGCAGCTGTTATGCACTGGTACGTCCTAATTTAAGGCTTGGCTGAATAGATATACTTTGTTTTTTTTTTTTTTGTTTGTTTGTTTTTTTTTTTTATTAAAATTTTTTATTTTAAAGAATAAAAGAAGGATAACATAATAATAGGGGGGACTTAGCAAATTACAGACAAAATGGTAGGAAATTATCAATGGTTATCATTTTACATATTATTGTCTACAAAATAGTTTCTCAGGAAAACAAATAGACAAATAATAGTGAGTTACAGACAAAAGAGGTAGGAGATTATCAAGAGTTGTTGTACTATACTTTGGTATCTTCAAAGTGGCTTCTAAAGAAAATAAATAGAGCTATACATGAGTGACCTACTGAAAAATCATTAACTCTTCTCAATGGTTGTTGTAGGAAACACATAATAATAAACATACATCCATTTATGAAATAGGATAGGAACATTACAAACTTAACACAGTTATGGATAGATTAGTAGGAAAATATCAATGGCTGCTGTAATACGTGGTGGTATCTTCAGAGTGGTTTCTCAGGAAGACAGAGATATGCAAGAGGGATCTATTAAGGAGTTACAGCCTAAGGGTTGTCAAAAATAGCATATTACCTCCTCACCAGTGACTCCTTTCACTGAGGTATGATGGCTGGAAGGAAGGCCAGGATTGAAAAGAAGGACCGAGAGACTTGCACCTGTGTCTAGCAACAGGCTGTTTTCTTGTTCCTCCATAGTCATGATTACCCAGGGCTCCTCGATGGAGATGACGGTCTGGCCAGAGGGAGAAGGCAGACCATGCCCCAAGCCCTCTCATTCCTGTTGGACTAACTGGTAGCATGGGTCTGAGCTCTGGGGCCTCCACCTCAGAGGGCAGACCGATCTCCAGTGGTCTCCTCTGCATCCAGGGCATGGCCCATGGGGCCTCTTAGGGCAGTTCCTCTTGAGGTGGCCTGGCTTTTAACAGTGGTAGCAGATGAATGCAGTTGTCGAGTTCTTCTTGGAGCCCCGGGAATCAGACCTGGGATCTGTTTCTCTTAGTGGTGCAGCAAAAGCAGCTGCTTTTTCTCGGTCTCTTTGTTTTCTCTCCTTGGCCTCCTCCTCCTCATCGCTATAGAATGCTGAGGAGGCAATTCTTACTAACATCTCAAGTGAGCTATCTGGGGTGAAAGCCATCCTTTGTAGCTTTTTCTCTCCAGCTTCCCATTGCTTTGGGACCCCACAACCAGTTAGTGTCCTCTCCCCAACTGTCAGCACAGTCAGCAGGAATCCTGCTGCAGACTTCTCCGGAGCTCCACCACAGCCTGTACTGTCAGGGGAAGAATGGCTTCCAATGAGTCTCTGCAAGTATTGTGCAAGGTCCTCCTGGTTTACAGCTTCCGAGCGGCTCTGGGGACCCCAGTCCACAGGACCTCTGACTCTGTGGGCTTGGTCTGCATTCTCATGTTCTCTGAGTCCTTGTTCAGCAGCTGCTCCTCTGCTGACTCTGGACCTTTCTGGTTCCCAATGGCAGGAGGAAGAGTGGACCGTTGTATGGCATGCATTCCCAGGGGTTGTTCAAAGTTTCAATGATTCACACACATCCGTGGGTGGGCAACTGCTGTCGGTGCATGGCGGACCAATTGTGTCACTGTTTCTCTGTGTCATGATAGCTCTCAATTGAGCGGCGGCAGCGGCGGCCGGTCTAAGGGCCGGCGCGCAATAGCGCTCGCCGCAGCATGGCCTACCCTCCGGGAGTGAATAGATATACTTTGAAGAAGGGCAAGGGCACTGCCATTCTCCCGAGAAATTCAGAAAAAGAGTTGTTTTTTTAAAAAAGTATATTAAAACCCCTGTACCTAAGAAAAAGGTTCTGGCAGTTCAGTCTGACTTCCAGAGAGAGACATTTAACTACTACCAGCAACCAACTCTGCACTCCAAGCCTCAGGCCTCGTGCAAAGCAGCCACTTCTGCAGCGTGGGGTGCTTGGTTTCCTCTCAGGTCTGGGAAACTCCAACCGCGGTTTTCTGATGAGGCGGCTCCTCCCTGTCATCCAGGCCTGCTGCCCAGTTTCTTTGGAAGGCCCCAGACTTGGGCCCTCCAGGCCACAGGAAGCCTGGTCTAGGTGGTCTGTGAGAGGACCTTCACCATACTACAGTCAGAACTTCACCCAGAACCTTCAGGACTCTGCCCCAACTCTCCCCACAATACATATTTACTTTTTAGTTTACACAGTTGTGTAAGTCAGCTTCCTGTTACTGTGACAAAACCTCTGAGAAAAACAACTTGGAGGAAAGGTTTTAGTCATTCTCTAACTTACCAATGTTAAGATAAATAAAATTCTACATTAGTGATGGACAGATGGACATATGTCAAAAAAGCAAGGGTAATGACATGTGAGTTCTGGAATCTAGGTGATGGGTCTTTATGTGTTTAAAGCTTTTAAACTTTTGCTATGTTTCGAAAACTTCAATTGTAAAATATTGGGGAACAATTCCTATCTTGCCTTCATATCTCCCTCTTGCTTATTACTTTATTCCTCTGCTCTACTTTACACAAAAAACCCTCAACAGCTGGTCTGAGCTTGTGTCTCCTTCTCCTCTCCTGTTCATCTCACACCAATTCTAGTCAAGTTCTTGTGTCAACAGTCCACCAAAATGTCTCATAAAGCTCAGCAGTGGTTTCCTCCGAAGGAGAGATCAGTGCTGGTCTTGCTCAACCTACCTGCTGCAGAATTTGACTCAGTTGGTTGCTTCCTGCTCCTTATAAAACTTTCTTTACTTAATTCCAGGATAGTGCTGTCTCCTCCTTTTCCACCTACCTCACTGCCTACTCCTTAGTCTATTTTACTTCTCCAATCAGTCTCAGTCCCTGTCTGTCTCTGCTGTCTCTCTCTAACTGTCTCTGTCTCTCTGTCTCTTTCTCTTTGTTTCTCTCTTCCATACTTGGGATTGAAGCCAGGGCCTTCACTCTAAACTACTATGTCCCTGCCAGCCCATTTTATTATTTTATTTTATATATTTTTACTTTAATCTTGAGGCAGGGTCTTGCTAAGTAGCCTAGGCTGGCTCCTAACTTGTGATCCTCCTGCCTCAGCCTTTCAGAGTGTTGGAATCACAGGCATGTACCACACACCAGGCTTTCCTAGTCTCTTAACATGTTCACAACAGGGTCATAATTCCTATGTCTCACTGCTAGGGGACTCTGATTTGTTCGTTTATTTGAGACAAGGTCTTGCTATGTAGTTCAGGCTGGTCTTGAACCCACCATGTAGCCCAGAATGGCCTTGAACTCTTGGTGATCCTCTTGCCTCAGCTGATTACAGGAATGTGCCACCATGCCTGCAGAGTGGCTCTTATTTGAATGTGTTACACTCCTGCTAGCTTGATAACTAGTGGTGCAGGCATGACTGTCCATCAGGTGCTACCTTTATGTATGAAATGTTTTAAACAAATTCACAAATATAGATAAATTTCCTTTATAAGAAAAAATTTCTTGGGGGCTGGGGATTTAGCTCAGTGGCACAGGGCCTGCCGGGCAAGTGCAAGGTTGTGAGTTCGGTTCCTGGTCCCGGAAAAAAAAACAAAAACCAAAAAAAAAAAAAAAAATTTCTTTTAATTTAATGAAATAAGTAAATATATTGATTATTATAATATTTTTTAAATGTTTATTGAAAAGCAACTATGCTTCCACTTTATGGTAACAAACAAAAATGAAACACATCATTTACAAAAGTATTAAAATATAAAATTGTGATAAATCTCACCCCAAAACTTACAAGACCTATACACAGAAAACTAGGAAGCATTACAGAGAAATTAGAGATTTCAAGAAATACATTTTAAGGTGAAACACTGTAAATAACAATTTTCAAAAAAACTGATCTAATAATCTGATTCTAATGAAAATTCCAGTTTTTTTATTGGCAGGCTTTTCTAAAATTAATGTGAAAATCCAAAAGACTTGGAATCATTAAAATAATTTTGAAAAGAAAAAACTGGAAGGCAAACATGCATTATTTTCAGAATTAACATTCATTTATATTATCTTATTTATTCTTTCAGCTTTTCACACTAGGGAGACAATATAATATTTATTCATGTGAGTCTGATTTATTTCACTTATGAGTATGGATAAGAGTTGCATCCATTTACCTATAAAAGTCTCCAGTTTATCATTCTTTATAGCTGAGTAATACTCCATTGTATAAAAAGACCACATCTTTTTTATCCATTCCTTGGTGGATGAGCATTTGGGTTGTTTCCAAGATTTTGCTCTTACAAATTGTGCTGCCAAAAACATGGGTGCACATATCATAATTTTAATTGGTATAAATAATATTAATATTTATATTTGGGCAGTAATTATTCAAATTCAAGCAACTACTAGATTTGATCCATTTATAGACTTTTTATTAATTTCATTAGTAAAGAGAGCAATAAAAGTGATTAGATCTGTTTGTACCACCACGGTACAAGCCACCCAATAGGACATCATACATGTACTTCTGGTGGTACAGCCCAGCAGAAACATGTTAACTAGTAAGAGCTAACTAGTAATGTTTAATTAGTTGTGGGCAACTAGCTAAGTATCATGGGTGGCTAGTTGTAGTTAGCTAGTAATTTTAAACCACCCAGTAACTAGCATTTAATAATTAGCAACCAGTAAATAGTGATGATTAATTGGTAATAGGTAACTAGTAATAGTTGACTAGTTACAGGTAACTACCAGCAAGTAACTATCAATGTGTGACTAGCTGTTAACTAGTTGTGGGAAACTAGTAATTGGTTACTAGTTGTGGGTAACTAGTGATTAAAATAATTAAGATGTGTTTCATACATGCTTCAATTCCATACAAGTTTAATCACTATGTATCGCTGCATAGTGCCAGATTCTAAATAAATTCTAAATGCTGGATTTTTTTCTATGACTATTTTTGTTATAATTATCTAAAGGATTTACAATTATACAAACACTAATATTTTTACCTAAACAGTTGTTGGTTGTATTTGTAATGCAAACATATGGTAAAAGAATAATCAAGCAGAAAAAGACTACAAAATGACAATGAAGTCTCTTTGATTGTGGTCCTTTGACAGTAAGTCTCACAGCCTAGAGGCACACT
>NW_004955484.1:8081084-8085798 GCF_000276665.1 Chinchilla lanigera
GCTCTCACCTTCACAGACCCCCAAACACCACAGTAATTTGTCTGTTGTCTTTTATCCTTCGCTTTACACTTATCCATAAGATTGGAAGACTGGCCATCTCCCGATAGCATGGAATCTTCCCAGCATCAGGACATCTGAAAACATCCAAACATTCACACCAGATACACCAAGGACTTTGAACACCGAGGCACTGGACATTTAGAGAACTTTGATCACTGATGTTTACTAAGACCTTCCCACCTACTGTCCCTCGCCTTCTTTCAAGGCCAATAGAAAAGCCCATTTCTCTTTGTTCCATATGGATGATCTTTTTGCCCTCCATCTGCCTGCACCCCGGTGTTAAATCATATGCGTCATTGCTTTCACAAAAGCCTGTTGAGTGGTCTCTGCCTGGCATCATTTATTTACAGTTCCTACTCAAATTGACCATTAACTAATCCACTACAGTTGATGGAGACCACTACAAAGTGGCTCTGAGCAGGATTTAATATTAACCAATTAGCTTTCTATGTTTACTTGTGAGTTGTCCGTAGCTTAGGCACCTTGTCTGGAGATGGACACTGAACGCATAGTAAGTGAACCTCTATGAGTCACTGGTCACTGCTGAGACCTATATTGGCCTGTGAAGCTGTGATGCCTCAAAGGACAAGATATGGCCACAGCTGAGGACGTTTGGCTCCAACCCCAATTAACAAAAAGGAGATCGAAGCTGCAGGCTCCACACTCCTACAATAAATGCCAACTTAAAGATCAGGTAGTTCTCCTGATTAACATAATCCACTACTTGGGAAAATATTTCCCAAGGTCTTGCTCAGATTCCTGCATTTTCTTGAGTATCACCCTCCTTTGTTTGAAAGCCAGATAAATACAAGTAACCCAGAGAAGTCTTTGTCTTAACCCAGAGCATCTTGAATTCTGTGAGAGGTTGACCCCTCCTGGAGCCCTAAAGTCATTTCAATTGTCTCATTTATTTAATCCTTTTCCTTGGACTCATTTGGGAGATTGTGGGCCTGATCAGCCCACAATAACTAAGAGATAATATTAACATGATACACAATGACTGTCCTTCTAGAATGTGTCTAAATAAAAGCAACCATATGCATAAATATACATGTGTTATTTATTAAGAAATATACATGTGAAGTAATCTTTCCCAAAAAGAATGAGAGAAATGTATGTAAAGTCATTCAAGTTTTGGGACTATAGATTAAAGGAGAAGGCTCAGGGATTTAGTTCAGTGACACAGCACCTGCCTGGCAAGTGTGAGATCCTGGGTTCAATTTCTGGTGCAAAAAAAAAAAAAATCAGATTAAAGGACAGTAAGAAAATAAAGCACAAATTGCAGCAGAAAAGGCACCCCTGCCAGTATACTTCAGTTGCCCAGGTGACAGCTCTTGTTGTAGTTCCGGTTGCTTCTGTCTCTTAGAAACGGCTGGTCACTGTGATGCACAGTTGCTCACTATGATGCATACTTTAAGAACAAACCAAAGATAGCCAAATACTCTGCCTCTGTACTTCCCCTTTCAACTCCATAAAAACCTCCCTCCCTGGGCCTTCAGGGCCTGACATTCTGAGGGACAACTGATTCCCTGTCAGTGCCCATCCAATGTTAAAATAAATCTACCTCCAAATCCTGGGTATTGTTTCAGTGTTTGTGTTGCTGTTGCATCTGTTGTGTTGGCTGGGAAGACTGACCATGCTGACCTTTTTGGTCACTGGTCATGGCCCTTGTGGACAGGGCAAGGACCTCTCCATTACTCAATGGGAAGGCACATCCTTGAGATTTCTTGAGTCCTCTCAGAAGTCTGGAGGAGGATTCCTGGCTCCCCATTTGAGTGGCTCACATTGGACCCCAAAGGGAAGAGGAAATTGTCTGTCTTTCTGTCTGTCTGTCTTTCTGTCTGTTTGCCTGCCTGATTCTGGTAAGACTCCCAGGGGCACCCCAGTTAGTCTGTCTGTCAGTTCTGCTCAGCTCAAACAGAAGGAGACTCTGATCAACTCTCGTTAGTCAGAACAACCCTCCACGGAAGGAGGTTGGAATGTTTTAACTTCTGAGTGCCTGCTGAATGAACTGTGTGAGTGGCACAGACAGCGTAAGCAACAGGCTGCTCCGTCTGTGCACCAAGACTGGAAAGCACTGGTTATTACCATAATAATATGACTGGGCGCTCACCTGCAGTTCTGTGGCAATTGATATGTGGCACAATGAAGGCCTCACACCCTCCTTAGCTAAGCCTCACCTAAGTCCTTGCAAAGAGCAGGGCCAGGCAGGCATCTGAATGGTCTCTGTCTGAGGGGCACTCATCCTTTGTCTGTTGCACCATTGTCAAGGGTACTCAACACACATGTAGGAAGTCAGAGATGGGAACTAATTAGTCAAAACCCACAGTCCCTGACTGCAAGAAAAAGGGCTTTTCTGAGATGAGAGTTAAAAATGAAACCAAACTGCTCAAAGAAAAAAAGAGGCCCATTCTTCCTGGGAATTCTGCCTTGGCACCCTCATCAGCCACTACAGTTGCTGCCAACACCTATAATTTTACTCCCTGTTCCTGACTCATCTACATCCAGCCAAATGAACTGGTTCAAGCTAGCCATTGCCTGCATTTGACCACAGAGGCCCTCCTCCAGAGCCTCCTGCTTCCTATCCTAGTCTGATAGCATCATCTAATGCCCACCTAGAGGACTGTCAGCAATTCCTTCAGTTCCACATTTTGATGGAGGAAAAACTGGACTGTCAAGCCCTGATGAATGATCCCTGATGTTTACTAAGATTTTCTCACATAATGTTCTTTGCCTTCTTTCAAGCCCTATAAAACCCACTTCTCTTTGTTCCCTATGGGCAGTTTTTGCACCCTTCATCTGCCTGCTTCTGTCTCTTAGAAACAGTTGGTCACTGTGATGCATAGCTGGTCACTATGATGCATATTATAAAAACCAATCAAGGACAGCCAAGTACTCTGCCTCTGTACTTCCCTTTCAACTCCATAAAAACTTCCCTCCTTGGACCTTCAGGACCTGACATTCTGAGGGACAACTGATTCCCTGTCAGTGACCATCTAATGTTAAACAAATCTGCCTCCAAATTCTGGGCATCATTTAGGTGTTTCTGTTGCCACTGCAATATCAAACAAGTTCAAAGAAATCAATAAACTTAGTTCTATGAGGTGGCCAATAAAATAGGCATCATTCAGACAGGCTGGATACAGAGAAATTATTTTAGAGAAAACAAACATTAACAACATGAGATAAGAGGAAGAAACCATGAACAAATTCATGTAGGCAATTTTAAATCCATCACTGTGATCACAGTGAAAAATATATTTTTAAATGGAAATCTAATTACTCAAAGTGACAGAAATAAGGAGAAAATTACCCAAATTCTTACATTTGGCATCAACAGAGTTGTAAAGAAAAAACATTTTTTAAAATGTGAAACATGGCAGAATTGATTTACAGTTGTTTCTAAAATTTAAATATATATATTTATACTGCTGTGAAATTCTTAAAACAATATTGAAAATAGAGACATGTGTTTTAAGTAAATATGACCATGCTATAAATACTCAAAAATTGAGCAAAGAATCAATCTAAATTAGACTATTAGAAAATTTGATTCTTTTTAATATCTTCACATTTGTTCTTTTTTGGGGGTAAAGTTGGTGTTTTTGAGATGGGGTCTCTCTAGGTAGTACAGGCTGGCCTTGAACTTGATTATGTGGCCCAGGCTAGCCTAAAACTTGAGGCAATCCTCCTGCCTCATATTTCTGAGTTCTGAGATTACAAGCATGCACCACCACACCCAGGTAATATCCTCACATTTCTGCAAGCAGATAAAAATGTTTAGTGTATACACAGAATTTGATGAAATTTAGCACTCAATTCTGACTGAATACATTAGTTAAGGGCGAACCTATTTCCTTAAAGTCATCATCTTTAAGGCAACTCAAACAAAATTCTCGTCAACGTTCAACCATGGGGAGATGTACAAGAGGTGATGGATGTGTTGACTTTTGTATTTAATTATTTGAAAATATACATATATTTATTTAATCATTTAAGCATATAAATATATTTCAAAATATTATATTGCACCACATAAACATATACACCTTAGTGTCTGACAATTAAAGAAAAAATCAAACATGAAACTTGCTAAAGAAAAAGCAGAGTCACAGCCAGGGTGGAGGAAGGCAGGCACAGATGGTCACCCTCAATTCAGCAGCAGATTTGTGTAGGCAACCACTCCAGCAATCCCCTTACAGATCAGATGTGCTATGATCTGCTTTGGGTGTTGCGTGTTAAGATTCTTAAAGGAGCTGTGTGTCAGGAGCATTCTCATTAAAATAAGAATAAAGACAATATTTTCTTTTAGCACCAAAACTATTTATTACTGTTCTAAAGCATATAGGCCATAAAATATGCAAAAACCAAACCAAACAAAAATGAGCAGAAAACAATTGAAGGGGAGGCCTTCTTGAAAGGGTAGGGAGTATCTCTGCAGGGTAAGATTGTTCACCTCTGAAACCAAAGGGAAAAAAAATAAGTAGTTTAATGACCAATGAAAAAAATACATAGCTAAATGTGTATGTAGCGTAGTTCTGTAATGCCAGAACTCTGGAGGCTGAAGCAGCAAGACTGCAAGTTCCAGAGCAGCCTGGGCAAATTAGTAACTCAGAGAGACCTTGCCTAAAAAAAAAAAAAAAAAAAAAAAAAA
>NW_004955484.1:8090333-8120371 GCF_000276665.1 Chinchilla lanigera
GACCAGCAGTGACCCTCTTTCTGTCCTTTACACCTTATGCAGGCTATGGCACTCACACCCAGGGTGGGGCACCCTTAATCCTACCCAGAACTATGCCAAATGAATCAGTGGACTAATTTAGTAACCACACACCCTTAATATTAGCATCACACACTCTAGATGCAGTCACCTCTGGAAAAGCCCCACCTATGACCACACGAGGCTTTTGGGGACAGCTAGACACAACCTGTAACATCCACAACTCAATGTTGCTAGTTACTGGTTATTACTTGCCTACAATTTGTTAACCACTGCTGTTTACCAATTACTAGTCATCCACAGTAGTTAACACTAGTTACTCATAACTCACTACCAACTACTACTGCTAGTTATTGGTTACTAGCCAGCCACAACTAATCAATGCTAGTCACCAGTTACCAGTAACCCACAATAAGTCAACAAAAACTAGCTAGCTGCTAACCACCTGCTATGAACTAGTTATTCACAGCTAATTATCACTAGTAAGTGGTTGCTACCTAGTTTGCTACCAGCAATTATTAATCACTAGTTAATCATCACTAATTACTGATCACCAGCCCCCAACTAGTTAATTATTGGTTACCAGTAACACACAACTAGCTAACCATTGTTACAAATTACCCACAACTAAACACTTGGTTACTGGTTACCCATAACTAGTTGAGAAACGCTGGCTACTAGTGACTAGCTAACCACTGCTAAGTTACTTGTTACCCCAACTAGTTAACCATAGCTGGTTACTGGTTACCAGTTACCCACAACCAGTTAAACACTGGCCATTGCTCATTACCACTAAGTTATTGACTGATGGCTACCAATAACTAGCTAACCATTGCTAGTTACTGATTGCCAGTTACCCATCACTAACCACTGCTAGTTACTGATTACCAGCCACCCACAAGTAATCACATTACCAATAACTAGCTAACCATTGTTAGTTTCTGGTTACTAGATAGTGCTAGTTAAGCCACTGCTACTTACCAATCATTACTCATTGCTAATTACTAGCTACTAGTTACCCATTGCTAGTTATCTGCAACTTCTTAACTAATATGACTTACCCACACCTAGTTGATTACCTCTGGTTATCAGTTACCAACCACTAGTTATCAATTACAAGCTATCTCCATCTAGTTAGTAATTCTTAACTAGCAACAGGTAACTAGCATGGTTAACTAGCAATGGGTAAATCATAATTGTTAACTATTTGCACATAACTAGTCATGGGTTACTAGTTGTGGTTAGGTAGTAATTTTTTAAAATCTTTTTTTTTTGTTGTTTTGTTTTTGTTTTTTGTTTTTCTCCGGTACCAGGAACCGAACTCATGACCTTGGGCTTGCCAGGCAGGCACTTTGCCACTGAGCTAAATCCCCAGCCCCTAATTTTTTTAAATCTTGAGACAGGGTTTCAGTATGCAGTTTAGTCTGGCCTTGAACTCATTTTGTAGCCAAGGGTGGCCTTGAACTCATAGCAATCCTGCTTAATATGCTTTGCTGTTTTTTTTTTTTTTTTTCTTTTTTAACTGTTCCATGCCACATCCAATTTTTTGTTCTTTGTTCATCCTGCACAAGAAACTAGGAATCTGCCCAGGACCCATCACCCACAGTAACATAGGGACCTTAATGTTCAACTGGTCAGTGAGTGTAGTGGATTAACTAATGGTCACCTTGTAACACCCTGCTGAACTGAATCAGTGAAGTGCCGGGTGTGGATGGACCACCTGAGGATTGTTGCCAACAGCATAAAAGGAGAACTGGAAGGGAAGATGGTGCGCTGGTTCTCATTGTTGAAGGAGCTTGGGTCCTTGCTGTCCCTGGTGAGGGCTGTGGTTCTCTTCAGTGGATTTCTAGTTCTTACTTTGGCTCCAGTGCAGATCCCTCAGCCTGCTGGAACAGGTCCTTCACCCTGCTGACCCAGACTTTCTAGCATCCACCGCTGGCCTCTGGGCCTTCCTGGTACAGATCCTTGATACAGATTTGCATGAGACATTGTTGTGTGCTCCAGGCCTTCAGTTGGACTTGTGGAGGGCACTGTCACGGAGTCTAGGTCTTTAGCTAGACTCCTGTAGGACACTGCTGGGGATCCAGGCCCCCTAGCTGGATTCTTTGGGTCTGTGGTGTGTGGACAGATCTCCCACACTCTTGTGCATTTGACTCTTTGGGTGAATATTTAAAAATAATCCTATAAATTATGTGTCCTATATTAAATCTTTTCCCTTGTAAACCCTGACTACAGTAAAATTGGTACCAGGAGAGTGGGGTCATTGTTGTGATGTTGCCTGCCCATGTGGCTTAAGAGCCTTGAGAATTAATTTGGAAAGGGTTTGAGAGACTGGCTGAAGAGGTAACCCATGTATCGTGTAAACTATACGGGAGACACTGGTCAACTGGAAAACCAGAGTACTGATGGAAATGCTGCCAGTTAGGATGAGGTTCAGGAGGCTTCTATTAAGAAAGACTGCATTGGCTGCTGGATCCCAAGCCATATATGTTGTACTTGGGCAGGAAGTTGGTCTGCATTTGCTTGTGTTTAGAGATATTGCCTGGGTGACGATGTCTGTCATTCCTGTTGGGACTATGGCATGGTTACTGTTGAAGGCTTTTGGCCAGATCTATGTCCAAAATTAAGAGCAAAGAGCCAGGAGGGTAACTTGAAGCATTTGGCCAGAGGGAAGGCTGCAGTGGAGCTGCAGACTGCAAGGATGAAACAAAGGAGAATGTGGTTGTTGAGAAGGAACAGGGAAATGGAAAAATGACCTAACGCTTTTCACCAGAAGGGAAGAGTATATTTGAAATGCAGGAGATCCTTTGGGGGCATTTTGTAGTGTTGCTATTCCTTGTTGTTAAAAGTGAATGGGAAGCAAGGATTGTGATTGTAATAGCGCTTTTAATATGTTTAATATAGTTTCTAGATACATGTTTATAATCAGGTTATTTAGTCAAAGTACTGTGGTTTTAATCTTGAATTCTGAGCATCCTTTGAATATTTTGCTTTTAGTGCAGAAATGAGTGCAATAAGAATTATATATATGTCATTATTATATTAATGTAAATCTGAATTGATCAAGACATGTTACCTTTTCAGAAATCTGCTACTGGACAATACAGCTCAAGGAAATGTGTCTGGTTATCAAGTTGACCAGGGGTGGATTGTGGTGGATTAACCAATGGTCAACTTGTTACCCAGCTGATACGAATCAGCCTGGTGCTGGGTGTGGAAGGCCCACCTGAGGATTATTGCCAACAGCATATAAAGAACTGGCAAGGAAGATTGTGTGCTGTTGATTATCCTGAAGAAGTTTGTTGCTCTGGTTTTCCTGATATGAAGTCAGCTGTTCCCATTTTTGGAGGAGCTCAGGTCTTCAGCTGGACTCAACAGGACACTGCCACTGGATCCACGCCCTCAGCTGGATTCTTTGGGTCTCTAGTGCATGGATAGATCTCCTGCACTCTTTTGCATTTGACTCTTTGGGAGAATATTATAAAATAATCCTATAAACTATGTGTCCTGTATTAAATTTTTTCCTTTGTAAGCCCTGACTACAACACTACTGATTTGTGACTTTTGTGAATTCTGTAAAAAGTCTGTACTCTTTGTCATGTAGCCAATAAAATCTCTGCTTAGTTAGCTAGTGAGCGGATAGATTTCCTTAAATGCCTAGAAATACAAACTCTCCCAATTGTTTTGCCAAAAGGCAAGGAACTCTTGGGATATATTGGAGGTGCACTTTCAACACAGGCAGTTTACAACTCTGTCACAGGCTTCACTTCAGTTTACCATGAGTTTGAAGTACAGCCTGAAATGAGAAGCTTGGGCCTTTCTGGGTCTTCCTTGAGCACCTCAACAGTCCTGGAAGCGCCACACAGCTTACACGGTGCACAACCTTCCCAAGTCTCAGGAATACGCTGGAACTTTTCCAAGCCAGACATTTTATTCTCCAGCTTTTCCTTTTAAGCTTTTTGGTCAGCCTATTATTTAAACTGTTACTTATTGTGTAAGCCAGTGTTTAAACAATTGCCGTGGCTGGAGTGTAGCTCAGAGCACTTGCCTAGCTTGCCTATGGTTCTGAATTTGATCACCAGCACTGCAAAAATACCCACATGGTATGTATGTAAGCATGATAAAAAGACACAAGCCCAGCTGAGCAACTGCCATGCAAGTTTTCAAAAAACACCCCTACAGAAAACTCTGTCAGGGGCTGGGGATTTAGCTCAGCAGCAAAGCGCCTGCCTGGCAAGCGCAAGGTCGTGAGTTCGGTTCCTGGTACCGGAGGGGGAAAAAAAAAAAAAAAACTCTGTCTTGGGCAAACACAAAGTCAGTTCAAAGAGACAAATCTTGGGAATACTGAAACCCAGTTTTTTTTTTTTTTTTTTTTTTTTTTGTACCAGAAATCAAACTCAGGACCTTGTGCTTGGCAGGCAGGTGCTTGTGCCACTGAGCTATATCCCCGGCCCAAACCTAGTATTTTGTAAAATTAGTAGACACTAATAAAATATACTTTAAGACTATCAGCCTTGACTTTCATTTGTTTTATCACGATGTATGTAGTTGTAGATTTATCATTGAGATTCACTGGGCTTCTTCAATCCACAGGTTGACATCTTTCATCAATTCTACAATACTCTTGGCTGTTAGCTCTTCAAGTATTCCTTATATATTTTTTTTTTCTTTCTGGGAATCTGATTAAACTTGGCCTTCTTACCCAATTTATCCTGTCACCCATACTTTCCATTTCACTGTTTCTGCCGACTAGTTTCTATACAGTTTTTTCTCACTTATATTCATTCTCTTTTCATGTTTAAATGCATGTGATTTCTCAAATCACTCCTTGTATTATCCGGTTATCTTCAAAAGTATGCTGGACATTTTCTTAAAAGTGGGTATATTCTGATGTCTGCTAACACCTTTATGGATCATTTTAATTTTTCTCTGCTGGACACCTTAGCACTTCACTACTCTGTTCAATACTTAATAGAGTTCCAGGGTGAAGTTCTCTACACCTCCAAGGTCCTCAGTTTGGGAGACACAGCTGTTAGGACTCATTTTTCTCCAATCCAAGGTATACCTGACCCTGTCTTCATCTGGGGCCCCAGTTCAAATACGAGTAAGTCCACTAACACCACAGTTGGGTTTCACAGGTGACGCCATCAGCAAACCTTCAGGCAAAAGCAGTTTTCAGAGCTGGGAATTGTCTGTTGCATCTCCAAGAGTTTGATTCCTAATTTTTCACTCCAGTTAGTTTTTTTGAGGTTTAATTAGGATCATTTGATTCATCCTATTTTTTGGTGTTTTTTTTTTTTTTTTTTTTTCTTTACATGTGTTTTTTTTCTTTCCGGTACCGGGAATGGAACTCACGACCTTGCGCTTGCCAGGCAGGCGCTGTGCCGCTGAGCTAAATCCCCAGCCCCCTGACTCATCCTATTTTCCGTGGGAAATTTAGTCCTAAATTAGGCCATCACTACCTGGAGTTTAAACCCTCGCTTACAGCTCCACTATTCTCCTTCCAGCTCGCCTGCACAGGACCCCGATGGTCCCAGGGAAGGGAAGAGCGAGGAGCTAGGGAAGGTTGTCTGTTTCTTTAAGGCCCCATTTCATGGGAGTAGATACTTTTGATTTACGCAGGGAAAGCCACACTTTTTGACCATGGGGTTTCTCCGTTTATCCAATTTCACGTGGCTCTATTTATCTGACTCCTCAGACCATGTGAGGGAACACAGCATCGCCCAAAGGACAAGAGAGCAGGGTAAGGGCACAGCCCCGGGTGTCCCGCTGATCGGTCAAGGTGGCTTGAGGATGCCACGGGAGGAAAATGGCCTGCCCCAAAGGCAGGGAACTGGACAGCGGTACGCAGTCAAAATCGTACCTGGCATCCGCGAAGGGAGCTCTAACACACAAGGAATGTACGCCTCCGCAGGCCAGAACTGAGCGCGAGGTGGAACAGGTTAGACCCGGAAGCGGAAGTGCCCCGCCAAGGCTTTAAGGGAACGTAGTCTCTAGGCAGAAGACAAGTCCCGAGGCAGAGGGAGTCGGTCAGCACTCATCGCGCATGTTTAGAACGCAGTACCGCTCTTAAAATACTTCCTTTAGACACCTCTTTAAAGGGAACACCTAGGTCTTCCGATTATTAATCCTAAATTAGTAGTATAAACCTTTCTAACCTGTGTGTCTCCATTAAATGCCCTTCTCCCCTCGCCACTCAAATTCCCAGTTAGTATCCCTTAACCTGAGCAAAACACATATGCTTTCTTCCGGTTACTAAAAGTCCAGCAACTTGAAAAAGCCAAATTCCTATTTTTTTTTTTAGATCTTAACATGCCGGCCCTCCTTCCACTCCTCCACGATGGGTATGAGGATAAAAGAGATAAAATTAGGTTAGAAAAAAAAAGGCCAAAAAGTAAAAACATTTAAAATTGTACTTTTAAGAAAAAATTGCTGCTTGCAAACAAGCTCTTTTTTTGCTTCTATAGACCACCCTAGCGTGTGACCCCTCCCTCTATCCTTACAGAAAATAGTGCTAAATTCCTAAAAACCCTTTACAACAGTCTGTAAATTCCTAGGTACTAGGTTCTTTACACCTGAAAATTGCCTTTTCCTCCAGCCCAGAAAGCGGCTGCTCTGGAGACAGCATGTCTTAACTCACATCTCCACTTCAAATCCATGTAAATGGCTTGCACTGTAATCAGTCAGACAGTGAGAATACACATTTCAAATGACCCATATCAGGGGCTGGGGATTTAGCTGAGTGGCACAGCACCTGCCTGGCAAGTGGGAGGTCGTGAGTTCGATTCCCGGTACCGGAAACAACAACAACAAAAAAAGATCAAATGACCCATATCAAAAACAGGCTTTAAATGTGACCTACCTTGGCTTATAATTTGTGCCTCATTTATTTAAACATCCACACTCTGCTCTTAAATTCATCCTATATCTTCCTCTAATAAATCTTTCTCATGCCTTTTAACTAACACATCCTAAAATTTCTTTTTTCAGTGACAAGAGTCAGCAAACCTACATACTTATTTTAAAGGGGTGGGTTAAGTTCCGTATTGCAGACTCAGAGACCCTAGGCCCAGCCTATGACAGGTAGGTTGGGGATCGAAAGGAGCTGGAGGGGAGAAATGGTGTTAGCCACTGGGCAGGGCAGAACTCTCTGGTGCCCCACCTGATTGTGTTAGTCCTGTTCCACCTGAGGCTCATGGCCTGCCCAGCTCTACTCCTATGTTGATTGATAACAGGGCAGCCTAGTTTCCTCTTTAGCCCCATGAAGTTCTCACCTCTAACCCTGCTCTCCTCTACAGGTGAGTTATTCTCTAGTTTTGCTTGGGTATCCTATTGGCACACAGCCCTATTATTGCTCCTGCCTTCCTGTCCTCCCTCATTTAGGAGAGCTCCAGGCACAGGGTGAACACGTCTGGATTTCCTGGACAGTCCAACCTTTCTCTCTGGTTAGCTCCCCTTTCATTCTCAAGGGGCTAGGTTTAGAACGATCAATTACTCTATATGGTCTGTGATTCCAGAAATGACTAAAATCCTAACTTATGATCTCTGGCAGCAAAGAACTGAAGGAATAGACCAATGATATAGACAGCTAAGTTAGGTAGAAATACTATAGGCAGTCATTGCATAGGGGTAGGCCCTCGAGGGAGTAGGTGCAGAGGATGAGGACACATCACAACTGTGGCTGGAGGAATATCTGTTGAAGGCGAGACCTCAGGATAAAGATAGAATGACCAGGCCTGCATGCTTCCCATGGGGATAATTGAGAAACTGAAGATTATACTATAATTGGTATCACCTGTTCCAATAAAGTCTAAATAGACATCAGTCACCCAGGTGGGTGATAAGGACCTTCTGATCCATCTCATTCTAAAAAAGTCCTTGTTCTTTCCATGTACACTTGCTACATAACCTGCTTCCCCTGGAGCAGTATTACCTAAGTGGCTATATTTATAATCATATTGGTTGATTATAGTTCTGACCCACATTGTACTCACCTCCTGATTTTGTATCCACCTCCTGATTTTGCTCAATAAAACTTCCACTGAGAAATAGGCTTTGTACGGGTCCCCTCCTGTCTCTCTGGAGCTATCTCAATAAAGTTTTCCTACTCTTAACCTTTTGTTCCTTAGAATTCATTCTTTGATTTTGGGGAACACCAACTTGGCATATCTGACATCTAGCAGGTTGGGAGTTACATTTATTTCTCCTATATCAGTATCTTTCCTTTTTTTTCCAGGCATAACACAAATGCAGACCCTTACAAGGCTTTGTATTCCACTGCTAGGGGCAATGCAAGCAGCCACCTTCTCCCTTCCAAAATCTCCAGTTTCAAGCACCTATTTCTGTTTGATCCCTTAACACCTTCAACATACACCTTCAACATACACACATGAAGCTTTCCAAAGAACACCAGCTGGTAGCACTGAAATGGACCTGTGATTTTGCTGGAGATGGAGATGCCAAGTACCCAATGCTTTCAGATGTCCTAGTCATTCTTGGTACCTGAGTCCTGCAGCCCCAAGGGGGAGGGGCAGAAGCCTCACCCCAGGAGCATGAGGCACCTCTTCTTTTGATGAAAGCCTTGTTAAGTGGCACCACATCTATAGGTGCTGAGGACCTGTCAAGCCTTGTAGTGAGCCCTGTGAAGGGCGCCAGGTCCTCATGGCATCCTTTAGAATGCAGGGGAACATCATAGCTTCTTTTCCCCTTTGAGGCTTTATCAGCAACTCTAAGCCAACACAGCAGTCCCTGTCAAAATTCTGTGACAACTGTAACTTTGGAAACTGGACGTTAAAATTGAAGAAAATGGCTCACTACTAGTTTCTTAGCACATACAGTAAAACAAAAACAATTACAATTAATATCTATTCAATCAAATCAAATATTATAGTTCAGTCCCAAATTTGTTTGCTTTTCCATTAAAATGTGTTAAGTTTTTTTTCCCCCCAAATTATAGGACTTCCACTAACATTTTAAGGAGAGGTTTATGTTGGCTCATAGAAAATTTGTACTATTTTTACACCAACTCTGGCACGTATTCACGTTACCTACAGGAGTCCCTCTGCGCCCTGCCCTCCCCTTCTTTTTGTGAGTGTGAATGCTTGACCTGTCAGTGCCAAAATTTTTTTTTTTTTTTGAGCTTGGATCAGCTTCTCAGCCCACTATTTCTCCTGAATCCTTCAGTTATGCCGGATGCACAAGTTATCTGGGCTCATGTCCTGAGGGGAACCAAGCAAGCGGCTTTTTAGGGTGAAGGAACATCTAAGAGCAAGAAGGCTGATTTCAACTGTGAAAGAGTTTAAGCATTCAGAGAGGCACACACAATTGAGTACCTATGCATCACCTTCTTTTTGCAAATATTACTATTTGCCATATTTGCTTTTTAAGAAACAAAATGTAACAGTTTAAGACTTCTTTTATTCCTTCTCATTCCCCTCCACTCTCCCTGCAGAAGAAACCACTCCCCTGAAGCTGGTATTTTAATACTTTTCTTCGTATGTGTCAATAAAAACATGCATATGGATTATCAAGTTATATTACATGATATGTATTCCTCTGCAACTTTCAGTATTTCAATGTTGTTAACATATGTAAATCCAATTCAATCATTCATTCAATATTTTAGTATTTCCTGTACTAGGGACACAACACTGAACAAAAGAGAATGAGAGATTGCTGCTCTCGATCATTAAGCTATTTCTTTCTTTTTTTTTTTTTTCTTTTTGAGACAGGCTCTCACTACTCAGTTCAGGCTGGCCTTGAGCTCACTTTGTAGCACAGGCTGGTCTCGAACTTGCAATGATTCTCCTGCCTTAGCCTCCAGAGTGCTGGAATTACAGGCATGCACCACCACACCTGGTTAAGCTGTTTATTTCCTATTTGTGCAGTTTTCTGTATTGTTATGCTTCAATAATATGTAGCTCTTCCCCAAATCTCCCTCCACTCATAGAGTGTACCTTCTAGGGAAGAACATACAATAAACAGAGAAACTATACAGTTTGTCAGGTGATGGCAGATGTTACAGAAAAAAATAAACCTGGGAGATAAGCTGGGTCCTCCCATAGAGGGGTCTGCTATTTGGCAGGATGGCCAAGAAAGTGTTCTTTCCTGAGAAAATAGTTGAGCAAAGATCTAAAGGTGAAGAGGAAGGGGAGGAGCCAATGTGAAGGCTTTGAAGAGGCTGATGGCTGGGCCTGTGTAAGTTCCTACAGGGAGCCAGCAGCCCTGGTGCAGAATGATCGAGAAGAAGGGGAGTCAGATAATGCTGGGCAGCAGAGTGCCAAAACCAAGTGAGGCTTTTACTTTAGGTTTATTATGTGAAGTGGAGCTGTTAGAGGGTTTAAAGCGGTTGACTGAGTGACTTGATCTTAGATTTTTACGATATTACCCTGGCTGCTAAATTATGAACATAAAGAAACAAGGATTGAAGCAGGGAGACTGATTAGGAAGTTGTTGCAAAAATCTGGACCAGAGATGATGATGGTGATCTGGGCTATAGTGACAGCAAAGAAGCAAAGAGAAATGGCCATTCCCTTAAATCCTGAGACTCAGCAAACTTACTGAAGTGTGGCTGAGGGTATGAAAGAAAACAATCAAGAAAGGTTTCCTGGGTTTGGGGCCTGAGTGACTGAAAAGGAGTTTTTTTTATTTATTTGTTTGATTTAGCAAATGAGAAGACTGAGGGCAGAACGTGCTTATGGGGATGGGGGACGTTACTGAGTACATTTTTTGGACATGTCAAAGTTGAGGAGTCTGTTAGACTTCCTAGTGAAAATGTGGAGGAGGTAGTTGGTTATACGAACTTGGAAACTTAGGCAGGAGATGTAAACTTTGAAGTTGACAACAAATAAACATTTAAGCCATAAAACAGGACATGAGACCTAATGGGGTGACTGTAGAAAAAGAAAAGAGGCCCAAAGACTGAGCCCTTGGGAAGGGGATTTCTACATCTAGAGCAAGGAAAGATAACTTGGGAGAAGCAGCTGTCAATAAAGTATATGGAAATCTAGATAAGTGTAACCTAGAAGGCAAGTGAAAAACATGTTGAAGAGTTAGGCAAAAACACTGAGAAGTCAAAAAGATTAAATAAATGCTACTAGATTTTGGGAGTCCTTCAGTGACCTGTGACAAGAGCAGAAACAAAATGTGATTACTATGAGTGCAAAATACAAATGAAAGAGGAATTGGCTGTGGGCAATAGTTTCATAAATTTCTTGGTTTTGTTTTGTTTTGTTTTTTGGTTTTTTTTCTCCGGTACCAGGAACCAAACTCATGACCTTGCGCTTGCCAGGCAGGCGCTTTTGCCGCTGAGCTAAATCCCCAGCCTGAAAGAGGAATTGGAAACAAGTATTCCATACCTCTACTGAGGAATCTTGCTAGGAAATGGAGTGGTTGGTAGATGGAGGGGAATGGAGAATATACTGTGTATATTTCACATAAGAAAAATTAATATTATGCTGATGGAAAAGATTCAGTATAAATTTTTTAGAGATGCAGGAAAATGGATAATTGTACGAATTAGGCCCTAGTTTAAGGACAGGATCTAATACATCAGAGAAGGAACTGGTCTTCAGTGAAAGAACAAAGTCAACCAGAGCATCAAGAAGAGTGCAAGGACTAGATCCACAGATGTTAGTTCTCTTCTAATTACTTTTACTTTTTCTGTTAATTAGGAAGCAAGTTCACCAGCTGAGTGGGAAGAAGTGCTAGAGCTTTGGGAAGACAGAAGGCATGAAATGGTACCCAAGAGAGGGATGATTACTGGTCTAGGGAAACAAATGCTGAAAGTGAGCAGACAGGAAATTAAAGAGGGACTAAGCACTGTGGTTTCTTTTCCCGCTCCAGCTATATTTAGCTGTATGGATACAAGAGGAAATCAGTGAAGGAGCTAATTTTTTTTGCCATATTCTTTGGTTCCTTCATTTAAAAACTGTACAGAAATACAAGAATATGGGGCTGGGGATTTAGCTCAGCGGCACAGTGCCTGCCTGGCAAGCGCAAAGTCGTGAGTTCGATTCCCAGTACCGGGGGGAAAAAAAAAATACAAGAATATGCCACAAGTTATGAACTCATTCACTGATATTTTTGTGCCCACATTGTTTTTTTATGTTGTGCTCCTATGAGAGAATTCCTAATGTACCAACAAGTAGAATTGCTGGATTATGAGGTATGCTTGATTTCAATTTTACTTGGCACTGCCAAATTATTTCACAAAATGACTGCATCAACTTATCCTTTTATCAACAGTGTATAAAAGTCTCTATTCTCCCTCCAAGATTCCTAAATTTTTGCCAGCCTGACATGAAATGGTATCACATTGTTTTATTTTGTAACACTTTCATTTCAATTTTAAGCACACCTTTTCATTTATGAGCCAGAATTTGTCAATCCCCACTCAACTGGCCACTTAACAAGACTATATAAAGTACATTCTTTAAGTATTGTAGGGAACAGTAACTCTTGGCATATCATTTTTAAGTTTTAGTCTTAGTACCAGCCTCAAAATGTGTCTGAGAAATATCCAGGAGGGGTTATAAAAAGTTAACTTTGCAGTTAACTTTGCCCTGGAATGTTTCTCCAATGATAAAGAACACCTGGGCCCAGATAATCACCTATGATCCTGCCTGGGCTGTTTCATCCCTTCCCTGGCCCTAGTTAAAACATTGTAACCCTAAAGGAATGTATAGGTGTAAAAAGGGGAACGAACAGAACAGAGTGCAGGAAGTATGTATCATAATGGTTGGGCTCATGACCAGGGGCCTGATCTGGTCACACAGGACAAGGAAAACAGCATGTGGCCACCTGAGTCAATGGCTGTAACATTCCATTCTGTTACCATGGAAACCAAAAATGTATTTAAGGTGCAAACAAAGACCTGGACAGGGCCACCATTTCCCCACCTGCTAGTTGGGGATGTACAGTAACTGGTCCAAATTCAATAAACTCTGTTTTTCCCTAAAATTGAATCTTTCAGTCTTCTGTGGAAATCAGCCTGTCTGCTGTTACAGTAGCTACTGTGAGCCTGGCACTATGATAAGCTGGGGAACAAGAAGAGTTAGCAAAACAGACGTGGAGTCTGTCTTCCTGGAAATTACAATTTGGTATGGGAAAAAAGAAACCTAAATAATCGCAAATTGTGGTAACAAAAAGGACATTAACAGTTATTTATGAAAACTTAAGAAGGCCAATTCAGTTGAAGAACGAAAGAAAATTTTTTGTGAAGTATTATCACTTTAATAGATGAGTAGGATTTAACTACCTTTCTAAAAGCCCACTGAAATTCTGAGAAACCCAACACCCCCATCCATGTTCCTAAAGGGAAGAATGTTTTTCCACTGAAGTGTGCTAGATGCACTGGTGGATATGGTGCTTGTCCTGGGCCCTTCCCCAAACACATGGGAGGACACTCGTTTTATTCCTGCTCCCTTTTGCAATTTTGGACGTCAATACTGCACTGGATAACTAGATACTGTTCCATCAAGGTTTTTGGTTTTCTGGGGGGTCATACCAGGGATTTGGCCTAGCACCTTGTGAATGCTTGACAAGCAGTATGTCACTGTGCTATACATCTGCTGTCCTTTTATTTTGATTCAGGGTTTTGCTGAGTTATCTAGGGTGTCCTTGAATATGCAATCCTTCTGCCTCAGCCTTCCAAGTAGCTGGGATTACAGGCACGCTCCACTAAGCTTATTGTAATATCCATCTCACACCACCTGGTTATATTACCCAATACATGTAGGCTCTGTAAAACAATTTTGGATACTTTATCTCACTCTGATATTTTAAGAAAAAAAAAAAAATAGAAAAACGGGGTGCTTAAAAAGATAAAAGTATTCAATATCATCATTATTAAAACCATACCAAAACCTATCCAAATAAAGGACTTAAGGAGTTCAAGAATTTGTAGCAGCATATCTATGATACATATTTTATGTATAATACAAGAGTTTACTGTATGGGCAAATGTAAATAACTGGTTTATCAAGATGGGAAGGTGTGGATGAAATTAAATTTAATTTCCTTTCTGACTAGCTTCCAACCTCACCTGCCATCATAGGCCTTCATCCACTTATCCTCAAATGACAGCTATATGCAGTTCCTCAAGCCTAACATGGGCCTGGAGATGACAGAGGTTAAGAGAAATGGCTTTGGAACCAGAAAATCCCAGATTTAATGCCTGAATCTGCCATGGGTAGTAAGACTATAGGCAAATTACTTACTTATATAACACATGTATTAGGTTTATTTAGTGTAAGCAAGAGAAATAAAAAATTAGCTTATGGAAAATGGACTGATTGTAGAGAATTCACTGAATCCCAGAGAACAGTAGAAATTAAGCCAGACCCAAGGAACCTCAGAGAATAGAAACTAGAACACCCATTCTCTCCAATTACAATGCCCCCTCATCTCTGGTAATAAATGACTCCAGGAGGCTCTGTCTCCACTTTTCGGCCTAGCAACCCCCCAAACTTTCCCTGATAATTGTACTTTGAAAAAATTCTTGCAAAGGACGCCGACTGGCTGAACCAGGTCTCATGACTACCCTTAGAAACATACTGGAGCCCTGGAGACACTCTGACTTTCGTTCTGGTGGTCAGAACACCAGGGATTATTTGCATGAGAAAGGAGAAAACACTAGCCAAAAGCAAGAGCTACCATAGCACCTCTAACTAGGAGTCACAAAAATAAAATGGATGTGAAACAGGACAATGTTATTCACACAAGGAACAAAGAAATGACAACTATTATTAACTTACCTGGTTGTGAAGAACTTACCAGTTAATCTGACCTGCTTGATGTGCCATCCTTTAATCTTAGCCAAATTCTGAAAATTCAAAAAGACAAACTGATTCCTATTCAACTCAGGCCATTTATTGAAAGAATACAATGCTGTTACAAGGATCCATTTCATGTAGCACTGAAAGGCTGTCTTCCTAAGTACACAGTACAAGACTGCTGGTATTAGGAAACCCTCTGCTCAATAAGCCACACATTCATCCTGGCTCCTCCCGTCAATGGAGGCATGTTGAGATTCTGAGTGATGGTTAGGCCAGGCTAAACACACACACACACACACGGGTCTCTTTTGGGTTTTGTGGAACCAAATATTGATAAATTTCAGTAACACTGTGGATCAGCACTCAACAGGTCACAATTCATGCCATCCTTTCCCAGTAGTGTACTATAGGGATTCCCCAAGCAGCAAGTTCCTGACAAGCACTCTAGCCACTCAGCAGGGGAGGACCTGACTAGAATTATCTGTTGTCAAACTATGTATCAGACCACATAAACATGGCTGTGACATGTGTGCTAAGCATGGAGCATCATACACAAAGCTTTTTTAAAAAAAATGGCTAATATTTTGGAAGGACAACTCTGCTATGGAATATGCTATCCATCTTGTTTCACAAGTGGAAGACTTATTAGGCTACACATATAACATTTCAGCCCCCATGCATATTTACCTGTCCCCTCAAAAATGATGAATACTTGAGAGCTACCTCATGCCACCATGTTATGAGAACAGCAGTAGATTCCACTATCTGGCATGCAAGGAAGTCAGTAGGAAAGGCTGACCATCAATATCATTCACATCACCACTCCCTGAGGACCATCATTAGGGCTGGGAAAACTTAGTGTGGGGAGTGGCTGTTGTGTGCAAGGGATTAATATTGTTTCCAAATTTGTACTGTTGCTATTGATGAACCAACAAAGATTCTGGAAATTCCTTTAGGATTGCTGATGTGAGGCACTAAGGGACATTAAGAACTGAGGTGGGCCAATGAAACTTACTTCACAGTTTATTGATAGAAAAGAACTATGGAGGTAAAAGAAGTTTTTTATTGGAGACGTATTTCCTTTGCACATAAGCCTAACCATGCTGTTTGTCTGAGTCAAAAACAGAATTTATGGCAATAGGTAATTGAATTTATACTTCTCTAATTTAGGAAATAATTTTTCTAGTTTTCTGTTCTTTTCCCATTGATCTGATATAGGTAGGTTGGAGCAGTACTTTTTCATGAGGTGCCATTAAAAGCACAATTTAAAAAAAAAACCTTCATAGTTCTATAAAACTGACATTAGTACAAAGTAAAATTGTAACTGTAAAAGGAAAAAAAGTCATCAGTAGATCAATTATCTACAGTTTCTATTAGCTTTTTGGTGTGTAAGCTTCCAATAAACATCCTTGAATAAGTTTACAACAAATTTGTATGTATTTTGCTGCCTCTTAGGCTTTTAGGAATTCCAACATGTCCAATCCATAGGTGCTTATTAAATGTCTAGGTATCTGACTTACATAAAATTTAAGAACCCTCTGACTTCCAAAATACTTTTTAGGTAGCAATGCTATGGACCAAAGATCCCAGAAACCTTTCTCCATTCAGCTCTGCCATTATAGGCTGCACCATCCTGTGCAAACCACTTCAAATCTTTGGCTTTCAGTCCTCCTTGCCTGCATAATAAAGTGGTTGAGCCAGATGATCTAATTCTTTGAATAATTCCTGGACATGGAATTGGTTTCCATGGAAATGTATTTTATTTTTTTTTGTACTGGGAATAGAACTCATGACCTTGTGCTTGCCAGGCAGGCACTGTGCCACTGAGCTATATCCCTAGCCCAGGAATTTCATATAAGAACTGAAGTTCAGTGCAATTGTGAAGCAATGTTTATAATGAATTTTGGTCTTTATGGTAGGAATTTTATTTTTTTTAAAGGCTGTAAACTGAGAACTACACATCAAGCTGTGGAAAGTTGGTGATGTCCCACACACCTGTATCTGGAAGCTTTGTAAAGTCCAAATATAGGCATATCATTTCCAAATGGTTACATATTTTGTACTTTTTATAAAAACTTATAATTAGATATCAGAATGTGGCTTTTAAGTTATTAAAAAATTTGCCTACTGGCACAACTTTCTCCACACACAACATACAAACATACATAATTACATTCTCAGACTTTCTCTCCAGTAAGAATCCTGATACTGAATTGGGACAGTATTTTAGCTCAAGCTTTCCACACATTCCTTAATTTTAGGGTTCCTGCAGTTTATTTCTTGTATGAATTCTCTGGTGTTTAGTAAGAGCTGAGCTTCGACTGAAATTTTTCCCACATTCCTTACAAGAATAAGGTTTTTCTCCAGTATGAATTCTTTGATGATCATGTAGGTTGGTTTTCTTCCGGAATGCACGCCCACATTCATTACATTCATAGGGTTTCTCTCCAGTGTGAGTTCTCTCATGCTGAATAAGGGATGAACTCTGACTGAAAGCTTTCCCACAGTCAATACATTCATAGGGTTTCTCTCCAGTGTGGGTTCTCTCATGTTGGGTAAGTGATGAACGTCGACTAAAGGCCTCTCCACATTCATTACATTCATAGGGCTTCTCTCCTGTATGAATTCTGTGATGCTCTATGAAACTTGTACTCCTTTTGAAAGCCTTTCCACATACATTACATTGATAAGGTTTCTCTCCAGGGTGAGAAATAGACTGCTGATTAAAGACCTGATCACAATTATAGGGATTCTCTCCAGTATGGATCCTCTGATGGTCAGTGAAGTCTGAAATGTGACTGAAGTCTTCCCCACAGTCATTACAATGGTAGGATTTCACCTCAGACAGTGTACTTTCATCTTGAGTAAGAGAAGAGCTGTGCTTAAAATCTATGCTGTAGTTATTGCTTTGGTAAGGTTTGCCTCTTTTATGAATCCGCATATGTTTATAAAGGGATGGGCTCTGACCAAAAGCCCTTCCACAAATGCTACATTCAAAAGGTTTCTCTCCAGTATGAGTCCTCTCATGTTGGACAAGGGAAGAACATCGACTAAAAGCTTTCCCACATTCCTTACACTGGAAGGGCTTCTCCCCACTATGTGTGACCTCATGTTGAGTAAGGGATGTACCATGCCTAAAAGACCTCCCACATAAATTACATCGATAGGGCTTCTCTCCAGTGTGAATTCTCTGGTGTTGGACAAGAGAGGAACTGCGCTGGAAGGCTTTCCCACAGAGACTGCACTGATAGGGTTTCTCTCCTGTATGAGCATTCTCATGCTGACCTAAGGATGAGCTATGCCTGAAGGCTTTTCCACACACATTGCACTCAAAAGGTTTTTCTCCAGTGTGAATCCTCTGATGCTCAGTAAGCTGTGTCTTCCAGAGGAAAGTTTTCCCACAGTCAGGACATTCATGGTGTTTCTTGCCAGGATAAATTCCCTGACCTGTACCATTGGGGAAAGTGTCTTCTCCTTTATGAGTTTTCTCATGTTTAGTAAGTGATGATCTATGAATAAAGGCTTTTCTACATTTATTACATTTATAGGGCTTCTTTTTTGCAAGGCTATTATTCTGATTAAAATCTGAATTATGTCCAAAATTGTTTCCAAATGTTCCACATTCACTAGGCCTTATTCTTGAAGGAATGTTCAGTTGTGGAATCAAGTCTATGTTCAATCTAGAGTTTTCAACAAATTTATTTTGCTCAAAATTTTCCTCTAGGGTGGTTATTTTTTTCTGTGTAGACACATCTGGCCCCAGATATTGCCTCCAATTTTCCTGGTGCCTCTCTAGCTGGCTACTGACATCCCAGGCATCTTCTAATGTGACATGTGAGAAATCATCTGTACTATGGAATACTTCAGATGTGCAGTGCTGCAGCCTTGGTGATTTAGCTTCTGGCTTTGTCTTCCGGTCTGAAAGAAATGCAAAGTACAAAAATTCCCCATTTCTTCCTGTTGAAACAAACTCTTACAACAGCAATGAGGAAATGAAAGAGGCATAAATTATGCATGACTATGTTTTGAAATTAGTCCTGTAGCCTGTGGAGAAGTTCAAAATACAGGAAGGACTACTACAGAGAGGTGATAGTGAAGACTGCAGATCCAGAGTATGGTGAAAATCCAGCAAATTAGGAAAGCCCAAACAGGTGGGCTTGTTAGGGAACAAGGGTAAAAATGAGCATGGGAGTGTAGGCACAGATACAACTGGAACAGGATCACAGGCCATCCTGTAGGATTCTATCTGCTCTCCATGCCTCCTGTCCATTTTATAAAATCCCTCCCAAAATCTAGTTTCTTCTGTCTTTTTAAAAAAACAGTACTGGTGACTGAACCTAGGGCCTTTGCACTGAATGGTATCCCCAGCTCTTTTTAATTTTTGAGAGAGGGTCTCAATTGTAAGTCAGGCTGGGCTCAAACTTGAGATCCTCCTGGGCCAGCTTCTCAGAATGCTGGGATTACAGCTGTGCACTACACCATGCCATGTTATCTTTAAAGTAACTTCTGAGCTTCTAGGTCTTTAAACACTGTAGAGAAAATCTACAGCCAGTGATTTAACTGAAAATATTCTTTGATATATTTGGAGATCAAGGACTATACAAACTCAGGAAAGTCTTTCAGGGGCATCTTTGCACTTTCAACTACAGCTGTGGTTTTAGTCTGAGTACTGATTCTACACTAATCACCTTTGTTAACCAGAATGATTTATTTCAATCTGCTTAATAAATGGGTCTTTAAGTCTGTTTTTACCTCAGAATATTAATATCAGATGATAAATTAATTTGTAGGATCCAAGAATGGAAACTTTTAGAACTAAAGGACAGGAACCTTTCTGGAACAATGGAAATATTTCATATTGATAGGAATTTGGGTTAGAAAGAGAAGGCATTTGTTAAGAGTAATTCAATGGTATATATAAGAGGTGTGTTTTTCATTGTATGCAACATTTTCTTAAAGAAAGTAACTGTAAAAATACTGAGCAGTAATGATGTGTGTATAAGTGAAGTGTACTGTTGTCTGCAACTTCCTTAGAGATGCATCAAGTGAAATGGTTTGATGGATAGATGAAAACGTATGTGATAAAGCAAACTGCAAACATAAAAAATGTAACAATCTTGGTGGCATGTATACAGTGTTCTCTGAATGATTTTTACTCCAACTTTTCTATGTATTTGAAACTTCTGATAAAATGCTCTTAAGGGGTAAAAAACAATGAAGTGTCTCTAAATTCCCAAATTCTTTATTCTGAAAATAGAATCAATTTTAAATTCACAGAGCAAAAAATGTTTTGCCTTTTTTTTGTTTGTTTGGTTTGGTTTCTGTGGTACTGGGGACTGAACTTAGGGCCTTGTATTTACCAGGCAAGAGCTCTATCACTGAGCTATACCTCCAGTCCATTTTATTTTTATTTTTTTGGTCCTGGGAATAGAACTCAGGACCTTGTGCTTGCCAGGCAGATACTGTGCTGCTGAGCTATATCCCTGGCCCTAGTCCATTTTATTTTGAGACAGGGTCTCATTAGCTTCCCTATGCTGGCTTTGAATTTGTGATCCTCCTGCCTCAGCAACCTATGTGGCTGGGATCACAGGCCTGTGCCCTGTGCATAGCTCTATTTTTAAAGAATCCTTCTAAGGTCATTCAAGAAAATTTGTCAAAATGACAAGAATGAGAAAATTCCTTCCCCAGCTAGATTCCATATCAAATCGATTTCTAACTTGTGTTCTGCAACACACAATATATCAAAATATAATTAAGGGGCTGGGGATTTAGCTCAGTGGCAAAGCGCCTGCCTGGCAAGTGCAAGGTCGTGAGTTCGGTTCCTGGTACCGGAGAAAAAACCAAAAAAACAAAACAACATCAAAATATAATTAAATCTGAGTTTGTATAGTACAGATGATATGATTGGTTTGTCTGGTCAGGGAAGAAATAAATATAATGATATATATTAGGTTTTATGGATTAGATTTTCGAACTCAAAGAATAGATGGCTTTGTCTAAGCAGAATGTAATGAGGGAAAATATACGCTACTTCCAGGAAAACAAAAAAGATGCTGCACCTCAGGAAATTTTTCTTTAAACAAAAAGGTAATTCTGGAAGCTATGACAGATCTTTGAATCAAGGATTTTCTATTTCTTATACTAAGGTACAGGGAGTAATAGTAAGAAAGGGTGGTTTAAGTAGTTAAAATATTAAAGTCCAATATGTTCTATCAACTAAGAAATTGTTAAACAAAATATTGCATATCCATAGAATGGAATATTACTGAACAGTAAAAAGGAATAAATTACTGATATATGCTTTAAAGTGAATCAACCTTGAAAATACATTAATTGAAAAAAGCTAGCCATATGTTATATGAGTCAACTAATACAGAATGTCCACAAGAGGTGCATCCATAGAAAAAGAAAGTAGATTGTGGAGTAGGACATTCTTTAGTTACTCTTTCAATGTACTGCCTCAGGCCTGACCAAGCCATGTGACTGTTTGGTTCTGGAGGAAGTCTAGCAAAAGCATTGGTGGAAAAGAAAACATTGCAGAACCTATGTCTTTGTGGAAAGCTGTGAGGTCAACATTAAATGCTTTGCTAAGATATGCCCAAAGGATTAATAACATGATGGCTAACTAAGACTTATTTATGTGATAATTAAGTTGTACTGTCCTTGTTGATATTCTCCCATTTGCCCAGCTGCTTCCTTTGTTCTTTCTCAATAAAAGGTTACTGAGATTGCCAATCAAGGCTGCAGTCCAAGAGGCTGTAAGCCCCCTGATCCCAGAATTATGCCTCTCTTGTTTTTCTTGTTTCTCTTACTTTTCTATTCACTTGTGGGTACCTCGTTCTCAGGACCGGTTCATACTGAACAGAAATGGATTATTAATCTGACAGTAGATGAATGATTGCCAGGGGCTGGGATTAGTGGGGAGTTGGGTATGATTTTTAATTGATGTGAGTGGTGAAAAAGTTCTGATGTTTTGCATGACAAAGTTAACCATACAACGGTGATGTATACCTAACTTTGTGACATACACACAAATAAACAAAAACAAAAAAACAGATATGTACACTTTAAAAGAGTGACTCTTGTTGGATGTTGTGGCACATGCTTGTAATCCCAGTACTTGGGAGGGTGAGGCAGGAGGATCATAAACTTAAGACCAGCTTGGGCAATTTCAAGACTAGCATGAAATATATAGCAAAACCCTCTGTCAAAGGAGAAGGAGAAGGAAGCAAACTGGCTCTTATGGTATGTCAATTATACCTGGATAAAACCCTAATTTAAAAAATATCCACGGGCCAGGGATATACCTCAGAGGCACAAGTGCCTGCCTGGCAGGCACAAGGTCGTGAGTTCAATATCTGGTACCAAAAATGAAAAACAAAAACAAAAAATACCCGATATAAGGTCCGGCGTGGTGGCACATGCCTGTAATCCCAGCACTTGGGAGGTTGAGGCTGGAGGATCACTGCAAGTTTGAGACGAGCCTGGGCTACAGAGTGAGTTCAAGGCCAGCCTGAACTACATAGAGAGATGCTGTCTCAAAAAAAAAACCCCAAATCCAATGTAGATTATAAAAAATAAAGAATGAGCAATTCCACCTGAGAGTTATAGTAATCTAAACTCAGGACCTGGTTTAGAATTTACCACTACAAGTTAGAATGCAGGAAAATCTAAGAAGCTTCTCAAAGAAAGAAAATAATCTGGGTTGAAAGAAAAAGACTGAACTGATTATGGTGTCTATCCTCAGGGATTTCTACAGTCAAAGGCGGAAATGAGTAATAGGCAAGGTACCGCAATATCCTGGCTGGGGATAAAAGAGGACAAATTTAGGTTTGATGTATTCAATATGAGCTCTGTGGAACTTCCAAGTGGAAGTCCTGTGAAAAGAAAAAAGTGGCCAGAGTTTAAGTCAGGGAGCTTGCAGAGTCTACAGCAAAAACAGTTCTAATGACCAGAGGGAAGTCACTGTTTTAGGGAGGTAACAGAGACAAAAAGTAACAGAGGCTGGAGGGCAGATTCCTTAAGACAGCTTCACCTAGGGGAAAAGTAAGAAAAGACCTTACCACAGCTTGGATGTTAAATGTCCTTTTCCAAAGGCCCATGTGTCAAATGCATGGTCCCCAGGAGGTGCCACTGGGAGGTGGTGGAACCTCTGGGAGGTGGGGCCTTGGTCACTGGGTGTCTTTAATGGGGACGGTGGGACCCAAGCTTGCCTCTTTCCCTTTTGCTTTCTGGTTCATGAAATAAGCAATTTTCCTCTATGAGGGAATCCTGCCTTGATGTGTTGCTTCACCCCAGGTCCCAAGCAACAGTGCTGATCAATCATGGACTGAAACCTCTAAAACTGTCAACCAGAATAAACCTTTTCTCTTTATAAATTAATTTCCACAGACATTTATAGTGATGGAAATCTGACTACCAGAGACCTAAAGTCCAGAAACTCTTCACAAGGCAGAAGACTAGGAGAGGATGATACTACTGGGACATGGAGGGAGGCAATGGATCAAAGCAGCATAAAGGTGGGATGGCAAGATGATGTTGCTTCCCAGACAGGTGTTTCAGGATTAAGGCCAAGAAAAGGAGTTGGGGCCAGATGTGGTGGTGGATACCTGTAATTTTAGCAATTGGGAGGCTGAGGCAGGAGGACTGCCGTGAGTTTGACGCCAGCCTGGGCTACACAGTGAGTCTGAGGCCAGGCTACATGGTGAGACCCTGTCTCAAAAATAAAGGAGTCTGAAGGCAGTCACAAAGAGAGGGAAAAATCAAGGCTGCAATGTTTCCTGCAAGTCTGGGCCATCCAACAGTGAAAGCAACAAGACAAAGCAAGACATGATGGTTCATATCTGAATAAGAAAAGGCATCTCTACATAATGAAAGGAAGCTGAGGACACCAGAAAATAAAATAATCCAGCAAGATAGGCAAAGACGGTATTCTAAACCTGGCCAAATGATACTTTTAGGAATGAAAAAGGGGTAACTGTTTCTCTTGGACCTACTGACAACAGAGTACTCTCCTGGGGAAGAGAAGCATGGAGAGCTGTCACTCAGAAGAGTTCAGCTTCCTTGGCAAGTCTAGGAGCTCCTTAGCCAGCTCTTTCCAGATGCTCCCCCCACCTGTGCCATTGTCTGCACTGATTCCTACAGGTGAGCTCACACTTATTTACCTGGACAGAAAGGTCTTTGGATTTCTCCCTCTGATATCCACGGCTCCTCTCCTTGCTCCAATTTGAAGATCACCTCTGGCTTGGAAACTTGATATCCTGCTCATGGGTAAATACACAAGATTGTTTGTGCAAGTGGACAGAGAACCTTCCTACAATTCAGTCCTAGCTGTGGAGAACCACCTGGATGACTCTCCCTGAAAGAAGAGCAATCATCTCCATTTTGGCTAAACCTGTCCATGTTTTTGTGTATTGTTATGCGTAGAACTGGCTAAGTTTTGTCTTTATCCCCTCAATTGGCTTTACGCAATGCAAACGGGTCTAGCCAAGGTGCTGATGTGTAGTCTTTGAACCAAGGTGACAGGGCAATGTTGCCCCGCCCATAGCTCCCAAGAAGTATAAGTGAGCTAAGCCAAGAGAGCCATGCTGTCCACTGAGACAGGTATGATTTCTTAAGGTATAAAAAATTACTTATCAAAGGCAAAGCACTGACCCCAAAACATTAGATACTGCCTCAAATTGTTATGTAGATTACTTTCTGCATCTCTCTCTCTGCACACTGCAGAGGTGGCTTGAGGCCTCCTACCTAGCCCAGCTCATGGCACTTACATACTTCCTGACATGCTCACAGTCACTCATCCCCAAGCCACTCCCTTCTTCATGAATAAAACCTGAGTTTGGCCCTGTGTCCAGGCCTTTGTTCTGGTTAACCATCGTACTAGCTGGACTTAGGACCCCCTTGGATCCTCACAATTACAAATATGCCTTAGTGTCTTTATTCTCGCCATGCATTGCACTGGCAGTGGTAGATTAGAATGAACTTCTTAGGATTCCAGTAACTTTTCCATGAGATCACAAATGTGGATTTTTCCGGACTGTGACGAGGTCTAGAAGGGCTTTCTATACTAGTCTTGGTCCTCAGGAACTCTAAGGAAAAGAAAGGTGCAACTTAAGGAGTCATGCAATCAAAGTGGCTATGTCCAGTTCTGCAAAATAAAGACCTATCACCTGAAGAGCAGGCAAAAAAACCCTGGAAAGCTGGATCCCACAGACATGAACAAGCTTTGGCCCCTGGGCACCCTGCTCAGTTACCTGGGCTATCAGCACAGAGAGGGAAGTGGACCTTACCAAGAGAAACCAGGTGGCTGTAGTTCTCCAGCATCACATCCCTGTACAAGCTCCTCTGGGCAGAGTCCACGTGATGCCACTCTTCCCGGGTGAAGTCCACGGCCACATCTTTGAATGTTACTGATTCCTGTGGGATCACAATCTTGCTCAACACTGTCAATGTTCCCATGGCAATACTGGGAACACACTGTGGGATCTATCAGAAGCAGTGATCTCACGCTTGCTATCCTGAGGGGGTAATGTTGGGTCATAGATGCTAGTCATTCATACAGCGTTGTAAAGGATCTAGTGTGTCTGTCAAGAAGTCACAAGGGGCGATTTATCTTGCAAACCTGCATCCCCACTTACCTATCTTCCTGACTGCTTCCAAGCCAAGCTTTTTTATACAATCACTAATTCCTCACTGTCCATTCACCTCCTTTGTTATAAAACCCAGAGGTGGTGAAGAGTGAAAAGTGATAGCCCTTCTTTGCTCGCAAAACAAATCCATCCCCAGATAAATCACTCTCAACATTTTGGTTAATATACTTAAGAGTCTGTTGTCCCAAGTTTTACACACACACACACACACACACACACACACCAGTCTTGTTTTTTGAAACAACTATATGTATTGTTCCACAACTTGCTTTTTACATTTGATTATGTATCTTGGAGATCTTTTCATAGTGTATACATAGTTTCATCTTATTGTTTCACAGTTATGCATTACAGTTGTGTCTCAGGATACCTACTACCTAAAACTAACAGCATCCCACTGTAGGAAGAAAAAAGTTCAAGTTCTCCTGCCACTAATTAGCCATGCTGATCTTGCTGTTCTTTTTTTTTTTGGTTTTTCTTCCAGTACCAGGAATCTGACTCACAACCTTGCACTTGCAAGCCAAATGCTGTGCCACTGAGCTAAATCCCCAGGCCCTGATCCTGCTATTCTTGACAACACTACGCTTGGGGGACAAGTATCGATATATACCAGATTTCAAAGACTTGTACCAAAAAAAAAGTTAAGTACCTTAATGGTATTTTAAAGATGCTGATCACACCTAGAAATAATATTCTGGATACACTGGGTTAAATACTATGTATTACTAAAATTAACTTCACCTGTTATTCCTTACAATGTGGCTACTAGATAATTTAAAATTACTGCACATGCAGCTTCTATTTCTTTTGGACAGTACTGTTTTACATTATTCTAGATCTCTACCTCAGGCCATCCTCCCCAGGCTTCTGAATAATTTCTCAAGCTTCACCTCCTGTCATAGACACCATGCTTCTACCACATAGACTTTTAGCCCTGACTTCATTTTCTTTTTTTGTCTCCCTGCCTCCATATTCTATTCTGACCATCCTGTCCTTTCTTCCCTTAGCTCTATAGCAAAAATTCCTAGTCATCATTCTAGAAAGAGCTCAAGGTTTCCTTCCCTTGTGAAACGTTTCCAGATCCTCCATCTGCCTTGTTCTCCCTTCAGCATTTGGTCCACATCTCTACTCCAAAACTGCAGCCATCTATTCATGTTTTTGTCACTCAATTTCTCAAAATCCTTTGCATTTCAGAAAGGCCAGCACCAGTCGTGTTGTTCAGAATCATCTGCGCAACTTTTCTAAACTGTCTATGAGTGGAGGGCCCTACAAAGCATCTCTTCAAAGTTCCTCAGGACCAGGTGTGGTGGTGTGTATCTGTATCCCAGCACTCAGGAAGTTGAGGCAGGACGACTGCCAAGAGTTCAAGGCTAGCCTCAGCTATACAGCGAGTTCAAGGCCAGCCTGAATGGTATAGCAAGATCCTGTCTCAAAAAAAAAGTTCCTCAGGTGGTTCAAGATGTAAGAGCAAGAGAGATTTACTGAACATTCACCACAGGCCAGGCACTGAACTCAGTCACTGTGTGTACCCTCCTCACATTTCCTCAATGAGGTCTATCACCAGCCCAGAGAGCAGGTACCACTTCCTCAATGGTTGTGAAGCACGAACCTGGTAAGAATCACTGCCTAACACGCAGCAGACACTCCAGAAATATCTGATGAGTGACTGGTGGGTAGTTCTTGCTGAAGGGAAACAAGGAGTGGTTTTGAAGCTAAAATAATAATAACAATAATGAGTTAGAGCCAGGCATGGTAGCACATGCCTATAATCCTGGCACTCTGGGAGACTGAGGACAGGAGGATCCCAAGTTCAAGCCCAGCCTGGATAATGTAGAGACCCTGTTTCAAAACAAAAAAGGCCAAGGCCAGGGCCAGTGCCATGGGCCTAGGTTCAATCCCCAGTAAAACACACACACACACACACACACACACACACACACACTGTAAATCTTATGTGTATTTTACCACAATGTTTTAAAATTTTAAAAAAAGATATTGAAAGTAAAAAAAAAAAGTCTGTAATAAGCTGGTGCAAGTTCCATGCCTGTAGTCTCAGCTACTTGGGAGGCTGAGGCAAGAGGATCACACATTTGAAGCTAGACTAAGCAACTCAGATGTTTCAAAATAAAATGGGCTGAGGACATAGCTCAGAGGTAGAGTATTTGCCTGGCATGTGTGAGGCACTGGTTCAATTTCCCATACTGTAAGGAAAGAAGTCTAAAAAAAATTAATTTAAAGGAAAAAAAGGAAAAATCTATTTTCTTATATATATATATGCTCATAATATGGTATATTTTAATAAAATAAAAGCAATACAAGACAGAAAAGCCAGGAAAAGAACCTTACTCTTGAAATCAATCTCAGTGGAACAGGTCTGGATAATCCTAACATTGTTTTAAGGACAAAAATTTAAGAACTGTTCAGTGTAAGGGACATTGCTTCATGCAATTACTGTATCACAAAATTAGGGTCACTGTAGCTGGAAAATATAATTTCTGCCTCATGAGGAACAGAAAGTATAAAATTGTTGCTGGGGGTTAAGTGGTTTTGAATGTCCACTCGTACAATACATTCTCACCTTAGGTTTACTCTGGAGCAGGGAAAAAGGAGTTGGACAGCTCCTCCAGAGGCGCTCACAGCCTGGTACAGAGACAGATAGGTAGGCATGCCACTGCAAGGGTGTGAGAACAGTACTGTCATAGGCTTTCTGGGAGTGGAGAAGGGCCTGTAACTTTACTCTAAGGAAGATGCATCTGAGCGAGGCTTAAACACCAGATCTAGTCAGCTTAGGAGGCTGGGAAAGAGGACCTCTGGATAGGTGAGCTCTGATGTCCTTGATCGAAAACCCCCTGACCTGATTTAACAAGAGGCGTGGTCTCCCGTGGTGATCCAGGAGCATTGTGTCTGAATGTGGATGACCTAAGCCAAGTTTCACTGGGTCTGTTCTTCGTGATGATCTACCACAGAGCTCTTAGGATCTGAAGTCAGCAGAGACCAGGCTGTGGTCCCTCTCCGTATCTTCCCTATCAAGGTAAAACACCATGACCTTCTTCATGGAAAATACCATTCTCCTCTCTAACTAAAAATGTAATATATATATAAAATGAAAAAAAAAAGTGAACAAGAATGCAAAGTGTTTATGCAGATATAGCTGCCAACAATCCTAATGATACTGATGACTCTAAGGGGACATCCCACCTCTACCATCGCTGTCACTTCTTCCACTTCAGGCAGAGCCACTGCAGATCTTTAATTACACTTGGGGGAAGGTCCTACTCCTCAAAACACCTCTCCAAAGGACCTCCAACTTCCTAACATTCCCCTATGATTCATCATGCATGGTAATCTTTATATCTAACAAAAAGTTGCACTAGTTTCCTGCCCAAAATTATCAGCTCAAGCTGCTCCTTGAATGTACCAGACATACTAAGACTGTTCCCTCTTCCTACCATGTTCTTCTCCAGACATCTGCATCTGAGACTTCTTCAGCTCCTTTTAGGTCTGCTCAGATGTCCCCATCTCAGTAAGGATAAGGCTTCAGTGCCCTGACCATTCTATTTAAAACTGCACCCCTATCACAGCTCCCCACCTACCCACTCAATCTCCGTGACCTTTCTTTTTCTCTTAAAACTATCATCTTTTAGGATACTGTAAAATGTACATATTTAATTCTTCTCTCTCCCATTTTGAGAATACAAGCACCATAAGAGCAGTCTTATCAATTTTGTTCACTAAAGTTACCCAGGTGCCTAGACAACTGCCTGACACATAACAAGGGCTCAATGACTTGTCTCTTGAATGAATGAATGAAACAAATCCAAACTCCTTTCTACTTATTATCAGTAACAGAGAGCGGTTTCTTGAATATGTTCCCACACCTTATCTCTCAACTCTCCTGAGAGTCAGTCAGCTCTATTCCTAACCTCTTCATTTTTATTGCTTACACTGTGTTTATTCAAAGGACTGATTCCTTCCACAGAATTTCTTGACCTTTCTCTGAACTCGGAGAAGCCTCTCTCTAGTGCTATACTTCTGTTAGAGGCTGTTCACCCCTCCTGAACGTAGCTAGGGAAGCAGTCACATGACTTATTACTCAGTTTTGCACTCCCCTGAGGACCATGCTTAGAGAAGCGGAACTACTGACAAAGGGAAATTTCGACCTAAAAAGTCCCACGGTAGGTCCAGTGTTTGCTCTGTCCTTCATCTCTGACAGACACCTGCAGTTTGTGTTAGATAATTCAAGAGAACCATCAGATGATTCCAGGGCAATGTAACTGAGTCAGAGTACTTAGGAAACAAGGCTGTAAATGTGACGTTTAAGGTGGTCTCTCAAATTCACTGCTCAAAATACATATCCACTTTCACCACTAAAAAAAGGCAACCATCCTTCTGAAAGGACCATTTCCCCAGATGCGGCATTGAGTCATCCCAACTCTCACAGCCTTCTGAGGGATACTTGGTGTGTAAAGGTGAGAATGACAATGACCTGCTCTGGCTCTCTTCAAACCAACCATCTTCCTCTAGTATTACTTGCTTTATTCCTTAAAGGTCACTCCTATCAAACAAGTAGTTTGAACATTTATATATATGTATA
>NW_004955484.1:8120932-8200657 GCF_000276665.1 Chinchilla lanigera
GGTTGGGATGTAAACTGTGAAGTATGAACCCATAGTGGGAAGGCTGTGGGTTCAATCCCCAGTTCAAAAACAAACAACAAGCCCCAGCAGAAAAGGCCATGAAAAGCTTGCAGCAAGTCGGTCCTGGCTGGTTTGTCTGTTATCCTTGCCCAAGAAAGCCCATGACCAGCCTCTTCCTAAGCATATTCTGACCAAACTTCTGAATCCTAAGGTCTCTCCTTGGCCAGCGGCCCCGAAGCTGGGACTCCTCCCTCCAGACTCACTGACAGTCATTCACTTTCTCCTCTAGTTTCTATCTTGTCACCCCACCCTCTCCACTCCTCATTGACAAGAGTTCAGAAAGTGGCCCCGCACCCAGAATTCAATACTGTCACTTCCAACCTTAGCTCCTCTCCCAAGACCACACTGCCCTGTTGCGGTCTACTCGCATATATGCCCCCCGCTTTGGGAATCCCACACCGCCCAGCTCTGCACACGCTAGGGTTTCACGTGGTTACGAGCCTCCGAGGGAGCAATCAGGTCAAGACTGTGTATCTCTCGGAGAACAATAACCGTTCCCAACAGGTCTCGGGGCTTCGGCCGGATCCAAAGGCGCGGCTCACCTGCGGCGCGGCGGGGGGCGGCCTGGGGACCATTCCTGCCTCGCGGGGAGGCTCCGGGACCCGAACTGCGGAGAAAGGAGAGGGCGCTCACCGGGCTGGGACAGCTCGGCCACTGTGCTGCTAGAGGATGGAAGGAGCTCGGGCCCCGCCCCTGCCCGCCGCTCCCGCTCGCCCGAAGGCGAGCCTCCAGGGTGTGCGGGACGATCCCCTCCGGCCACGCCCAGTCCCATCCGCAGGCGGTGGGCGAGGCCCCCAAACCCGCGAGGTGCCGCGCCGACCCGCGCACACTCTGGAATCACCGCCTCCAAGGAGCTCCGGATTCGTGACCTCGAGCCCACCCGGGCCCTCCGGATTCGTGACCTCGAGCCCACCCGGGCCCTCGGGTTGGCCCCTCCCGCCCCGGCTGCAGGCTTTCTTCTGTCTGGTTCTTTTCAATGGAAAGGCCAGATGCCCAAAGCGGTCTCCGCCGCAACGGGGGGCGGACAATGGCCGCAGCGGTAGGGCAAAGCCAGAAGTGCGCCTGCGCACGCGGAGCCTCACGCCAGCACCTCCCAAGCCACGCCGCGCGCGCGCAAACTACACTACCCAGAGTCCCACGCGCGCAGGCCCTATAAAGGCAACCCCTGGGGGCGCTGTGTGCCCTGCTGGGTACTGTGGTGAGTGCTGAGAAAGACTGGCTGTGTGGTTTGAGTGTTTGTATGTCCGTTTAATGACTGAAAGCCTCCTACGTGCCAGGGTCATATTGCTAGTGGTGGGATACAAATGTGGGTTGCCGTAGGCGCCAGTAGACAAGGCGGACTACAAAAACGTAAACATAGCAACAAGATAATTGCAGGTCTTGACTTCAGCTACAAGAATGAGACAGGAAGTAAGACCACCCGTAGGTCATTACCATAAGTGTGGACAGTCTTGAGACTCCCCGAGCTACAATTACTATAACCGCTATACTCCATGAAATACTTAATGTTAATAAGGAGAAAAAAGAAACAAAAACATGTGACCTGAACAGTGACCAAACGAAATTGCTACTTAGCATGTTATTTCATTTCTTGGTATCCCATTGCTCAGGATTTTGTGCTTGGAATAAGCGATAGGTAATAGAAAATTTGAAAACAAAGATAGGTGAACTTTTAGATACAGCTATTAGAGTTTTAGTTCACAAAAATCAACCTAAATCTCCTAAACTTGGAGGAGGAGGGGGAAGGGAAGGAAGAGAAGAAAGAGGGAGACAAAGACTTGCTAAGTCACTAAATTGCCCGGGCTGGGCTCAGCTTGTAATTTTACTGTCTCAGCCTCCCAGAGTGCTTGGATTACAAGCATGTGCCACAATATGGGGCCTCAGACTTGAATTCTTAACCTTAGACCATCACATACTCACAAGGTAGAAAATGACTGCACCTAGACATACCTGGCGTTGCATTGCTTTATCAAGAATGTGGATATTAAGAAGTTAATGACTTCTCCGTGCGTGGTGGTACGTGTCTGTACTACTGGAGAGGCTGAGGCAAGAAGATTGCAAATTTGAGACCAACCTGGACCTTAGCAAATCTTGTCGCAAAATAAAAAAGGCTAGGGATGTAGTTCCCAAAACTTCAGTCAAGAGCATTGGTGAAGGGCAGGCTATGCCAGGAGGACAGATAAAAAGGTCAAGAACTGTCTTTTAGGGACTGACAGAAACCTTGGGGTTTTATAGAAAAGAACAAAGACAAGGGTTGGGGGTTGCATAGCTGGCGACATGGGTAATCCTAGTCAGGCTGTGGTCTGGTTGATTATTATCTGAGGATTGCTTCTTTGAAGTGACAGTTCCTGCTTGGGAGGGTGGGTAGGGCTTATCAATGAATGGTCTGCAAGGCTCTGCTTTTCCTGAAATTCAAGATGACTACAGATTTTGGACAATGTCTGGTGACTTTGAGACATTCTTCCAAGGGATCTAAAATTAGACATTAAGCTGGGCATGGTGGCACATGGCTGTAGTCCCAGCACTCAGGAGGCTGAGGTAGGAGGATTGCCATGAGCTTGAGGCCAGCTTGGATTACGTAGTGAGTTCAAGGCAAGCCTGAATTACAAAGCAAGACTCTGTCTCAATAAATAAATAAATAAATAAAATTGGACATTATAAAAGCTGTCTTTTAGATGTCCTTCCAAATACTGAAAATTACTTTATTCTCGCTGTCCAAAGTCTTGAAGGAGGATGCAATAGGCTAGGTGAATTTGGGGTTGATAAACCTTGTATAAGTAGTTTTTTAGATAGACACTTCTCTAGTGATTAACATACCTACATGCACAGCTGAACAGGGATCTGACCCAAAGTTTTAAGGTAATAAAGGAGACAGATATAAGATGAATACAGAGATGCCAAGCTTTATTGTGCTTTCAGTTACCCACTGGGCCTCTGTAGATACCTGTTGCAATGCCTAATTGCAAAGTGAGGGGAAGGACAGCGAGAGCAGAGTAGAGGTAGGAAAGGTGGGGTATGAATCAAGCCGGGTTTGGGGCATCATGACAAGGAGTGTTTTACTCGGAATGACAGGAACCATTGAATGGGCAAAGCAGCAGAATCACTTCTTACTAAGAGGCAATAAGAGGAACTTTTCGTGTTATTCTGGAATTGGTGACCAGGACTCAGAGTGGAGAATTAAGTTCTGCATTCTAAAGAGAGTCAAAAACATAGACGGCTTGTCTTGGTTACTTTTCTCTCATTGCTGAGACAAAATACTGAACGCTCAAAGTTGAAGGAAGGAAGGTTTATTTGGCTCAGAGGCTCACAGTGTGAGAGGTTTCACTCCATAAGCAGCTGACTCCAAGGCAGGTGGCTTGGCAGAGGGGCAACACACAGGAGAACAAGTTTATGGCAAGCAGAAGACAGCAAAAGCAACAAGAGGCCTTCCCAGCATCTGTCTGCCCCTTTTGTCTTATCCAGGCTACTTGGGGCAGGTGGGGCCTGGGGAGTGCAGTGCCCAGTAAGAGGCTGTGGAATTAACTGGATGTGAGGAAGAGCTGAGGCGATTGGAAGAGGTTAAAGCAGAGCCAGCTTCTGGAGCCAGAATTCCCAAGTCAGGTATCCCTGAGTTTCCTCCAAGGACCCCGTAAATGCACTTCCATTTCTGGCGATGGGGCTCAGCAACTTCAGTGCCAGATAAAACAGTTCTTAAAAGTCTTTCAAGGTGCACCGATGAGCTGTTAAATTAGTAAGGAATACACGATAGGCGACACTAAAACAAAATTGCTAACTTGGCATGGTAGGCAGAACACGAAAGCGAACCTTCTCCTAAAGTTGTTTGCCAAATGAGACAAGCTTGAGCTTGATTTTCACACTCCTGTAAGGACAGGGGCCAGCTGATAAAATCCAAGTCCCATCAAAGGAGGTGACTAATAGACCTTCCTCACTCTCAGGAAGAATTGGGAGTCCAAGGATGAACCTTTCATGCTGGGGTCTTTCAGATAAATTGGCTGTTTCAAACCTTGGGAGTGAGTAGAAGGGGCAAATGTTTTCCCTGAGAATGTACCATCACAGACTAGTCCCTCTGTGGATTTGTAGCCTAACTCACGATCCATGGGTGGCCTAAAAACTGCAAATTTAGATTGATTTCTGGCTAATAGTACTTTCAGGGATCAGGAATTCACAAATTCTGTCTGGAGGAGCCTACCTTCGGCCCAGGCTCCAAAAGACTTCCCCATATATGATTCCAAGAAATATTAAACTGATAATCATGAATCGCAAGAATCTACGTGAATTGCATGCAGAAAATGAATGATAGAAAAAGTAGCATGATCAGATTCATACTAATATCAATTGTGGGTTCCAATATGTCTGTTTCAAAAAAAGTGATGGTTGAACATAGCAATAAACAAGAGAAGCCTAAAGTATTGTCAGAGTTGGACAAGAACTAAATACAACAGTTACAAATGAAAAACTATAAGAAGTTAAATTTAAAAACATAATAAATCAGGTTAACAACAAATTAGACATAACTAAACAGAAAATCAGTGACCAGAAAGTAGATCTGAAGAAATTACCTATAGCAGACAAACAGAGGGAAAAAATGGAGAAAGAAAATACAGGACCATGACCTATTTAAACTGGATTTTAGAAGAAACAAGAACTGAGGCAATATTTAAAAAGATAAGGCTGAGAATTTCCAAAACTGATGAAAGATACAAATTTATAGAGTATGGAATACTGACATCTCAAGTTGGATGAATAAAAATTAAATTTTCACTATGACTTGTAGTGAACTGCAGAATAATGAAGATCTTAAAAATAGCTAGAGAGAAAAGACAGATTACCTGTAAAGTACAGAAAAATTAGAAAGCATCTAGACTAGAAGCCAGAAGACACTTGGAATAATGCCTTCAAGAATGAGGATTAAATAAAGCCTTTGGAAATACAATGGATATCATCAGTAGATATTAAAGTTGGGCATTCTTCAAATGGAAGGGTTTCCACATGGAAATCCATATAGAGGTAATATGGAAGATCATATAGAGGTAAAGAGACAGTGAACAAGGAAAGTGGAAAACTAAAATTATATAAAAGAATCATGTCTGTGGGTTTTTTAAAAAGATAAAACCAACAAAATATACCTAAGACAGAAAAATAGTAACTAAATTAAAATATATGTCACAGAAAAAAATCAGCGTGGAGCTAATCAGAGATTCAGTGTTTGAAGGTTCTTGAATTGTTTTGGAGGAGAAAAACAGGACTTCAGTGGGGCGATGACACATCATAAAGATCCCTTTCTCCTTGGTTTCTTTTCCTTTTTTCTGGAAAACCTCTCAGCAGGACTTTTCATCCTTTGATCTCCACCCTTTTGCTGAAACTGACCTGCAAAATTCAATGTCATATGAGCTGAAAATTGTGACAAAAAACCACCTATTGCGTTTTTATGCCTCCAAACTCACTTCTACAAATTACCTCCTGTCTCAGAGAAGATACTCTTTTGTTGATTTGAAGCAAAGTTCTCCCTCTGGGGACCCTCAGCTCCTGTCTCTTAACTGTCATTCCCTCTTTCTTCTGCTTCTTCCTGGTTGTTCTCTTTTGGCCTTTCCTGTCTGCCTTATACACCATGCACAAATCTTCTCTATCCAGAAAGGAGGAGGGGAGGGAGGAAGGGAGGAAGGGAGGACGGAGGGAGAGAGATTATTCCTTGTTCCCTTAAATCTCTCAGCTATCACTTTGCCCCTACCTTTATCAGCTGAACTTGTAGAAAGTGTGCTATCTTCTTAGGTCCCGATCCCTACTTCTGCTCTGTTTGGCTGTAGTGCGGCTTCCATCTTTACCTTCCTTTGTCACTGATTTTGCCAGAATGACCATGGACTGGCCAGTTGATGAACTGAATGAACGTCTGTTGGAGTTTTCCTTACTCTGTCCACCTGAAACCAACCTTCTTGAAATACTTTCTTCCCTTGGCTCCTAATACAGTATCACCTCTTATCTTTCATTATTTCATTTTCCACAATTTTGCTTACCCAAGGTGAACAATGATCTGAAAATACAGAATGGAAAATTCCGGAAATAATTGATAAATTTCTATGATTTTTGTCAAATTGAGCACTGACCTACACTGATATGAGTCCTTCCTGTGTCCAGCATATCCACCTATATATTCAGTCTACTGTCCCTTTAGTCCCTTACCTATTGATCATCAGATTAACTGTCTTCTTATTGCAGTGTTTGTGTTTAAAAACAGTAAGATATTTATGTGGGGGGGGTCATATTAACATATCTTTTTGTTTGTTTAGCTTCCTTGATTTTGTTTATTTTGGAGACAGGATCTCACTATGTAGTTTAGGCTGGTCTTGAATTCACTATGTAGCCCAAGTTAGCCTTGGTGATCACTCATGGTGATCTTCTTGGCTCAGCCTCCTTAGTGCTGGGATTACAGGTGTGCGCCACCACAATCCTAGCTCACATTAATATGCCTTTTATTCCAGCATATTATTCCAGCATAATTCATTTGTTTTAGTTATTGTTAATTTCTCACTATACTTTATTTACATATTAAACCTTATCACAGGATGTGTTTATGTAGAATAATTTATATAAATATATAAATAAAATTTGGTATGCCTCATGCTTTTAATCATTCATTGGGGGTCTTGGAACATATCCCCTATGGATAAGGATGGAGACTGTACTGCCTTTTCTGGTGGTCCTAGAATTTTCTGATAGTCTATCTTTTTCCCAGTTCTCACCCCATATTTTTTCAACAGCTTTATTGAAATATGATTTATATACCATACAGATGAACTCAGTTTAAAGTGTATAATTCAGAGCCAGGCATGGTGACATATGCCTGTAATCTCAGCACTTGGGAGGCTGAGGCAGGAGGATTGCTGTGAATTTGAAGCCAGTCTGGGCTACATAGTGAGTTTAAGGCCAGCCTGAACTGCATAGTGACCCTGTATCAAAAAACCAAAGGAAGCTGGTGTGGTAGTGCACGCCTGTAAGCCCAGCACTTGGGAGGCTGAGGCAGGAGGGTTGTTGCAAGTTTGAGACCAGCCTGGGCTACAAAATGAGCTCAAGGCCAGCCTGAGCTACATAGTGAAACCCTGTCTCAAAAAGATCAAAAAAAAGAAAAAAAGAAAAATTATAATTTTTTTTGTATATGTATAATTTTTTTTGTATTTGTATAACCATCACTATAAGTGAGCATTTTCATCATCCCCAAAAGAAAACCTATGCTCATCAGTAGCTACTCTCTAATTCTACTCCTGCTGCTTCTCAGTCCTAGGAAACTACTAATCTACTTTTTAAAAAATCTATATAGATTTGTCTATTCTGGACATTTCATATAAATAGGCACCCATAAGGTATGAATTTTTGTGATGGGCTTCTTTCACTTACAAACCACTTTTTGAGGTTCTCATGTCACGGCAGCTATCGGCACTTAATTCTTTTTGGTCACTGAGTAGTATTTTCTTGTATGAAGAGATGACATTCATTCATCAATTGTTGGGCATTTGGTTGTTCACACTGGGTTTTTATGTATTCATAATAGCCACATAGCTAGGAATATTTGTGCACACAGATTTTTATGGGGATATATGTTTCCATGGCCCTTGGGTAGGTACTGAGAAATAGGATTGTTGGGTATGTGGTAGCTACCTGTAACATCTTAAGGAACTGAAAATCTTGGCTGCACTGCTTTACTCTTTCATCAGCAGGGTGTGAAGGCTCCAATTTCTTCACGTCCTCCCACACTTGCTACTATCTGTCTCCTTCATGATAGCCACTCTAATTGTATGTGGTGAATTCATGTTATGTGGATTTCATCTGGGGGAGGAGGGAAGAAAGCATAAACAAAAAAGAAGCCATGCAAATAATTTTTCACAACGAGACAACGAATAATAGTGTCAGGCGAACATCCACATAATACAGAGGATGTTCAAGAAAACCTAGAGGATTCCTGAAATAGAGTGGCTGAAACCTACTCTGAAGAATTTGGAAGGTAATATCCTTTCAGACCCATCTTTTTTCAATCTGACAGATACCTCACCTTGAGGCATTCCCTCAAAAGCCTGCTCTGCCTCCTGTGCTCTTTATTTTAGTAACTTGCATCTCTATTGTACTGCTGCAGCTCATGCATAACTCTGTCTGTCTGTGTCCCGCATCATACCCAATGCCTCCAGCACAGTGCGTCTACAAATTCCTTATAAATTCCATAACCCAGGTTATTTTTGGTCTGAGTAGATCTTGTGGTGGACAGGATGATGGCTCCCCAAAGATGTCCATGTCCATATCCAAAGTCCCAGAACCTGTGAATATGTTTATTTACATGGCAAGACAGACTTTGCAGATGTGTTTAAGGTCTTGAAATGGAGAGCTTATTCTGGATTTTCCAGGTGTATCAATCCTTAAAGGTAGAGAACTTTTTTGGCGACAGAAGGTGATGAGACTATAGAAAAACATCCAAAGACATACAGTGTTGCTGATTTGAGGTTGGAGCGAGGGGGCAGTAAACCAAGGGGTATGAGTGGCTTGTCGAAGTTAGAAAAAGTAATAAACAGATTTCTTGTAGTGACACCAGAAAGCAAGGCAGACTTCCCCACACCTCGATGTTGGACTGACATTATATATCTCTGAGTTTACCTAAAAATACTTTGGAATTTTTGTTTGAATTACAGTCATCGTGAACCAAAAAACAGGAAGAGCAAGCACAGTCCTCCCTAGTTCGGCATTTGAGGGGTAGGAGTCAAAGTCAGCTGGAATCTGTTCTCTCGGTTTTCCTGGAGCTGTAAGCTCGAAGCTGTCAGGCCTTGGACAGATAAGTACCCCTGTTTTCCAGCCCGGGAGTTCAAATCAGCAAGGGCACCGCTGTGCCGCAGACCCGTACAAAACCACAGAGTCTGTGCTAACGAGCCTCCCAGCCAATCAAAAGCCACGCACTTCGTTGTCTCTATGACAACGGCCTAGGCTGCAACGCCTCAAAGACGCCCTGGCAAGTCCAGTACTAGCTGGGCGCGGGAGAACGGGCTGACACCGCGGAAGTAAGCGGCGCTTTACTAAGTGGGGCCTGGAAAAGCGTCTTCACAGCTCTGTACCGGTGCACAAGAGGCCGCCCCTCTGCTTGGGGGAAGGAAGATGCAGGACACAGTAGAACCTCGTCCCAGCCAGAGCGAGCCGAAGGGACCCGTCTTTAAAGCCAAATGTCTTCCCTGTCCATTGGATCTTTAATTCCACACTCAACCCGCAGTGTATCCAGCTCTTTTGCTGAGGCCGCCTCCTCCATCACACAAGAATATCCAAGTTCCAGTCACTAACCCTGGTTTCCACTAAAACCCGTGAGAGGAGACGCTGCCTGGAGAGTTTAGCTTACCCAGATCCGATTCGGTTACGCCAGAGAACCTGCGACTCCTGGAGCACTGGGGAACCCGGGTCCCTGAGCTTTTTCTGCACACCTGGGCCAAGACACACCTAGGGCGCTGACTGGGGACTTCATAGCTTCAGTCCTCTTCCGCGAGGTCTGAGGCTGAACTGTGAGCCCACCCAGCCTTGATTTGGGGCGCGCGAGTCTCAGCATCCTGTTGCTTTAGTAAGACTAGGCACCGGCTCTGACTGCGTCGTTTTAGAGCGCTGGTCCCCAGGCCACTGTGCTCTCGCGCCACCTGGTGGTCACTACTACCCACGACTGTTCTACACTGTTCACCTAACAATAATGCAAATTTGGCAGTTTCTACCTGCTAGGATGGTATCAGGCCTGGCGTTTTATGTACATTATCTCAAGTTAATTTCACAACCTGTGCGATGGATATTTTAATCTCCACCTTACCTGTGAGGAATCAGGTACAGAGAATAAAAAATTTGCCAAGGTCATTCAGCTACCCAGTCTCACATCCAGGATCTAAGTGGCCTCTGTGCTGTGTACTCTCCCGGGTCACAGCTGAGTCCCTTCTGGCCTGCCTGTGGTCCTGGAGGCCCAGCACAGTTCTCCAGGGCTCTCACCTACTCACCTACCAGGCTCCTGGCAAACACCTAGCTGGCATTGAGACTAATCTGATGTTCAACACCTTGTGTGCCAGCTACCACAACGACACCTTAAACTCCACCAGCAAATTGTTTCCTTACTCCCAGTAGATTCAAGGACCAAGTTTCCACTAATTAACATACATATTTAGTTGGACGTGGTGGCCCATGCCCGTAATCCCAGCAATTGGGAGGCTGAGACAGGAGGATCATTTCGAGTTCAAGGCCAGCCCGGGCTACAAAGTGAGTTCAAGACCAGCCTAAATTGCATAGCGAGAACTTGACTCAAAAAGACCAAAAAAGAAAAAAACTAACATATTTACCCATTTTATATGTTGTAATAGGCATCTTTTTTTTCCTCCTCCCTTTGTCAAACATCCCATTCCTCATCTTAGTAACAGCACATCCCTCTTTTGGGGGAAGATATTCTCTCTCTCCTATGCAGTTCTGCTGAAGTGACAGTCACAGCCTTCCAGGTGACCCAAGGCAGGCCGATTAGATCTTTCACGAGCGTTTTATGCAGATACTGGGAGAAAATGGTGGCTTTTCCCCTTGAGTTGTAACAGAGCTGTGAGAATTTGAGGCCAACACACGGAACCCCAGGCTGCAGGCTAATCCAGAGGAAGAAGAATTAAAGATGCGGAAGTTGCAGGGGCGGGGAGAGGGAGAGGATATCTGTGCTAGTCCTGAGTTAGCTGGCCTTGTGAGCAGCTAGTCCTGCATTTCCATGGTTTAATGAAGTACTAATTAAGTAGTAATTTCCTCCTTTTTATCTTATGTCTGTTTAAAATGGGCTGTCTGACTGTCACAACCAAGCAGTCCTGGATAGTCGCATTATACTCCCCTAAACCAAAAGTATTTGAAATAGCATGAAGCCAGCTTGCCAGTACAGTTATAACTAAATTTTTACTTAATTATAGGCTTACAAGAAGTTGCAAAGGTAATCTATGCAGTGGCCCTGTGTGCTCATCATGCGGCTGCCCCCGGTGCAGCATTTTACACAAACTCTAGCATATTATCAAAGCCCAGAAACTGATACCCACACAATGCGCTCAACTAGTCCACAGATCTTACCCGGATTTTTATCTTTTTTGCATACACTTGTTTTTTTTTTTTTTTTCTTTTGTATTCAGGATTGAACTCAGGGTCATTCCACTGAGCTACATCCCCAGCCCTTTTGATGATTTTTTATGAAACAGGGTCTCACTTATACTCCAAGTTGCTCAGTTTGGGCTCAAAGTTGCAATCTTCCTGCCTCGGCCTAACAGAGTCCTGGAATTACAGGTGTGTGGCCCCTCACCCAGCTTTTTTTTTTTTTTTTTTTTTTTTTTAATATCTTTAGGTATAATTCCATGGCACCTTTTCACATGTATGTATTCATAAAAACATTATTCCTTTTTCGTGTGTGGTGGTGGTTGTGAGGATCAAATCCAGACCCTGCACATGTTAGACAAATGCTCTCCTACTGAGCTATACTATCAATCCCATCATTACATTTGATACAAAACTCTTATCACCATGAAGATACTCCCTTGTGTGACTCTTTTACAGTGATACACTCTCTGCTTCCTTCTCTAATCCATGAAAACCACTGATCTATTCTCCACCTCTATATTTTTATCATTTCTAAAATATTAAATCAATGAAATCACAGTGTGTGTGAGGTTTGTTTTGTTTTGTTTTGTTTTGTTTTTGAGACAGGGCCGTGCTATGTAGTTCAGGCTGGCCTCACACTCATGGCAATCCTCCTGCTTCAGCCTCCTGAGTGCTAGGATTGCAGGTATGTGCCACCATGCCCAGCTTGTGAACTTTTGAGATGCCTAAATCATCATGTGTATCAATGGTTGGTTCCTTTATATTGCCAGACATTATTCTGTTGTATTTAATACAGTTGTGTTGTGTGGAAACTGTACCACTGTTTGTCATTAATTCAGTCTAATTGACTCATTGTGTGGGGGTAGATACTGGCAAAACTAGACACTTACTCCCCCAGACCCACACAGAGTGAATCACAAGCATCTGGGGCCTTGTCACAGACTTCCTGTGATGATGTTCAAGAAAGTGTGATCTTGGTCTATCTGCTGGCCACTACGGACCCCACCAGCCACCCTCAAGACAAATTATATTCTCTGAAGCCTCTCAAGCCCCACAATGTGTTTTTCAGTTCAACAAAAGTTCCTTGAACACTTCTGTAGCCAAAGCTTTCCGTGTCCCTGCTGCCCCAAATGACGTTCTCCTACCTCCCTGCCTGGGCCAACCTGAGGGCTCCATGCACCCTCACCCCATCCCGGGTCAGGCGCCTCAGCCCAGCCAAGTGATGGTAAAAAGGATCAAGGGCAGAAGCAGCTCTCTTTGGGTTTTGACAGCCACACAGCTGTCCCACAGAGCCCCCCTCTAGCAGGTCATCTGTCCAGTGGTTTGTCCTTGTTAATTGATGGCAGGGCCCAGAAATGCCCCGGCATCCCATATTTGCCTGGATCCGAAGGCCTGGCTTGCTTTATCCCAGACTCTCCACCTGGGCTAGGAGTTATGAACAGTGTCCACCCACGGAAGGCTTCCCTGGATTCCTCTGTGCTCTTGAGACAAGGAGGCTCAATGACCCGGAACCTGGTTGGTTGTGTATGAGCCTGATTCCACCTGAGCCTCCCGCACACCCATGGCACCTCCAACTTGTGCAGCCAAGTGTTATGGTTGATACATTGTGTCAACTTGGGGAGTCTAGAGGTTTGGCTAAGTGACTCAGCAGGAAGCCAAGGTGCTTACTTTGTATACATCCTGAGCCTGTGGAAGAGGAGGGCATGGAGATTATGCTTGCCGCCATTCCCTCCTTTGCTCTTGTTGCTTTGTTATCTTCTGTCTCGGAGCCAGCCAAGTATGGACTGAAACCTCCACAAACTGTAAGCTAAATAAACCTTTCCTTCCTTCATTTTGGCGTTGGGTATTTTGTCTTAGCAATGAGAGAAAAGTAACCAAGACACCAAGCCACCCGCTCTGCTTGGAAATGACCCAAACACAAGAGAGAGGAAGGCAGAGAGTGAGGGACTAGACAACAGCAGTATTTTTTTTCATGTTATATTTCTTGAATTAATTGGGTTTTGTTTGTTTTGAGATACAGTTTCCCTATATTGTCCCCAGACTGCTCTCAAACGCGTGGGTTCAAACGATCTTCTCCCTGCCTCTGCCTCCCAGGTAGCTGGGAATACAAGTGTGTGCCACCATGTTTGGCTATTATATCTGAGTTTAAAAATAAACGGCAAGTTAAGTAATATGCAAATATTCGGAGGTAGTTTTGTTTATGACCAACGTCCTCCAACACTACAACTACATACACAAACCCAGGGGACATAGATTAGGTGGTCCTGAGGCTGAATCTGCCGAGGGCCCCATTTAGAGACATCTGCCTGCTAGGTGGGCTCGAGCCCTAGGCGGATGTCACCCACTCACGTGCCCAGTAAGTGGGGGCCGAGTTACCTGGACTCAGGCTTCACTTATTACAAAACGTAACGTTTTTTGAAATTAGCTAGGCCCACTCCTTCATTTTATAGAGGAACTAGAAGCCTAGAGAAAGCAAAGACCCTAGTTGGAGGAGGAATACGGTACAGGAAGAAAAAGATGCATGTGACCAGTGAATGGGGTTCCTAAGTTACATTGTAGCACGGCATTTTAAACACCCATCAGGTAAAAGCCGGTGCTTAAGACAATTTAAGTTAAAAAAAATTAAAAAAAAAGACATTGTTAGAGTGGGCTTTGATCGTTTGCATAGCTTTTCCTCCTTTCTTTTCCACTTTTGTGGGTTTTTTTTGTTTTTTGAGCTTTTTTTTGTCTTTTTGAGACAGTGTTTCACTACGCAGTTGAGGCTGGCCTTGAACTCAATTTGTAGCCCAGGCTAGTTTCGAACTCACAACGATCCTCCTGCCTCAGCCTCTTGAGTGCTGGGATTACAGGCGTGCGCCACCACGCCCGGCTCTTTTCCATTTTCTCTTCAACTCTGCTTCCAGTTCTGCCACTATGTAGTCTCCAAGTGTCTTTTCCCTTTCTGGCTTTCTATTTCATCTGAGTAAGGAAGGAGCTGGTTCGGCTGATCCAAGTCCCCATTTTATCTTTCTTCGGCAGATACTACATATGGCTCCACCCTTGAAGGTGTGGAAACATGCATGAAAGTCGTCCTGCTCCTTCGTCTCTCCCGTGGCCTCTGGCTTGGGATGACACACGCTTGGAGCTGATAGGCTCAGGCGTTCCGGCACCTCAGACGTCAGGCCTGCCGCATTCTCTGTCCCTCCCAGCCCCTGCCCCGGGAAAACGCTGCTGCAGCGCAGCGGTTGCCATGGCGACCCGCCGGCAGGTGTAGACTCTGTTTCCCCCTCGTGGACACTCGGGGAACCTGCGACTCTGTCCTTTCCCGTTGCCTGGGGAAGTGGCTCACACTCCAGATGCAGGTCCCTTTACAATTCGTCCCTGAGCTAAGCCCTGGCTTCAGTGTCCTTCCGCCCCACTTCTCCCGCTGTTTTGCTCCTCCTCCTGGGCCCAGACCTCTCTGGCTTTGTCGCCCAGGTTCAGGACTCCTAAGCATCCACCCCTCCTTCCACGATCCTGTGGGGGATTTACGAAGGGCTGTCACCCAGGGCACTTCCAGAGTCCCTCTAGACAGCACAGAACTCTAAAGTGCTGTGGACTAACACCTTTCCCTCGGCTCAGTGCCCCTAGTAAGCCTTGATTCAATCCTCCGCTTCCAGAGCTTCTTCTCCGGGGTGGGACCCCTTAGCAGGGCAGCGGAGACCGCATCCAGGGAGCCACGGTGCGTGCGGGGTTGGGAGCGCCTCAGGAGAGCTGAGCATGGCGGCCTCAGCGGTGAGATGGGCAGGCGTACGCACCAGCAGCCCCGACGTGGAGCAGTGACAAGGTTGGGGGCGCAGTGTCCTGGAAACACCACTTGGGGACCGGGGCTCACCCCAGCCTGGGCCAGGCAGAAAGGCTTCCCGGAGAAAATGATGCCCAAGTTGAGCCCGAGGGGGAGGTGTGAGGTGGGTTGAAGGAGGTCATTTCTTCAGGCTCTGCATTCCTGAGGGTGTTACACTCATTAAGGTCCCCTGTGTCCCCTCCCTGCGCTTTTCCTCCTCTCATCCTGTCCTCTTTCCCTGGCCATTCTTCGCCCGCCCTATGATTGCAATAAGCACGCCCTTGTTACATGTGGCGCCTGCTGCCAGAACAGCTCTTGACTTACTTGTGTTATTGACAACCGCCATAATGGCGGCCCTGCTGGATACTGTTTGTTTGTTTGTTTGTTTTTTTCCGGTACCAGGAATCGAACTCATGACCTTGCGCTTGCCAGGCAGGCGCTGTGCCGCTGAGCTAAATCCCCAGCCCTTCTGCTGGATATTTTGATCCTTTAAAGACCTACTAGAGATCTGAGGCCCCTCTGTCAGCGTGACTTAAAGGGGGTCCCAGAAGCCAGATCTACAAATGTAAATCACCTTCCAGGAAGCAGAAGAGGAGGAGGTGAGAGGGAGGAGGGCAATGCCTGTGGTGGGAAGAGGGAACCCTGAGGTCAGAGTTGCCTGGGGGAGACCCCGGGTGCGAAGATGGCCCAGCAGCCCTGCGTCCCGGCGGAGGGGCTGAGCTCTGTACTCAGAGTGGCCCCGGAAGAGACAGATGGTGAACTCATTTCTCCTTCAAGATCCTGCTTCATGTTCACCCTTTCTAGCGCCTTCCTAGGACCACCGTTTCCAACACACATCCATCCATTCCACGAACCAGTGAGTGCTGGGCCCAGACGTGGCCCTACATCGCAGCCTTCTGTTGCTTTGTCTTCCCAGCTGGCCAGGGTCTTCCACCCGCTGGCAGAGGGCAGGCCGTGGCTTTTTCTTCATCCTCGGGCTTTATCATTCATTCTCCGAACGGATGAATGAGCGGGTAGGTGAACGGAGGAACAGCTTCTCCTTGTAAAAGCCACAAACAAGAAGCACCCCCAGTGAACGGGGTCATCATTCTCTGACTCCCAGACTCCCAGTTCTGTCCCATCACTGTCCCAAAAATATTTGGCTCTATGTTATTAAACTGAATTAAAATTCTCTTGAAATAACCGCAGATCAACACTCCCCCCCACTCCCCCCCTCACCCCCTGCTTGAGTCTGCAATGACCAGATTACATTTCCAGGCACAGAAGTTTGACATTTTGTTGCAAAGTCATTTTCCACTCATTTCCTTATGTTGCTAAAATATTCTATTTCTCTTCACTTCCCCTTTGTGTCCCCATTACTCACGTTCGGTTAAATTTATCCGCTGCCATTTAATCATCTGAGAGAAGCTTGCTGGTGTGGATGTTCCTAGGCCCTGATTTTCCTCCTTAGACCATCTGTCTCTTCCGGGGCCACTCTGAGTACAAAGCCTAGCCCCTCCACCGGGACACAGGGCTGCTGGGCCATCTTCGCACCCGGGGTCTCCCCCAGGCAACTCTGACCTCAGGGTTCCCCCTTCCCACCCCACCCAATGCCCTGGTCTCTCCCACCTCCTCCTCTTCTGCTTCCTGCAGCGTGGTTTTCATTTTGCTTCCAGACCTGGCACTTCTGGGTCCCCTGTAAGTTTGAAGCCCTTTGAGCCTCAAACTCCTTCTCTCAGTAGGTCTTTAAAAGGTCAAATATTGAGCAGGGCAGCCAGTAACTATGGAGGTTCTTGGGTGCTTGCTTGGAACACTGCCTCACCCACCATGCTGATGGGGACACCATCTTTCTCATTTATACTCTAAGCACAAAAGGAGAGCTGCCTTCCTACTGGAGCCACTTAGGGGCCAAAAAGGCACACCACGGCTTGAGTAGAGTCCCAGCTTAGCCTCTCATTCACCGTGTCCTTTGGGGACTTTGGACTGCACTTGAGACTAAGGGCTTAGGAGTGTTCAGGGCAGGGGTAGTAAAGGCCCAGCGGCCACAACGCCTCTGCCAGGAGGAGGGACCAAAAAAGCCTCGGCTGGCAGCACTTCCTGGGCATTTGCAATGTGCTGGGCTCTGTGGGCTCTCTGGAGAGCTGGTGCTGTGAATACCCGCTCCCTAGGCCAGTAGCGGGGGTGCCCGCTCACCTCAGCCTTGCAGCAAGGCTCTTCTGTGGGCCACTCGGGAAGCTCCCTCTGTGTCCTTTGAAACTTTGGGGACACGGTAAACCATGGCAAGTACGTCAGAGAACCTCAGTGCCAGGAGACAGGCAGCCAGATGATTTTGTGGTGCAGCAGGGAAGGTGGCCGGGTTGGGGCCTGCGTGCATCTTGAGATCGTGGGAGCAAAGGGTGAGTTTGTTTCAGACGCACAAGAGGTACAACATGGAGCTCTTAGAGCACATTACGGCGTAGATCTAAAGTGGCCCCAAAGCCTCAAGTATTTGCAAGGTTATTGGACTATGGGGGTGCTGCAGCTCAGTTGTTAGGGAGTGGGGCCTGGCTGGAGGCCAGTCACTGGGGTGTGACTAAAGGATCTGTCTCTCTCCCCAGCGCCTCCTTTGTCTCTGCTTCCTGGCTGCCGTGCCATGAGTAGTGTTCCTCCACCTGGCCTTTCCACCCTGCTGTCTCCGCCCTGGACCCAACTGACCATGCGCTGAAACCGTGAGCCAAGATAAACCTTTCTTCTTATTATTTTCTAAGCAGTTCATGCGCTGAGACTCTTACCTCATCACAGCACCCCTGGAGGGCAGGGCTTTGGTTCTCCCTGCTCCGAATCAGAGGATCAGAAGTGAAGGAAGGGGTCCAGGGGAACACAAGGGCAAGAAGCCGAGTCCAGGTTCACTGGGAGTCAGGCCTAGGCTGGGGGCGGAGCTTAGGCAGTGAGAGTGTCAGTGAGAGACTGAGGGGCTTCAGCAGCCTTTCCCCATTCTCCATCACCCCCTCCTTGTTCTTATAAAGAGCAGTTGTTTAAGTCCCTCTGACTTAACCCAACCCTCTGTTGGGTCTGGGTAGGGTCTTCTGACGGATGAATATAGGGCAGCGGCCATGTAGCTGGACCAGGGTGCACGAGGTGCTCTATTCCTAGGAGTCCTCTCTGAAGGGGCCAGAAGGACAGCAGGGAGTCTGCTTGGGTGATAGTGGCTCTGAATTACTGGGTCAAGTATCATAACTAAAGTAAAATGAACCCAGAGCCTCATTTGTATGAACCTAAATTTTGAAGGGAAACAAGAACCAAGGGCCCATCTGCAGAGAGGTGTCCAGGGCCAGGAGATACATGGACAGTCCCAGGCCCAGGGCCGGGAGGTCACTGCCTACCATTGGACAGTTCCCAGGGGGCCTCTTCGAGCTGTCACATCTGGCTCCCCTGTCAAGAGAGTCGCCTGGGTTCTTGCAGTGACACCTTCCCACTTGTAAACCAGGCTGTTGACAATCTATTGTCACATCAACACATCCAGAAAGCCTAAAGCGACTGGATTTCATGAAAAATTTACAATTCTCAGCAGGTACCAGATTCTTCCTTCCTTAATGCCACTTACTTATGGGTACTGTCTTTCCAAAAATACAGTGCGTCCCTAAGCTCAGAGGCCCTGCCTGTTGCCCCTGGCCTCTTTCCTGCCGTTTTGTTTCCTTGTGCTTGGTTTGAAACTCATGTTGAAATTTAACCCCCACTGTGAGGTGTTCAGAGGTCAGGACAGATGGGGTCTTTAAAGTTGATTAGGGTGACTGGTTTATCCATTCAAGATTAGTGATTAATGGGTTAACAGATTATTTCAAGAGTGAGTCTGCTATAAAAGTCAGCTCGGCTCTGACCCTTCTATGGACCACTCCCCTGCCGTTTGATGCCCTATGCTATCTCAGGACTCTGCAGAATTCCTACCAGCAAGAAGAGTCTAGGCCAGGTGTAGTGGTGCATGCCTGTAATGACAGCACTCTGGAGGCAGAGGCAGGAGGATCACCTCTAGTTTGAGGCCAGCCTGGGGAGTCCAAGGCTAGCCTGAACTGGGGAGACCCTGTCTCAAAAAAAAAAAAAACCCCAAAAACAACCAAACAAAAAAACCAAGCCTAACCAGATGCAGCCCTTGACTTTGGGTTTTTGTTTTGTTTTTGTCCTTTTGAGACAGGGTCTTGCTATGCGGTTCAGGCTGGCCTTGAGCTCATTTTGTAGCCCAGGTTGGTCTTGAATTCGCCACAATCCTCCTGCCCCCAGCCTCCGGAGTGTTGGGATTACAGGCGTGTGCCACCACGCGTGGCCTAACCCCTTGATTTTGGGCAAACACGGTGAAGAGAGTAAGACACCTTGAGGACATGGAGTAGATGGAGAGAAATGGGCCGGCTGAGCTACACGCAGTCCCCAGTGCAGCCACACAACTGTCATTTATAGCAGGGATGGGATGAAGTCCCCTGGGTTGCTGTCAGCCCAGGCATATCTGCCTGGTGATTAGGGGAGGCATAGGATAGGGGCTCAGGTGACGCTGATAGCACACTGGTTCTAAAGACAGGATCCGGCCTTTCGCCCTTTACTGTGATGCAGGCAGATGCCACGTCAGGGGTGTCCTTTTATTAGAGCCTTCACTTCCATTGCTTCCAGGGAAGGAATTTCCAGCAGGCACTGGAAAGTCCGAGGCAGCAGAGGGTGAACTGCCATGAGACAGTGTATGTCTGGTGTCTAATTTGATTTGACTTGTTTTCCTGGCCATGAGAACTCAGAGCCAGGAACAAAAAGCATGGGTAGCAGAGGTGACAGCTCCCTGCCTGGTATCCTGGCTCTCACCACCCCCAGGGTTCACTCTGAGCTACAGACAGACAGGATAAAATCACGTCCAAGAACTCATGGCAGATACACACAGCATGGGAGATTGGTTTTGATTATATGTGAAAAGCCTCAGAAAAACCTCTTCCCCAAACTTGCCACAATCAGGCATTTATTAAGCATGAGTTGAACTGGGCTGGTTCTCCTGGCCGGCTAAAATTGGCCTGAAAAATAAAGTAATTTGTGGTTGTCAGATCCTGAATTAAATGATTCAAATACTACTGTGGCTGATTAAAGGACTTTATTCAATTTCCTCTTGACCACATGCTCTTCTGCGAGGGCAGGAGAGATACTGTTTCTGGAAGAAATGCAATATTCAGGGACTATTGATCTAATCTAATGGATGGTGTTTATTAAATATGGCTCCCCCTTTTTTCTCTAATGAAAGGTGAGACTAAAGAGGAAGGAGGAAATGACTTATTGTTTGTTTAACTGTGGATGACCCTCGCCTGCCAGGCTTCTGGGTTGGAGCGGCCACTGGGCACCAGAGAAAATGTTAAGAAGCACAAAAGACCTTCAGGCAACAATAACAAAGGTCAACAAATAAAACTGAAGCATGAGTCAACAGGAAAAGAAAAAGAACCTGGGACTGTCGTGGATGTAACGGTGGTGCCTGTGTCATTCATGGCACCAGCTGAAGGGACAGCCACATTAATGCCCTGCCTTCTGGTCCCCAACAATTAAACCACGGGGACTGGGAGGAGGCAGTGTAGCCAGGGGAGAGATAGATGGTGTGTCCTGGCCAGACGGAGATGAGCTGGCTTGGGAACACAAAGGAAGAACTCCAGGGACAAGGCGGACAGCAGCTGGTGTAGGCGTTGAAAGAAGAGAGAGAAGGCAGGAGATGCTCAGATCAGCAGCATGTGCAGCAAAGAGAAAGGAGAAGCCACAGGAAAACAAGCTGGGTGATGGGGAAAGGATACTCTGAGTGGAGGGGGACAAATGGGCTATTGGCTGGGACAAGAGAGCAAGCACAGAGAGACCTTGTGAGGACCAAGGGCGTGACCTGCTGACCCAGATGACCCTTGCTCTCAGCCACCTCCTGTTCTAGCTTCTGTCTAGCTTGGGCTCATCTGGAAAACGATCTGACCCCTACTTAAAGTGGCCTAAGCAGGGTCACTCAAAAAGAGCCCAGCTGGACGCAGAATCAACAGAAGCTCATCAGTACTAAACAACAGAGCAGTTCCCCATGGGCTGAATCGCAAGCTGTTTTTAGAGTGATTTATCTGTTCTCAAAGGGACGGGATGTGACCAAAGCAGTGGGGAAGGGAATGGACTTTCTGGCTACAGCAAGAAAGAGGGAGGCAGGTACTAGAGAAGAATCAGGCTCACTTCCCAGGGGCCTCCTCCCTCTGACCTTGCTCTGACCCTGTTTCTGCCTCTGGAGGAAAGGAGGCCGTGTATGTCATAGCCCAGCCTAGCCCTGCTGCCGGGGACCCAATACACAGGGAGTCAGAGGCAGGCAGTGTACTTCATGGTCCAGGTATCTTCAAGAGGTAGCAAGGTACCTGGGTGTGGTGTTGCACACCTGTAATCCCAGCCTCGGAAGACTGAGGCAGGAGGATCACCAAGAATTGGGGGCCAGCCTGGGATACACAGTTAGTTCAAGACCAGCCTGAATCATAGCAACCCCATCTCAAAAAAACCAAAAACAAACAAACAAACAAAAAAAAAAACCGCAACAAAAACCAAAAAAACCAAGATAGCATCCTGGGAACCTGGGAAGGGCACGGATGCAGGGGCACCTTGGCTTCTGTTTGGCCCATCAGTAGGTACAGAATGCCTTCATCTGGGATTCCCTGCTGAGTGAGTTGCTTTGTTTTATGCTTTGGTTCTTTCGTTGAGAATTAGCCTCACGTAGTGAGTAAAGCCACAGAAGGGGCCCAGCTACCAGGTTAGAGACCAGCTCCATCGCACAGTGCTTGGCCTTAAGCGAGTCCCTTAGGCTCTCTGTGTCTCCCGTTAATATCTTTAGGTTGGGGACAATCTGCCCCTCCCTAGTAGCTCTGTTGTGACATTTAAAGGAGCATGTAAGGGCTTGCAACAGATTCTGCCTTTTCGAACACCAGCCTGATGTTTTACTGGGCATTTGCGTTTCATTTTAAATGTTTCCGTTCCTGTCCTTGCCCATTTTTATGGAGATTTTTCTAAGTGACTGGCAGGGAGTTCTCAAGGCGAGCGCCCTCCTCGGTCTATGCTGGGAGCCTGCAGCTCGCACAGCCTCCAGGAGGCGCCCGAGGCCCGCGGTACCGGGACCGCCGGCATCCAGCCTGGAGAACTCCCGGTCTGCCTGGGCGGTGCTAGTCTGTCCCTTGGTTCAGGATCCTCGGTCTCCCACCCCCAACCCCACCCCCAGGGCAGTGAGCGGGAAAGGGGCCCGCCGCAGGCTGCTGCATTTATTGTACGGGGAGCACAGCCTCTCAGGGTCCCCGCTCCGTCCCACCTTCTTTTGGGACCTCAGGTAGGCTCCTTGGTCACTACCTGCCATACCCACCGAAAACCTATGCACCGGAGCTGGACTGCCCTTCTTGAGGCTCTCCAAGGACCCCCCCACCAGCTGCTCACCTTGGTGGGGGTGGAGGTGCAGGTGGGAAGCAAAGTTTTGATTTCTGTGCATCAACTCATCCTCACCTGCGACTCACTGTGCAGAGGGACCGAGGTTGGGGCGGGGCCTGGCCAAGATTCCCACCAGGCCGGGCGGTGAGGCCTGGGCCGCACCTCCTGTCAGCAGAGGCCTTAGACTGCGTGGCAATGGGTGAAGGATGAGCAGAGGCGTGAGGCGCCTGAGTGGGAGGAAAGGGCTGGCCACAGGGCCCCAGCTGGAAATGAGAGAACAAAATTCTCAGCGCTGCGGACGGACTAGGGGCCGCTTTGCCGGCACAGAGGGTGAGGGAGACAGAGGGTGCTTGATGTGGCCGTGGCATCACCCTCCTACGGGCTAAAACTGTTCAGGGTCAGGGCTGGACATGGCACCCCAAGTTGCCCATGACAAAGGTGGGTCTCTGACAGGAGGAAGGGTGAGCAGAGAAGCACAGTGAGAACTGGGAGGGGAGAGCAGCGTGCAGGAGCCCCCCAGACTGTGTAGGGGTGTCTTTCAGAGGTACAGGACCAGGATCGCCTGGAATATTGGGGCAGGGGTAAACAAGGAGCAACCCCTGGGGTCTATCGGGCAGCTGTGGCCTGCAGGGGAGAGCTTGCAAGCAGGAGATGGAAGGTGAGGCTGAGGGTGTGTCTATGGCAGGTGGTTTCTGTTTTCCAGGGTGCAAGGGTGGCAAATGGGGAATGCAAGAGAAGATGAGGGACTGCAGTGAATGAGAAGACAGGATGAGGGGCCCTAAGTTAGGGAGCTGGACAGGTCCCTGAGTGCTACGTGGGCCACTAGGCAGAGCCAGGGCAGCACCCCAGATACTCGCCTTGCTTGGAAGGACCCATCTCCTATTAAGAAGCCCCTGCACCAAGACAGGTTTAAAGCGAGCGTGATTCTCACTGCACTCCAGGGAGCCCCACACATGACAGTGCTTCTGGAAGCACTGAGCGCTGTAAAGACCCACCGCGTGGCCAGAGGACCCTGCTAGAGGGAACATTTTATCACAGTGGAGCCACAAATAGGTTGTCTGGTGGTAACTGCTTTCCTAACCTGTAGAGAAAATGTATCACAAACCCACCACAATTAACTAAAGTGGTCACACTCCTCCTTTTTTTTTTTTTTTTTTTTAATTTAAAGCTATTTCGCAACTGGCTTTGCTTCCAAGTTGTTGTTTTTTCTCAACTGAAAACTTTTTTTCTTTTGAATCCCGTAAAATATTCTAAGTGCACCAGGAGGGAGGCATGAAAAGATGTTTGCGTTTCCAGCTCGGCAGCCAACAGTTGCTCAAACAATACCCTCAATGCGTAACCTGGGAGCTTAATATCCTCAAATATTTGTAATTATGCAGAAATAGCCCTAAGAAATGTTCAGATTACTCACAGCTGGGTAATTATCTGCATCCAATGTTCACAACCCTGGAGCTGCTTCTCAGAGTTGGGGGTGCCCTTCTGTCACTCAGGGCATGCAGGGCATGTGGGAGCTGTGGGCAGATCCCACAGGGGGCAAAGAGATGGCATATAGAGCTCCCAGTCTCCCCAAGCCCCATAGAAATTCTCTTCCCTTCCCTGCAGCATGAGAAGTCCAGACATGAAATGCCAGTGGCACCCACTCCACTGTTCACGGGAAAGGAAAACCGGTGTATGGTACACACACACCCACACACAGAGACACACACACACACACATGAACACACACCATTCCCAGCAAATGCTTTTGCCAACCCGTGGATGAAATCCCACATTAAAGAGTGTCTCCGGATGTGTTCCATGGAGTCTCAAAGGCTCCTCCAAAAGGATGCTGTGGTCACACAAGCCTGCAAAGCATCGTCCCTCTACTTCTATGCACCTGTGAGAGGCGCATTACGTGCCCTCTGCTAATATATTCTCCTTTGCTGACGTCCCTCCCACTGCTCTCTGCTCCACGCATATTTCCAGAAGAATATCAAGAAAATGATTTTCCCTGCATAATTACCCACCTCCTCCCCACCCACCTACACACATCTTTCCTCTTCAAAGTGGCAGCTGCTCTGATTTAAGTGGACGGCACCCTGCACTTACAGGCAGGAGGAGGGAGTTAAGTTAAGGGGCCCTCTAGCTGAGGCTAGGGGGAGGGCCCTGGGCACCACCTCATCCCTCACCAGACCTGCTGCCCCTCTGGTCACCTTGAGGACATTCATTTCAGATCCCTTTCCCATTGCCCTTGTTTTGGGGATGAAAGATTGTTGGCTTCTGGATGGGCCACCAGCCAGATGCCTGCCTGATCCGCCTTCCCCTGGACCCAAGATGCCTCAGTCCTGACCCTGTAGCCCAAAAGAAAATTCCTCTGTAGTGAGACCATCTAGTATGCTCTTGCTGCAGCTCATGGAACAGCCAGTCCAAACTAGCACAAACAGCAGAGTGGGTTGGGTCATACAACAGAGGAGTCCAGAAGGAGCTGAGGGTCCAGCCAAAGTTCAGGCAGGACACTATCTCCACTGCCCTGGAATTCCCCCTTCCTCCTGCCTCTGGCTGTGGGCTTCCTCTTCAGCCTGTTCAAGCTCAGTGCAGTGAAGGGCTCAAATGTGCTCCAAATCCAGGTCCACACTCTGACCATCCAGAAGATCCAGCAGGTCTTTCCCTAGATGGCTTCTACAGATGATCAAGAAAGTATTTCCATCAGGCATGATGATGCATTCCTATAATCCCAACACGTGGGATGCTGAGGCAGGAGAATCACCACAAGTTCAAAGCCAGCCTGAACTACATGGTGAGACCTTTTCTCAAAAAACCAAGAAGCAAAAACAAAATTAAAAAAAGAAAGGAAGGAAGAAAAAAGAAAGAAAGCATTTTCCCAGGGTCCTACCCAAAGTCCCTTCTGGTCTGATTGATCCTGATCAGGCTGGTCCATCCTTTAGCTAATCACTGTGACCGGGTAGATGGCTCCTGCTGATGGGAGTCTATCTAGTAAGGACCCTCCCTGCCGCTGAGGAAGTACAGAAAGTCCTGTAGAGCGTGGAGGAAAGGTGGTGCACAAATACCATGGGGACAACTGGAGTCAGGGAAGCTGGAGTGGATGTGCAACAGCCACAGGAGTGAACGTCAGTTCTCTAGGACTTGGTAATTAATTCCGTTTCCTGACGTGCTTTCTCTGAGAAGCAAAGATCCGGCTCTTTCTCTGTGCACCTCAAGACATAGCCATCCAAGCAGGGTCTTGCCTGCCTCGTGTGCTGGCTGTGTCCTCAGCACCTAGGACATGGCTTGCCACCCATGTGCCCCCAGCGCGAGGGAAGGAAGGACTAAAGCACAGTCCGCTACTGAATTTGCTGATGGGTGCGTCCACTTCTGAGTACAGTGCCCGTATGATCCAATCGCCTCCCACACATAGGAGGTCTTGGGAGGACATTTTAGATCTAAACCATAACAGGGAGTGAAGCAGGAGAGCCAGCTTGCTCACGGGTGACTGCAGGGCCCTGCATGAGTCAACAGACTGAGAACCCAGGGATCAATGGAGCTGGCTAGACCAGAGGGACCAGTGACCAGACTGACAGGCTTGCTCCCAGAGGACTCACTTCTGATGTCACTAGGAGGAGGGAGAACTTTTATCAATAGAACTGTGGGTGCTTATCATGTAAATATTTCACTGCACAGGGCTGCAGGGACAATTCTGTGAAATTCTGGGAGCGATACTGGGACATCTATTTATGCCAGGCCATGGAATGGGGCAAAGTAGACAAGGCACAGCTAGTCCCTGCCCTGCAGAGGCACACCTGGTGGATTCAGGTCACCACAAAACCAGGACAAAAACAATGGGACCCTGTCACCAGCAGTGGGAGCAGCCCCTTATCATCCCATCGTTACTGCCAGCCTCTCTTTGCAGTCCCGAGGTGTCCTCCGGAGCTGTGAGGTGTACCAGACACTTCTCTTTTATAAACAGATGACTTGTGACAAATCAATCCAAACATGCATGTTTCCACCTTAGACACTAAGACTTAGAGGGAAGAGTCCCGCCCACGTTTTCCTTATGAAGTTGGTACCTCGGACAAAATGTTCTTCTCCCTTGAGGATTCTTTTTAGTAAAAGGAATAAATTTTTTTTCTTTACTAAAAAAAAGATCTGTTGCTGCAGATTTTTGAAAACTGCAGGTTTAATATCCAGAACTGCTTTCATCTCTATGCTCAATTCCAGAGGCAAGAGCTATCGCCAGCCTCTAGCTGGGTGTAGTGCCATGTCCCGGTGGACTATCCAGCAACAATTGAGACTTTTTTGGGGGCCTCACTGGGACACCACACACATCTGCTAGCTTCTTTGGCCAAGAGGCTGCCTTGGAATGGCTACTCAGCAAGCACTACTGGCTGTCCTGGCCACCCTTGGGTCCCTTCTTGGCCTCTGGAAAGGGTTCTCTCTTCTTGTGGCCAAGAGATCAGTTCTAATAAGGCTCACTGGCAGATGTCAGGCCTTCTAAAAGACATCACCCCAGAACTAGCTTGCTTTGGGGCACTGCTGTGAGTTCCACCACAATTCCCTTTCCAGCCAAAAGCAGCCTCCTGGTGGGGCCTCTACTCCCTACTTTCTTCCTGTCTCAGTTATGGGGACTTTGGTCTCCGTGAGGAACTGGCCAACATCTCCACATAGGGCAACCAACTGTCCTGCTTTGTGTAGGTCTGATGTTCAGTGCTAAAACTGAGGCTGCTGATCACACTATTTCCATACCTCAGAATTTGGAGACATCTCAAGCATCCCCAGAGAGAAAAAAGTCTCTCCCTGGCCTGGTACAAAAGCTAGTCTTGTTTCTGGGTTAATTTCTTCTGGAACACTTATCTAGAGGAAATATTCAGAGGCAGCTGACCCCAATCAGAATAACCTCAGATAGTCGGAGAGGGATGCAAGGCCCAAAGAGTGGAGAGCTTTACCCTTGAGACCAGTCCCTGCCGACATGACAGCTGAAAGGAAGCAGTCCTCTGTTAATGGAGAGGGTGTGTGCCTTGGCCAGGGAAATGCCCAGGAATGACAGGACAAAACAGAGCCACTCCTGAGCATCTTCTGTGTACCTTGCTACACTGGGGCACACAAGTAAGGGAGCGAGGTTGGCAAGATCAAATCCTTGAGGATTTACAGCCCCCAGACCTTGTGGAGGAATCTTCATTATATCTTATGGACACCTGGCTCAGCTAAAAGTCTGAATGTTGGGGTGAGTCTTTGTGGTGGACTAGTTAATGGTCAGTTTGAGCAGGAACCCCCAGCTGAACTGAGTCAGCGTGGTTCTGGGCTGGAAGACCTACCTGAGGATTGCTGCTGGAATGAAGTAAGAAGAGAACAGGAGGGCACAATTACATGCTGTTGATTTCCCTGGAGAAGCTTGCCTGGGCTGGCTTTCCTGATACAACTCCCCCGTTGTCATCATTGGAGGAGCTCCGGTCCTCACTGTCGGGGGTGGCTGCTGTCCTCTTCGGGGGAGCTCTGGTCTTTGCCTTGGGCATCACTTCCTGGCTCCAGTGCAGATCCCTCAGCCTATGCACAGATCCTTCACACTGCTGGTGCAGAATTTCTAGCTTCCACCACTGGCCTTTGGGCCTTCCCAGTGCAGATTCTTGATACGGACTTGCATGAGACATTGCCGTGGGCTCTAGGCCTTCAGCTGGACTCGTGGGGGCATTGCCATGGGATCCAGGCCTTCAGCTGCTTCTTCAGGTCTCCAGCACACAGACAGATCTCTTGCACACCTCTCCATTTGACTCTTTTGAGGAATATTATAAAATAACCCTATAAATTGCATGTCCTGTATTAAATCTATTTCCTTGCAAGCCCTGACTCTAACAGTCCTATAAAGAGGGGCTAAAACCTAGAGTCCACCCACCCACCAGGAGAAGCAGCCTTTTGCACCTCTTCCAGGGAAACACTTTTCTGGGTATGGCCTCTGGTCTTCCATGGCACTTTTTTTTTTTTTTTTTTTTTTTGGTCTTTTTGAGACAGGGTCTCTCTTTGCAGTTCAGGCTGGCCTTGAGCTCACTTTGTAGCCCAGGCTGGCCTCAAACTCACAATGATCCTCCTGCCTCAGCCTCCTGAGTGCTGGGATTACAGGCGTGCTCTACCACGCCTGGCTTCCAAGGCACATTTATCACCAGGTCTGCATCCTAACCTCAAAGATACAAGAATATCAGCTGTTTTGTGGTTTGCACACATGCATACATGCACACGCACACAGGTTAAGATTTCCTACAAGCAAAATAAGTCCCAGCAGCAAGTAAAATATCAGCAAGGTACAAATGAGGTTCCCAATTCTCCCTGGAGAGGCTGTTTTGCTAGAAAAACATGTTCAGCAGAGAATGCACATGTGGTACTGCCTTCAAGATGACCTTACTAGGCACTGGGAAGTGGCCCCTGAATAAATCTCAGAGGCTTTGGTGGGAAGCATTCCCAGAATCACTCATGTTCATCTTCTTTGTTTGATGAACGAACAACAGAGGCCTAGAGAGGCCGAAGGGCTGCCCAGGAAGCCATTAAAGCAGATGGGACAGAGTATATAATGTCCAGGCATGAAATGGAGTTAGGGAAAAGACTCATAGTGTCAGCTGACACTGATGGAACTTGGATGAACCACCTGCACCGGGCTAAATGCTTTATGGCCCCTGTCTAATTTACTGGAAGACCAACCCCCCCAGTTTATGCAGGACTGAGGGGTTTGCTCAGATACAAGCGTCTCAGTGCAAAAAAGGGGAGTCCCGAACAGGAACAAGTTCTTTCCCCTACATTGAATCCTCTTGAAACCTTTTGAAATAGAGACTATTTCTGCTTCCATTTTAATGATAGGAAAACAGGTTTAAATATTTTCTTTCTTTGTTTAAGGTCTCAGAGCCTTTAGGCAATAGAGGCAGCATGGAGACCCAGAAAAGTGAACTGTGATAACAGGAAACTTCCCTAAAAGATAAGAAATCTTGCAAAACTTGACTTGGGAGGATCGTGTTTATTTGGGAAAGCTTTTTTCCCCAGGGGAAGAGGATCTAGGGTGCTCATCAGATTTTTTTAAAAGAGGCCAGGGCCCCATCCAAGCCAACAAAAAGCTCAGGGGTGGCATTGCAAAGGCAGCAGTGCTGGGCTCACTTCCTTTTACTCTGAAGTCGAAAGTGCTTAGCTGTGAGATCAAAACTGGGCACAACCCCAGGAAAGCCTGTGGAGGATGGGGCTGCGCAGAGGTGGGGAAGGTCCTGCAGAGTTGTGAAATTGCCTACCCTGGAAGTGTTTCTGAAGGGGCGGGTCCCCCCAGTCAGCTGCTATGACTCATATTTGATCTTCATGAAGCTCTTGGGATGTGATATTTTGGGGACCCAGATTTGGGGAGGCAGGAAGAAGCTCCAAGATTCACCAGCTCAGTGAGGCCACTTCCTTCCACCAGCTTTGGTCAACGACAGCAGAGGCTCTGGAGCTTCACTGAGAAAGACTTCCCTAAAATTGACCACATAAGCCAATATTCCCTGGGTGCTGACCACTTGAAGCCCTGTGCTAAGTTCTCCACATGGAAGAACTCACTCATTTCTCATGTTAGCCCTGGGAGGTAGGTACTGTTAGCATTTCCATTTGACAGGGTACAGAGGCTTTCCAATGGCACAGGCGGGCCAAAGACATTCAGCTAGTAAGAGCTCACTCTGGGGATTTGAACCCAGGCAGTCTGATGCCAGCTGCCCATCTATCAAACCCTTAGCCACTTGTTTCTTCAGCTATTTCCATCTCTGTGGCCTGTTGACTACTCCTGCTCCTGTCAGGTCCCAAGGGGAGCTCTGAATGTCCCTCCTCCTACTTGATACTTACCCTGTCTGTGGATCCCCCCTGGGGACATTAAAACCATCAACATGATGACAGAGATCATCATCCCTTCCTTAAGGACAGAAACTGAGAGGAGAGAGAGAGAGAGAGAGAGTCCTTCTCACTCCTCACCTTTGTGCACCCCCTTCCAGCAGACAAGATTAAAGGGGCTATATCTATTCAGCTGTACAGGGAAACAGAGAACTTTGCCTACAGGAAAAAAAGAAAGAAAGAAAGAAAGTCCTGGCCCTGGTGTATGGATTCAGTTTGACATGACTGTAGCCATCTTGAATTGTAGCTGATATGATTGCCCCAGAATAACTTTAGTCAAGTTTTCCTGCATAGCTTCCCAGCAAACTAAAATTAGATAAAACCACTAGAACCACATGTGAAGCTTTATAACGGGACCCTGACTCCAGGATTGTGCCTGACTCTGATAGTAGTTTAAGATAAACCAGGTATAGCCCAGCTAGAATGATAGCACATGATAAGTAGATGCTCTAACAGTCCAGGCAAAAGATAATGGCTGGTTTTCCTTGGATGGGAGCTGTGGAGGACAAGGCAGCTGGCTGGGTCGACATACTCGATATGAAGGGCAATGAAAAGAGTCTAGTTGAACCGATGTGCAAGGATCCTCGCTCGTGTCCCAACCCCTATACGTGGTTCTGTATTAGCCACTTTTCTGTGGCTGGGACACAGTGTCCAGCATTCACGACTTCAAGGAGAGGCTTAATTCAGCTCACAGTTAAACAGGGGCTCCGCTGGCTCCGGGTGCAGAAATATCTTTGCAGAAGGGTAGAGCAGGGCTGCTTAGCTCATAGTAGCTGGGAAGCAGAACAGGGGGACACCACCAGAGAACAAAGGGCAAGGGACCAGATGCAGACCCCAAGGTCACATCTCTGTGACCCACCCAGACACACCTAGACACCCCCAAAATTGTGCTTTACTAATTGTCTGGCAACTCCAAGCCAATCAAGTTGATACAAATTAAGCTTAACCACCACAACCCCTGTCCCAGACCCAAATATGTGGATCCAGCTGGTCTTGCTGTCACCGAGGATTAAGATGCTGTCTGCAAGCCTTCCCATAAGTTGCATTCTGTGCCATCTTAGGTCATCTGCCTCTTTCTTTGGTCTCATAGCACCTTGAAGGGACCGGTCCTCATATACTAGGAAAGGGAATGGAAAGGTCTGTTCTACTTCATCCAAGGTGCAGACCCACAGTTTGTGCTGATGAAGGCCTGGCCCGCTGGAGACTATGACCATGGTGGTGACGAATGGGGCCAGGAGATCCAGCTCACTGAACAAAAACTAAACCCCAAACCCAAATTCTTTGATCTGTGTGGTGACCTTATCCATGCCATGCCAGGGTCCTGCTGGCCCAAGGAACAGACTGAGGACCTGCAACGGGTGCTCAAAGACCTTGACAGAGAGATCCCACTGGTCCTTGTCAGTGGCAACCATGACCTGGGTAACATCCGCACAGCTGAGACCATTGAGGAGTTCCACCAGACGTGGAGAGATGACTCCTGTGGCTTCTGGGGTGGGGGTGTCCTGTTCCTGGGGTTCAACTCTCAATTCTAGCATGATGCTTCCTAGTGCCTGGCCCTGAAGCAGGCCCAGGACTGCTGGCTGGGCCAGCAGCTGAGCATCACGGGACAGCGGAAGTGCTGGCACACCATCGTCTTCCAGTGTATCTCGCTGTTCATGCATAGTACCTGTGATGATGACGACTACTTCAGCCTCACCAAAGCTGTGTGTATGGAGTTGGCGGACAAGCTCACCAGTGCAGGTAACAGAGTTGTGTTCTCAGACCACTACCACAGGAATGCTGGGGGCATCTTCCAGAACCTGGACATGGTGGTGTCATCTGCCATTGGATGCCAGTTGGGCAAAGACACCCATGGGCTCTGAGTTGTGGTTATCACCACTGAGAAAGTTGTTCATCGGTACTACAGTTCAGATGAGCTAAGCAAGACAGGAATAGAAGATGATCTAATGGAGCTGAAGAAGAAGGAATGAGTGCCTTTGTGATCTGCTCCCTTTTCACTTCCAGTTTTTTATTTTGCCAGAAACAGCAGCAGCACACAACTCTTTGGTGCAATGTAAGCATAGACCAGGAAGTTCTATGAATTTACATCCTTTTGCGTAAATCCTATGCTAAATTGTATTGACAAAAGAACTGCCACACAAAAGGACTGGAAATAATTTTCTAATTATTACGATATTAGACTATCTCTGCATAAATATTTGAGAAAATTCTCCTAATGGTGCATTTCTCAACTCTGCTTTCAAATTAGATTGTTTCTGACAGCATATGATCAATGTCTCCCTATTGACCTCAGTCCCAGCTTGATATCCAAGTGTGATCTTTGATAATTTCTTGAACACACTGTATCTGATTATATTAAATTGTGGTCATGACTCCCAAAATATTAGCAAAACAAAGGTCATCTCCTTTCCTTTTTAGCAAAACAAACAGCTGTCTCTTGCTCTCTTAGCAGAGTCATTTAGACCTGTTTTAACAAAGAGCCAAGTATCTACCATTGGCTGTTAAATTCTGAAGTATCCATTATTGCCAATGCTGGGAACAGAATACACTTGATACAAGTCAGAACTTGAAATTGCCTTCCTGACAACTACAAAAGTTATCTTTGCATAAAAGTTGGCTGTTTATGAAAATCTCACCCAGAAGATTGTAATCAAGGCCCTAAGGTGGTGTGGAAAGTCGTTCTCAGTCCGGTTTTCTCATCTGCAGTTTTCTGGTGCTAGGGTCAGTCGACAGTGGGATTCTCATGGAGTCGGAATGCAGCCTCAAAATGTCACCCGCTTCAACAAAAAAAGTGGGAAATGATGAAGACTTCTCAACAAAAACAAAGCAGAAATTCTAGTGGGGCCAGAACAGGCTTTCAGACACACTAACTTGACACCAAGTATGGTTAAATGCACAAGTACCGTATCCCTTGGCAGAATAGCATCTGTTATTTAAAGCCAGCATCAGTTTTATATACTATGCTTTGCTGCATCTCCTTAACAGCTCCTGACCCCAGTGTGCTTTTACCCATGTAGTTTGTTTGCATGCTTGCTTGCTTATTCCTTTTGTGAGGATTAAACCCAGGAATACTGAGCTACGTTCCTAGCCCTTTTATTTGACAAGTTCTCACTAAATTACCCAGCGTGGCCTTGGGCTTGCAATTCTCCTACCTCAGTCTCCCAAGTAGCTGGGATTACAGATTGCACCACCACATCCAGCCAATCCATGCAGTCCTTTTCACAAGTCATCCTGGTGAACAAGTTACGAAGTACTCCGAATTCTGGCAGGGGACTTTGCAGAATGATAGGGTAGTACTCACTAAGCTTAAACCCACTTTTAAAAACTGGTTACAAATGAACTGCAAAGCCCATTAAGGTAAAAAAAAAAAACTTTCTTGTTAAAGAGTTTTAGTCATCGTAGCAAAGCAATGGGAAATTAAATAGAAAGCTAGTTGGATATGTAAATTCATAAAGAACAAAAGACGAGGCGTTAATTATACTACAGATTGGTGGTACACGTTTGTTCATTGTTATGTGCAAAAAAGTTAAAATTTTCCAAACTTTTCCAAATTTCCAAATTTTCCTTGGGGTGCTTTGCTGTGTTCTTGCTTTGTGTTCATTTTTCTTTGCAACAGGTTTAGATATCGGGGTCAGAAGGGCCTAACTAAAGAGCCAAAGGGAGACACGGGTAGTGGTGACACTGGCATCATAAACACATGGGCTCTGACTCCACAGTGGGGGACTCTCAGCAGAGAAATGGGAAGAATTTAATCACAGGGGACTGAAGAAGGTGCTTTCTTTCTCACGCCCCACGTACACAATTTGGGAAGGACATAGAGATGATTAAAAGTAATGGGAATTAAACTAAATAAATCTTTTGCTCACAAAAACCTAGTAAGTCAAAGAATTGATTTGAAATACCCAAGAATATGCTAAGAAAAAGGAATCATATGAAATCCCCTCAATTTTTAAATAATAAAACAGCTGTGTTCCACAACAATAAGAGATTCGGAATAAAGTTGAAAAATGTTTCTGAGGATCAGGAAATATGTTAACCTATCAGTCAGATGATAGATCACTATTAGTGCTGTCACTTATGATTCTGTTTACAATGAAAAATAAAAATAAGTGCCTTAATAGTGTGAAAAACAATAAAAGATGTCATGAGTAGAAAAAAAAAGATCCAAACCAGAAAAATGTCCAGATGTTCTACACAAGACAGCCAGCTTGGGGTCATCATGAAGGTGTCGTGCCCAAAAGCACTTCCTTTCAGGTGAGTTGACAGTGACAGAAAGTGGCTGGGGTGGGTTGCAAGCCAATGCTTGAGGAGGTGAAGCCGCTGCTAGGGAACTGCTCTGAGGGGTCCTCAATAGGGTAGGGGTAAGGGGCATCTCTGAGGAGTCCCTGAAAGTGCCAAGCTGGGAAAGATCTGGAAGTTGTACGTCTGCCACAGAAAAGGCCAAGATGCCAGATTCCAGCTCCAGTGCTCAGCCCTGCCTTCTCTCTTCCCTGCTCTGCCCTGCCTCGTCCACCCCTCAAGAGATAATGGGCGAGCTGGGAAGTAGGGGATGAGTTGGGGCAAGCAAGGGAGAGAGGGCACCAGAAACTCCTGTCCCCATGCAGGCTTCTGGCATGGACATGGGAAGAGAGTGTGGACGGGACACATTTTTATTATCCTGGTTGTGGCTGGCAAACCTTTAGAGGTTGGCTGAGAGACTTTCCAACAGATGGAGGTGGAAGGAGAGGGGTTTGCAGAGGCTGAATCCAGCTATGCCGTACAAATTTCCTGGATACAGGGAATTTGGAGATAGAAGGGTGCAAGCCATGTCCAAGGAAAAAGTCCCTCTGCAGCTCTCACATGGAATATGTCCAGAGAATTTAAGGTGTGGGGCGAGTAGCCAGCAGAGGCAGATCACGTCAGCTTCAAGGGCCAGGGCCAGGAATCTAAACCTCACCCTGAGAGGAACAGGGAGCCACAGATGTGATAGGCAGGAAGTCTCACGATCCAGTGCATGTGCTGTAAAGTTCATTCTAGCCCTGAATGTGGAGAACAGACTGGAGTGGTCAGGACAGATGTCTGAACAAGGGCAAAGGTGGTGGAGTTAGCAAAGAGAGAGTGGACTGGTGTGAAATTAAGGAAATGCAGCTGGTGGGTGTGCTATTTTGGTACCAAGGCCCCTTGCTGTCCCAGTGAGTCGCTGAGGCCCCTGGGGTGAGCTGAGCACCTACTGCCTGCCAAGCCCCATGGTGGGTCTGTCCACTTGTTCTCCTACTGACCCTTAAGTGCCCTTGAAGTGGAAATCACCTTCCTCATTTGACCAGTGAGGAGACCGGCTCAGAAAAGCCCAGTTACTGGTCCAAGGCCACCTCCCTGGTAAGGATACTGCCAGGGCTGGAATCTACGCATGTCCTGGGATGGGCATATTGGGCTGCACGATCCTGGTTCTGCAGACAGACACATCTGTCCTGGGCCAGTGCCTCACAGGGAGGGCACCAGGTGTGACTCCATGGCGGCCAGGTACAGCCTCACTGGGGGTATGGAGAGGAAAAGGCAATGTGCAGAGGGTCACTGAAGGACCTGACCAGTATGGCAGGGCTCCAGACATGGGGCCTGGCGCGGGGGTGGGGGCTGAGGCCCCTTCCTGAACAAAGGAAAGTGGGCAGGGAGGTTGGGGTTCTGGGGTTCCAGTCCGGCAAGTGCCACCACCCTTACCAGGGAGTCACAGCAGCCGGCAGCCTGCCCTTGCCTCACTGCTGGCATCCAGGGCCAGGTTGCTTTTTCTCATGCCCTAGAAGGTGGGGTCACAGGTCAGGTGGCCACTGTTCATCCCCTACCCACAGAGGGCCAGAGCAGGGGCAGGGCGGGGCCAGGCCGCAAGGGCTGCAAAGCGCCAGGCAGGTTCTGTTTCACACTCAACTCATTGAAACCTCTCTGTTACCTGTTATTCTTGGTACAACGTACTGTCACTATTGCCCCCATGTGCAGATTAAACAGAGGTGCAGAGGGCTTGGTGAGCTGCTCAGAGCCAGACAACATCTGTTGGCTGACCAAGCTGGGCCTGGAACCCAGGTGGTCTGGGCCGGTTTAACCCCTGGGCACCTACGCTACGTTCCTTCCTCCTGCTCCTCCTAACCCCTACTGCCTTCACCCCCTCCCCTGCTTTCCCACCCGAAAGGCTTTTTCCACTCTCCCTGTTTGAGAGCCTGCTGCTGACTAGGGCTGCGTGTTCTGGACTCAGCCATGGCTTCTGGGCATGACCTTGGCTACCAGGCCCACCTCTAGCATCTGCTCTGCCCTCCCTACCCTGCCGGGTAGGGCCAGACCTTTGGGGTGAAGAGCGGCATCCTTGCAAGCAGGCTGACCACGAGAGACCATCTGAAAGCTAGGCCTGCCAGCGTCCCACCCAGCATAGCCTCTTCATGTGTGTAGACCACAGGCCACAGGCACAAGGGCCCTTTGTTCTACCCAGTTTAAAATAACTCCAGTAACTCCAGCCTTGTTCCACAGTGAGAAGTGCCAGGCCGCTCTCCTAAAATGGTCCAGTGAGGAAGATCTTGGGTGCAACTTGGTGACCCACAGTGACCACATTAACCCCTGCTTCTCCACGGAAGGCCACAGGGAGGCCCCCGTGGCAGACAGGATTGCTCTTCTCCTCTTGTTCTGGTCAGTGCCTGTCCCGTGCCTCCCAGACTGTAGAGAAGAAAGGGAGGAAGGAGTAGGAGTTCCCTGAGCCCCAGGAGGCAGGAGGACCGAGGTCTTGGGCACCAAGGGCAGGACAGATCTGGGACTCAGCTTCTTCTACTCTTGGTGTTATGTTGTCCTCGGTCCCATTTATGGGGATCAGGCATCTCTGCCTACTAGGATGCTAAGCCAGCCACTGATTCACATTTTAAAAAGAAGGCAGGTAAGGCCTGGAGAGGGAAGCTACCACTGTGGGAGCCTTGCCCCACAAACAACGTGCCACCATGCCCACTTCTTGTTCTGGTGCCCTTGGACACCCAGGCATGTCACAGAGGGTGGGAACATGAAGTCTGCCATCCCCCCTAACCACAACCTCTCAACCTCTATGACTTCCCTTTCATTTATTTTTCCACTGATCCACATGAAGAGAAGATAAAGAACACATAATAAAAAACCTACCAAATTAGAGATGAGCTGTAATGGTAAAGAAGTTTAACTATAAATAGAAGAAAGCCAGCCTTGTCCAAGCTGCCCAGGGACAGTCTGCATAAGCAGAGGCTGCACCCCATCATTAAGTACCCCATAGACTTACATGAGGAGCCAGGATGCAGCCCAGTGGGGTATGGGCCTGGGGGAACTTGCTGGGCACATGAATGAGCTTTTGGGGAGGGATTTCCAGCATGCCTTCATTGATGACAGCATTTCCTATCCTCGGGCAATGAGAAAGGTGCAGGCTGTGGACAGAGGTCCCTTAGACTTCAGCGGGACACCTGGCTGCTGTTTCAGGACAGTGTGTGTGTGTGTATGTGTGTGTGTGTGTGTGTGTGTGTGTGTGTATTAGTTACTGGGGATTGAACCCAGGGCCTGTGTATGCTAGTCAAGTACGCTATTACTGAGCCACATTGCCAGCTTTTTAAATTTTATTTTTGAGACAGGGTCTCACTAAGTAGCCCAGGCTGGCCTAGAACTTGTGATCCTCCTGCCAGCTCTCCCAAGTAGCTGTGATTGCATGAGCCACTGCACCCAGCTCTCAGGACACATTCTTAGACACGGATGATACATGTTCAGGAAGATTCCGAAGCAGCTGGTTCAGCATCATGCTCTACTGACCTCCCTCAGGTATTTACTGTATGCCAGGCCCACGCTAAGCACTTTCCACACAACCTCATTTCATCCTCACAAGTCTGTATAGTATCATGAATGCCCTTATTTTACAAATGATATACAGAGAGCTTAAGCAACTTGTTCAGGGTTACATAGCAGGCAAGAGGAGGAGACGGAGTTGCACCCAGGAACCTGTCTCTTGTGCTTGTGTGTCTAATCACATCACTATACTCCCTCCCTGAGAGGGCTGGGGAGAGACCTTACCTCAGGCCTAAGGGAGGTGTCTGGAAGGGCATTGGCCTCAACCCCATCTGGTTTGACAGGACCTGGATAAGGAATGAGATTAACATTGGCTGGCTGTGTCTGAGGCTGACAGGAAGCCAGGCGTGAGAGAGGAAGGGAGGGATGGTTGACGTGTAGGATGATGCCCACGATCCGCAGAGCTACTTGACAGGAGCGACAGGTTATATCCACTAGGACACAGCATACCTAAGGGAAACGTGGAAAGCTGGAATTGGTCCCTGGAAGCAGGATTCCGCGTGAAGAAGGCCGCCCTGTGTCTTAGCAGCAGCACATGTGACTGGTACCCGTTGATGGGGCTGGTTAGAGAAGCCTGCATACCAGAAGCTGCCTGTCATCATCTGTTTTCTACCATTATAACAAAATGTCTGAGGCCGGGTAATTTGTAAAAGAAAGGGGCTTGTTTTGTTTCACACTCCTGGAATCCAAGTCCTCGGAGCCTGCATTTCTTAGCTTCTGGTGAGCGCTTCCTGGTGGAAGAGAAGTATGCATAGGAGAGGACGAAGGCACATGCCAGGGCCCCTTGGTAACAACTCATTCTTTTATGAATGAACCCATTCCTTTCAAAACTAGTCCAGTCCCTTGAGAAAGACATTAACCTATTCATAAAGTTGATTCCCACATGACCAATTACCTCTCAAAGCTCCCAGCACCTCCCAGCACTGGCAGCTTGGGGTCCAAACCTCAACATGAGTTCTGATGAGGACAAGCATTTGAAGCCAAAGTTTAACCATAGCAGTAGTCCAGGCTCACAGACTCCTCCAGAGTCAGCAGGACCTGGAGACTGTGGGTCCTCTGGGTTGAAGACACCCAGTGCCACAAGTGCTCTTGATTCCAGGTCCTCAAATCATGGGCCTCAGAATCCTTAAATTGAAACGTTCCCAAGGTGACCATTCCAGAGCTGAGGGTACCCGGGGCTACAGATCCTGGTTTTTGGATGCCCCTCCTCTCTCCTGTCACCCTGGCCAGAGGACCATTCCAGTGGTTACAGATGGGCTTGTAGACACAGTGTTGAGGGGCAGTGAGGCTCTGTTAGGGTGGGAAGGGCTTTTCATGGAAACCAGATGTCCCAGCATAAACAAGGGCCCCGAGGCCAGTGCTTGTGGGTGGGTGGCCCAAAGAATGACGTGATCTGAGGGTCCATCCTGGGAGGACAGTATCAGAACAAAGAAAAAAAAGGTATCCCACATGCTCTTGGGAGAACTTGAGTAGGAAAGCGCACACAGGCAGAAGGGCCCAGCTCAGTCATGGCTATAACCCCCTGCCCTGGGCAGCAGGCAGGGCTGGTTCTCCAGGCACTGCCCCACAGAGCCTTGCTGGGATGAACTCAAGGAAGCGCATCTAACACAAAAAGATCAGCCATCTTCACTTGGAGTCCTTCATTAATCCTGGAGGAGCTGTCACCAAGATTGCTGCCAGCGGTCTGCCTGGGTCCCCTCCTCAGTAACCTAAAGTAAAGGTCTGCCTGATGACCACAAGGTCCTGGTTGTGGCCAGCCAAGACCATTTGGACCCTAGGAGTGACCTGGAAAGAAGACAAGTGGCCAGAGTGACAGCTTCTGCCTGACCTAGCCCCCCTGGTCCAGCCCCTGCAAGGAGTGAGTAGGCAGTGACAGGCTGCCATCTTTCTCCCCTGTAATACGCTAGAGCTAATAAGGCCAGGATGTGCACACTTCAGAACCTGGGACTTCACAATCACTGGGGGCCTTGCAGGTATTAATTAAGGCTCAGAATCCCTGGAGCCTGGAGCTAATGCTCATTAACCTCATTCTGCGGAGACTATGACTCTGCTTCCCTGCCAGATCCCGTCAGTGGACACAGAAATGGCTCCAAATCAGGAGCCCCGCTGGCAGAGTTCCTACCCTATGCTGTGGGGAGTCAGACGTGGGGGGAGGTCTGGGGACTCCTGATGATGCTTGACACTCATGACAGTCTAGTTCAGACTTGGACTATGGTTTCTATTAGTGTGACCGACATAGAAAGGATATCTCCCTTTGGCTTTAAAAAAAACCCAGCATTATCAGGGTATAAGTCACATACCATACACTTCAGTGTTGAAAGCATTCAATTCAGTGGCTTTTAGTGTAGTCACAGAGCTGTGCATCCATCACTACAATCAATTTTAGAACATTTTCATTACCCCAGAAAGAAACCCTATACCCGTTGGCCATTTTCTTGGCATCCTCCGCAGCCCTGGACAGCTACTAATCTACTTTCTGTCTCTGGAGATTTGCCTATCCTGGGTTGTTTTCATTTCTCTTTCTTGTAGCAAGGATGTGTGACCTAAAACTTAGCATTTTAAGCATTCTAAGTGTACCATGCAGTGGTGTTAAGTAATTCACCATGTGCAGGCTTCACTACCACCCGTCACCAGAACTTTCTCATCGTCCTGGACAGAAACTCTGTCCCTGTTGAACCCTGGCTCCTCACCTCCCTTTCAACTCCCCGTAACCACCATCCTACCTTCTGCCTCTGTGAATTCGGCAGTATCTCATAGACATGGAATGATGCAATATTTATATTTCTGTGTTTTACTTGGCATACTGTTCTCAAGGTTCATTTTTCTTGTTTTCAAATTATGACATATTTCAACCCAAAGGACGGAAAAAAATGTGAAACACACTCGATTTAACTCATACACCTCAGATGTTAAGTTTGCCATTTATGTGTGTGTCCTCTACAAAGCTAAGTCAATTACTGTGCAGTTTTCTTATTCATGCTTTTAAAACATTTTTATCCATAATAATATATGGTACTGCATATTATAATGCTATATATACTTGGATATATATCCAAGTTTATATCCATAACAATTACAGTAGTGCTTTGTGTTTTTAAAACATACTTAAGTGGTGTCATATCTTTCCATCTTGTCACTTGTTCTCCATTCCACATTGTGTTGTTGAGATGTGTCTACAACGTGTGCAGCTCTGGTTTGTTCATCTTTCCCACAGTACAAGGTTCCTGTGCATGCATAACTGACCCTGAGTTTATCCTGGGATTTCCCACTTCTGAATTTTCTCACCAGAGAAACCAAGGCCACTCTTGTCTGAGCTGGGCAGAAACAAACACCCTCCTGAGCAGCGGAAGAGCCATCTAGCAAGAAAGCCAAACACATAGTTCGTGCTCTGTGATCACAGCTGTGAGAAACATGACCTGGCCACCTGGACATGTCCCCTGCCCACCTGGCATGAGGACAGCACCTTACCAAAGAAACAGCTCCTTTCTGGGTCATTCCTCTTAGCTCCTTCACCTGGGCCATCCTTTTCACGTTGTGAACCCCTCAGGAAGCTGACAAAGCTAGGAATTCCTCACCCTCTGAAATGAGTTCATCCACAGGCCCAGAGTTGGGTTCTGGCCACTCTTCCAGCTGGTGGTTCCACGTGGTTCAAGGAGCCAGCTGCACAGCCTGAGATGCAGGGAATATTAAGTAGACATGGAACCTCCTGTCTTTATGTCTGCACCCTGTAAGTGCTCGCTGCATGAGCAAATGAGTAAATGGATAAGAAAACAGATTTAAAGGCCCTGGTACAGTGCTTAGCAAATTGTTGAGGCTCAGAAAGAGTGACTGTAATTAATAGGTGTGTTTTTAAAAGTCTTTGTTGACATTTTATGTACACACAGTAAAATCCATTTTTTGTGGTATATAATTATAGAGGTTTTGATTAATGCATACAGTCATGCAGTCACGAGCATAACCAAGATAGAAAATATTTCCATCAACTCAAACTGTTCCTTCAGCCCCTTTGTAGTCAGTGCCTTTCCCACCACCATCTCTAGGTTCAGCAACCTTTGATCTGTGTTCTGTCCCTCTAGTTTTGCTGTCTCCAAAGTGTAAGTGGAATCATAAGTGTCTTGGTTACTTTTCTCTTGTTGCTGAGACAAAATACCCGATGCCCAGAATTAAGGGAGGGAAGGTTTATTGAGCTCACAGTTTGTGCAGGTTTCAGTCCATACTTGGCTGACTCCAAGGCAGAGTGGCACATGGTAACAGGCAACAGTTCATGGCAGCAGAAGACAGCAAAAGCAACAAGAGCAAAAAAGGAGGAGCACAGCAGGGAGCAAGCCTCTCTCCCTCCCTTCTATTGTGTGCAGGCCACACTCCCCAGGGTGGGTGTACTCATAATCCCATCATCGGACCATGAATCAATCATAAACTCTAGAAGCCTGCCACATGAGTGCATGAGGCTTTGGGGGGACATCTAGACACAAACCATGACAATGAGTACGGTAACCAAGTTCGGCTTCTTGGGATATAGTATAACACATCTGAGATTCACCTTTGTTGCTGCTCACATCAGTTGTTCATTCCTTTTTATTTCCAAGTAGTTTTCCTCTCTATGAGAGAAGAACCATAGAGGAACCTCTGTGAGAGAGGAGCCACCACCATGCGTTCATCCACTCACCAGCTGAAGGCCATTTGGGTTATTTCCGGTTTGGAGCTATTATGAACAAAGCTGCCATAAATGGTTGCTGACAGGTTTTTGTGTGAACCTCAATTCCCATTTTCCTTGGCCAAATATCTAAGAATGAGACAGTTGAGATATTGCTAGCTTTATTAGAAGACATCAAATGTTTTCCAATGTGGCTGTGCCATTTTGCATTCCCTCCAGCCACACTGAGAGTTCCCACGGCTTCACATCCTGATCAGCACTTGGTACTGTCAATGTTTTCTTTTAACAATTTTCATAGGAGTGTGATGGTCCCTCCTTGTGGTCTTAATTTGCATTTTCTGAGTCACTAACAATGATGAATTGACATATTTCATCCACAGGTGATCCTGGCATATAGTGTGTGACTGGCCAGGGCTCCAGATCCAGGTGCCAGTCCCTTGGGATGCTAGGAGCACCCAGGCCACCCAGAGGCCTAAGAGGGAGCAGGTGGCAGGCTCAGGTCGGTTCTGGGAGCCCCACTGTGCTCTAAATGAGTGGGGCCTGCACTTGCACCATGCTCACTCCCCTCCCTGTGATGGACTGGCTGGCTGGGCGGTGCCTAGATGAGGCTGTGACAGTTGTTACTGGAAATACCTTCCGCCAGTCATGGTGGCCCTGTCAGGGTAGGGATGCATCATGGGACCAAGAGTGGGAGTAAATGATAGGGTGGTGTTGCCCCTAGGAAAGGCCCATGTCAGGTCCCACAATTGCTTCCCACAAGCTCCATGCCAAACCTGCCAAGAAAGAGATGCCACCCCATTTAATGCGTGGGGCTCCTTAATACAGAGGCATCTGCCTCTGCCCCAAAATGGCCTCTCTAGTGACTTCCCATTAGATCCTGTTATCTGCTCCTGCTCTCAAGCATCCTAGAGGAAGAGGCATAGAGTAGGACCTCAGCTTTCACCCCACCATCTGGAGAGGCCCAGGCCCACACCTCTGGCTCTTCCTCTTCCTGTCTCCACCACTGACCATCGTTCCACCTGGTACCCAAGTTAAACCTCAGCCTGGCCCAGGTTCGACACTGCAAATGTTGGTGGCCGTCAGGAAGGCCAAAATCAGTGGCTCTTCCAACCTGCTCATTTCTCCCGCCCACAAATATTGGAGCCTCAGGATATTTACCTTCTCATGTGCCTGGCAGAGGTCTGGGGGGTGGGGGCCCATCTGTCTGGCTGTTTGCTCCATCCATCGCTCATTTAGCAAGCAGCCCAGGGAATCTACTCTTGTGCCCAGGCTGAGCATGAAGGACACAGAGAGAAGCTAAGAGGACTTTGTGTGGCTGACTTTTGTCTTGGAGTAGAGCCAGCCACCTAGGCTGTGCACCGCCCCCACCCATCTGCAGCTCCAGGAGGCACCAGCAGGCCCCGGGGAGCACTTGGGGCACAAATATAGCACCAAGATCATAGCCTCCCTCCCTGGAACACACTATACCCAGTTCTTCCACATTCCTCTGCTCCCCTGAGGCAGGGTGACCACCACCCAAGAGGGGCCACCTGGCAGGGCTGCGGGAGATTTAAGGGCTACCTCTCTGGTTCCATCTGAGTTGTTAGCAGAATTCGTGCCCTAGGTCTAGAGATGCCCAGCCTAGGCCACCTGGCCTGTGCCCAAACACCTCCTTTTCAGGGAGCCTCGGGCTGGCGTCACCATTCGGTGCCTGGCTCTGGTCTTTACTATCAAGCCTGGGGGAGTGTCCATGCTGAGAATACCAGCTCAGCCCACAGCTCTGTGCTCAATGCCAGCTCCTTGCAAGCTTATCTCCTGCACTGGGTCAGAGTCCAGGCCCTGCCCCACCCTGGCCTTGAACTCCTCACCCCAGTTGTCAGTGTAGAACTCCTGTACCTTGTAGCTGTCCCCTTGCCCTGCCCCAAGGCCCTAGTCAGGCCTTGTTCACCCAGCAGGCCTGCCAGAGCAGGTTCTCTTCTCTTAGTGGTCCGATGGGCAAGGGCAAGGGGGTCCTGCTGGGGGAGCCACGGAACCTAGAACAGGCCAAAGGTGGCAGTAACTAAGTTAGTGTCCCTGGGCACCCCTATGAAGAGTAGTCCAGAAGGCCAAAGCATAGAGTTTCCCTGGAACCCTCGGAGTTCAGGCAGATAACCTTGGCCATTTCTAGCCTGGGCCTCGGGGCTTATCTTTCCTGTCAATGTCTCTGCCCCATCCTATATCACAGACGGGGTTAAGTGGATGCCTCTAGGTGCCCTGTCAGTGCTGAACCCTGATACCAAAACCACAGGTGGTTCCAGAAATCTACGAGCAGCTCCCAGGCTGGGAGCCAATGACCACATGATCACATTCCTCACGTACTAAACAAAGTGCCCCACTGGTCTGATTTAGACATCAGATCAGAGGCTCTGGACTTAGACCTCAGGTGGAGAGTCACTCACTGTAAACATAAGCGAGCTGATAAATTGCTACCTGAGCCACAGAAGCAGAAGGAATCTGCTTCAGTGAATCTTCACAAACCTGGTTCCAAAGGCCGGGGCCAGAAGTCTTGACCCTCATGGCCCAGACTGAGGAAGATGAATACAAACACAGATTCCCAGGCTCCTGTGATTGTGGTCCAGTGTCAGCTTAGTAAGGTGAAGTGATTCTTGTGTTACCCAGTCTAGGACTTGGAACCCAGGCGTCTGGGCCTTTTCTCCTCACATCCCTAGTGCTTTTCTGTCCCCACCAGCAAATCCAGCAGGCCCTGCCTGCTGCTCCTCCTGGCTTGGAACCCTGGTCCCTACACAGTATGTTAAAGGTGAATTCTAAAATGGGGTGAATGTCATTCTAAGGTCGTCTGCAGGTGGAGCCTTCAGCAGGAAAATCTAAATGACAGAAACGTGCCTGATCTGTGCTATACTCACGGGTAAAAGCAGAGAAATGCCACGTGGTACAGAGGCTCAGTGGCCACAGCTGAGACCTAATTCCTCCTTGGCAGCGATCAAGTTAGAGCCTTTAACCTCCTCACTAGGCTCTAACTTCCTCTTCCCTCCCCTCCAAACGCTGAGGTTTCCTTTCTAGAAGTTCAAAGTTGTGGTTGTAGGGTGTCCTTCACTGCCTAAGGAATTTGGGGCAAGAAAGGATCACAGTGTCCTCGTTTCTTTCACAGGGGACTGAGCTTCTGGGAGCGAGCCCAGGCTGAGTTAGCGGCTTCCTGCTAGACCCAGGAGAGCACCTGTGGTCCCCACCTTCACCTCCGTGGATGACGGTTGCTCAGGCAACAGGTGATGAACCGGTGGGTGGGGAGATTCGTGCCTCGGCTCAACTGCCACTTCCAGGTGATTGTTTCAGGCTTTGCTCCTGTGACCAAACACCACCTGTACATCTGTCCAACCTGCCGTTTATCAGTCCAACCTGCAGCTCCATCTGTTTATCATTTATGCAATTAGTGTTTGGCGGGGGTCAGTAGGGACAGTTTTCACTAGACGAGTGGAAGAAAGGAGCTGGTGGCCTTGGGCTGTGCTGCTCCATCCCACACACCCCCTCACCCTTGTCATCCTTCCCTTAGCTCCCACCACCACTGCTGCGTTAGAGCCTCCCATACCTCTTCCTAATGACCTCCTTGCCCATATTCTGTGCATGCTCTAATCCATCCCCCATATTGGCTGCAGGGGATCTTTGTACAACTCAAATCCCTCCTGATCATTCCCTTGTGGAGAATATGTCAGTGCTCTTCTTGTTGTATAATGTTGAAATGTCTCGGCAAGACCTGGAGGGTTTCACAACCAGAAGCCAACCTGCCTGAGTCATCTCTGGTTCCCATGAGGCACTGACTAATGTTGATGAATGAATGAATGAGTTAATGAATGAATAGCACAGCACCAACTCTAGCAGGGCTCACACCCTAAAGATTATATTAGCTCCTATCATCAGGGATCCTGAGCCACAAACATGGCTAGCCAGAAAGACCAGGCCCCGGTAGTGGTCATGGTGACATAGATGCTAACATTGTTCTGGGTGCTGTCTCATTGTTATTTCCTACAGGAAATGAGCCTAGATCAGGATCCTTCCACCTAGAAAGGAGTTAAGGGCTCTGGAGCCTTTGGTTCTGCGTCTCCTTCCTGGCAAGTCTGATTAGGAGCTACATCCCTGGAACAGAGAACATCTGGCCAGAGAACATGGCTGCTCCTACAACCCCAGAGGCCCTGATACCAGCTTGTAGTCTTCATTCATGTATATAAAAAGTAGTTTCCATGGTATTTGAGCTGTAACTAATGGGATTGCGGTCTCTTCAGGACCAGAGGGATTTTTCCCAGTGCTGAGCCTGAGGTCCTCTCAGCCCAGTATCTTTAGTCTTGCTCAAGTCCTCCAGCCTTTGGGGTGTTCCTGTGCCTAAGATAATGCAGACATCTTCAGGAAAGATTTACAGACACCCCCGTCTCTGTGTTCTGGTCCCAGGGACTGTAGGTTTGAGGGCTTCAGTTGTTACCAGCTGAAAAAATCCAACAAAGACTCAATTTTAAAGTCTCCCCTTTACCCCGGTTTTTAACCAGATGAAATAGAGCATGTAGGAGCTGCATACAATGCTGACAGAATGTAGAAATGGGAATACAGCTTTGGAAAGATGGCTTGGCAATTTCTTAAAAAGTTAAATGTGCATCTTTCATAGGACATAGGCATTCTATTCCTAGGTATTTATCCGAGAAACAAAAGCTGATATTCACACAGACATTTGCACATGAACATTCAGAGCCCCAAGCTGGAAACAACCCAAATATCCATCAACAGGTGGAAAGATAAATTGTCATATAATCCATACAATGAAATAGTACTTAGCAGTGAGAAGGAATTAACTATTAACACACACAGTAACATGGATGAATCTCAAAATAATTATGCTGAATGAAAGAAGAACAAACAAAAATAGTACATACTGGAGGATCCTATTTATTTAAAATTCAGAAAATGCAAACTCATCTATAGTGACAGAGAACAGCAGATGGGTGGTTGCCTGGAGACAGGGGATAAGAGGGAGAGATCAGAAAGGGACAGGAGGAAACCTTTAGGAGTGATGGATAGATTCATTGCCTTGGTGGTAATGGTTTCACAGGTGTATATGTATGTTAAAATGCATCAGACTGAACATTTCATGTATGTGTGATATATATTATAGTATGTATACTATACATAAATAGACATATAATATGTATATGAAAGTTTTCCCTTAATAAAGCTATTTTTTAAAAAGAGCTGGGTGTAGTGGTACACACCTGTGATCCCAGCACTTGGGAGGCTGAAGCAGAAGGATTGCTGCAGGTTCAAGGCCAGCGCCTGGGCTACATAGTGAGCTCAAGGCCAATCTGAACTGTGTAGTAGGACCCTGTCTCCAAAAAATAAAAATAAGAATAAAAGTAAAAATAAAAGTAAAGAAGACAAGGTAGAGTCTCCTTGCACTGCCTCCATGATATCACAGTGGCTCAGCATGGTCTTGACGGTCTTAAGCCGCCAGGCTAACCTCTCTGTCTTGTGCTCTTCCTCAGCAGTCCATTTATGAGGTGTGGCTCTGTAAATTGTGTCACAATTAGGCTGGCAGGGCTCGTGCTTCATCCACTTGGAAAACTTTTGCTGCTTTGCTGAGGTCCTGCTTGGTTGTGCCCTTTCCAAGAAAGCCTTGTGGATCTTGGCAGGACATCACCTGTGTTTCTTCCTCCCTGTTGTAACCATCTGCCCCAGCAGACTGTGGTCTCCCTGATACCAAGCACGTTCATGAATACCCTTGCCATGGCTGTGCCAGCCAGAGGGCATCCAGGAGGTTTTACTCAGTAGATTCCATGTTCAAGAAGGTAGGATGGGTCAACACGAGGTACAGTATAAGAGGTGCTGAGGAACAGGAAGTAAGGGCTGGGAAGAGCCAGAAAAGGCAGAAGGTCTGTTTCCAGGGAGAGCCAGGCTACTTTTCTGGGAGGAGCGGGGAGCATACTGATCACTAATGGGGTTTTAGCTAGTGGAGGACATATGGGAGCTGGGTGGTATGTTCCCCTTTTCTCCCTGTACAGGGGAACCCATGGGGAACCCACAGAGGAGCCTTTCCTTGACTAAGGAGGTCTGGCTTTACATCCACCCTCCCTGTAAGAGGAAAGGGCTAAGGCTTCCTCTTAGGGCTTATGGGGAAGTGCCAAAGTCTATCACTTGTCTTTATCTAGCAGCTTGGCGTGTGGGATGGGCTGCAGTGATTCCTGGACACTCACAGAAAAGCACCACTGGGCACCACATGAGCTCCTAATGGCTTTAGTGACTGCCTGCGCAGTACCAGCCTCTTCAGGTTTCAGGGAACCTGAGCAGGTCTTTGGCCTGATAAGTGGCCAGGGGCAACCCCTTCCCCACCCAGCCTATACCTTGGCCTTCCCATTCAACAACAGCCCTAGGTAAGCTGGTCATCTTTTTGAAGTCAGGCCCTGCAGGCAATGAGAACTCCCACTCACCTAGATTGAAGGGGGAAATTTAAAATTTTAAATAAAAGCCTAACCAGGATGCCTGCCAAGACCAAGTGGACATGTCTGACAGGCCCAATAACAGAACACTCCTTCCTTTGTGTAAACCCCTGTCTTTACTGTCTTTGTGTAACTGATATCCTTGCAATGTAACTTCAAATATAATGGGACACTTCTTCCTTTGTGTAACTCATGCTTGTTTAACTGATGGTCTTGCAATGTAATTTAAGATGTTTAAACTCCCTTAGCAACCTATGATGTCACCCAACCCTCCAATCATCATGTGCCAAATCACCTTTATACCTCCCCTCTTGCCCTCCCTATAAAAGTCCCAAAACTCTGCAGCAAGGGGGCCAACTCTTTGGGGGTGATCCCAGTCAAGCCCACCAGTGTCAATAAACTGCTTCCAAAATCTTCTAGTGATATTTCTTCTCATGTTTGGTCTGTTTTCTGTAATAAGATCAATCAGAGAACAGAGGAGAAGCCAAGAATAGGAGGTCTATGGGGAAATCAGGCTTTGGGGATCAAATCTGGAAGGGTAAATACCCAGAAATAATGCTCCCCAAGATTCCATGTTGGTGACTGGAGACACTTGTGTGTACAGGGCCTAAAGTTCCTGCACATTGAGGGAGGGGCAGTCAGAACCAGAGACGTTTTGGGGGAGGGGGAATGAGGCAGAAATGCTGTCCAGTAATGGTCAAACTATTTCCTGATGATGCCACAGGCAGATGGTCATTTATGCAACACTCCTTTAGAACCAGAGTGACATCCATGGGACATGTACCTTGTTTACCTTGAGCAGAACCAGCCCTGAGCTGGCCCATCTTGGATGGGATCCTAGCTGGCTGAGAAACTGGTTTCACACCAATAGCTTCCTTCAAAGCCAGCCTCTCCTAGGGCGCCTTCCTTGGGGATGGTCTTTCTAATGTCAATGTTTCTTTAAAAGTTTTCAGGATGCCACCCCAAAGTGAAGTCCTAGAAACTCCTTAAGCTCACAGACTTTGGCGTAGGAAAGTGGCTGAGATTCAGCATGTCAGCACGTTCCTGCAGAGGGTCTGCAATCCAGTTCTTTCCTTTCATGGCACAGGTATGTTTAGGGCATCTGCTGCATGAGGCACTGTCCTGGCTGCCGGGGGGAAGATGGATGAATGTCCTTCCAGCCACTCACTGACTGCATTGCCAGGTCCAGCAAGAGGACCTGAGGATGTGGACAGTGAAGGTCTCAGGTGTGCTGTCAAGGAGTCCACAGCCCACGAGGGGCCCTGAGAAGCAAACACAATCAGAATGCTCTTGTGAACTTCTCAAAGAATGTTCCAAAACAGGGATACTGGAGAAAAGTAGCAATACTACTGTTTTGTGTTTGTTTCCAACACAAAACTGTTTTAAAGCAGTCTTATTTCAGAGCAAAACTGAGGGAAAAGTACAGAGATTTATTATATATCCTCTACACCCTAATACACACAGTCTCCTCCACTAGCAGCAGCCCTCACGAAGGTGGTACTTTTGTCACAATCGATTTGCCATAACATTTACCACCCAAAGTCCACGGTTCACATGAGGGTTCACTCTTGAGGGTAGACATTCTGTGAGTTTGAGCACTAGCACTGGTTTTATCTCATTTATGTCTGAGTCTTCAGCAGAATTTGATGAGCTGGTCTTTCTGTTGGGAGCATTGAGGGTCAAGGCAGACTGCGGGGAGGGGCCACCTGAACTGTCTCTTGAGTAATAAACAGAGGTCCGCCTGGCAGATCAAGGGAGAAGGGGCAGTCCAGGCCAAAGAAACAACTGAGCAAATATCGGAAAACATCTTATGAGGTAAGATAAAACATGCCTCCAATGAAGTTCAATCTTTGCTATGGGAGTTAAAGAACTCCAGAGAAATTCCAGACTTTAGAACATGATGCGGTGATGTTTGCCGCTTGATGCCAGAAAGTGTGTCTGAGGCTGGGGCTTGCCCAATTCTCCTCCCTTTGTCTCTGCAGGGAGTTTCTTTGAGGTAATTCATGCTAAAAGCCCTTAGTAATGTTTTCCTGTGAAGACACACCAATTATCCAATTCCATTGGATAATTGGGATGCAGTGGGATCCTCTGAGGATGGTTGCATTCTCTAAAGGCTATAACTGCAGCAGCCCAGTGACTGGCCCTCTTTAACTGATGTATCTGACTTCCTCTCTGCCTCTTCCTCCTCTCCCTTCCCCCCTCCTCTCTCTTCTCCTCCCCTTCCTCCTTCTCCTTCTGCTCTTCTTCCTCCTCCTCTTTCTCCTTCTCCTTCCTTCTCTCTCCTCCTCTTCTCCTTCTCCTCCTCCTTCTCTTTCCTTCTCCTTTTCCTTCTCCCTCTCCTTCCTTCTGCTTTTCCTTCTCCCTCTCCTTCCTTCTCCTTTTCCTTCCTTCTCCTCCCTTCTCTCTCCTCCTCCTCCTTCTCATTCTCCTTCTCCTTTTCCTTCTTCTTCTCCTTCTCCTTAAAATCCTGGAACTTGAACTCATAGAGCACTGAGCTATATCCCTAGCTTGCTTGCTTATTTATGTATGTATTTATTTATTCATTTATAACTTTTAGACAGGGTCTGACTTGCTAAATTGCTGGGGCTGGACTTTTTATTTTTAACATGGATAAGCTTGCATAAAAAGCTGACTGTTTAATGCATGTATACAGATAAAATGGCAAACGTGTGCTGTAATTTGATTAGAAAGTAGCTTCTTTCTATAGTGATTTAGCATCATAGGACTTTCATTCTTCCGGACCTGGGATACTTGATAACAAATACAATGGCTTGCAACTTTCTCCCCATACCCCTCTATTCTGGATTCTGGAAAGGTCTCTCTGGCTGGGACTCTGCCATGAACAAGGGTAGAATGGACATTCCCAGCCTGTCTGGTCAGAATTCACCCTCCAGGGAACTGCTATAAGGACCATAAGGACAGAAATGGCTGAGGTTAAGTTCAGGAAAAGGCACAAAGTTCTCCAATTAACACTAAATAGGGTTGAGGGGATAGGAGACAATGGTGCCATCTGACCCTGAATTTTGGGAACTTTCACTAGGAAGAGAATGGCATCCACAGAAAGCAATGTCCATGACCTTGGAAACTCATGAGAACCAACTGGTGTCAGGAGGGACTATGGTATCCCTGGCAGAAGGTGGGTGGCCAGGTGGAGGACTGCAATGGAGAGGGGAGGGGAGGGCTCAGAACTGAGCTCCACAGAGGCCACCCTGTCTTGACCTAGAAAGCCAACTTCTCTGGGAAGGGTCGCTCACCACTGTCTTATAGATCCAAGATAGCAGGTTTTCCCCAGAGGCTCAGCACATAAGAGAAGCTACCCCAAGCAATGTTCTGCCAACCCTGCCTTAGGGGGCTGGCAGCAGCACTTTTTGGAATTCTGTGAAGACCGTGGATCTCCCCCAGGGCTCCTTCTTGTTCCTGGCCCTAGAGCCAGTGGTGAACTGTCTCCCCTGTCACTGGCACCTGGCACAGACTGTTGGGCTACTGAACCCCCACCTCTAGGGTCAAACATTTAGCTGGTAGCTCAGCAATCGAAGGAGGACAAAGAACTCTGGCCACTGACCCAATAGCCCAGCTGATGCCATAACCTGAACTTTGGGCCTCAGATCAGATGACTAAGTGCCTTCTTTGTCCCAAAGATCCAGCCCAACCAGGCAGGAAGAAAAATCTTAAAAGTATCAATAACAAGACAGTAAAGAATGATGTCTAAATCTAGGGGAAGGTGAGAACCTAGACAAGGAGCATTGGAATCATTCTGATCCTTCAAGCCTTTAATGATTAAATAAATGAGAAAGTCAGCAGGTTTTATTTCTTTTGCGGTGTGGGGGAATCAAACCCAAGGCCTCATGCATGCTGGGCAATTGCTCTACCACCCAGCTACATCCTCTGCCCTTTTTATTTTATTTTGAGACAAGATCTCACTATGTTACCCAAGCTGATCTCAAACTTGTGATCCTTTCACCTCCACCTCCCTCATAGCTGGATTACTGGTATGCACCCCTTGCAAGGAACTCAGTTTTAACATTATGTGGGGCAGTGTAGACAAATGTCAAGCTCAGGTCTGTCCCCAGTGGGGAATCAATCAGAAGCCTCTTCCAGATTAATATGTCACCACAAACGTCCTCCCTATCATGGGAATGTGAAAGTTACGGGGAAGGAGATGCTCCTGAGTTCAAACCACAAGGTAGATTTCATGCAGATTAGCAGCCCAAATTCACAGCATGCAGACGGTCTGAAAAAACTTCTAGTCATGAATTTGAACTACTTCAGGACTGCTAATGTCCCCAAGCTTCTAGCAAAATGACCCACGAATCTCTGGGGGAAGCTTTCTTTATCGTAGGCCTCTATAAATTACCACCAATAAGTTTTCAAGTACACTGAACAGTACACAAGCCCTAAATAACCAAGAATAGGAAGAAACAGTGAATTCGAGCCAGCTGAAATAATAACCTACAGCAACCACAGGTCATGCCACTGTGGAGCACTGATTACAGGAATAACTATATTGGCTATGTATAATGAAATAAAAGACAAGCTTGAGAATATCTGCAGAGAACAGAAGTTTGTAAAGAGGGACCTAACACATCTGAGAAAGAAAGAAACAGAACTTCCAGAAATTAAAAATAGCTAAACTGAAATTTTTAAATGCAGTGAAAGACTAGAGTTAGCTTAAAAGACAATTCGTTAGCTGGCAGATGGGTTAGAGGAAAAAACAATGAAACACAGCACAGAGAGACAGAAGATAAAAAATATGAAAGAAAAGTTAAGAGACATGGAAAGATTAGCCTCTGACTAAGAGGTGCTCTAGAAGGGGAGAGAGAAAAGGGAGAGAGGCAAGGTGATAGCTGAAATTTTCCCAGAGCTGATAGGAAATTTCATTCACATATGTTAATAATCCCAAGGAATCCCCAGCATGATTTTTAAAAATGAGAAAAAAAATAAAGAAACAAATACACATGGTAAATTGCAGAGAGAGAGAGACAGAGACAAAGACGGAGACAGAGACAGAGACAGAGAGAACCAGTCAGAACACCTTAGACTAACACTGATTTGTCAACCTTAACAACAGAAGAGAGAAGATGACCCGACAATACAGAATTCTTCACCAAGCGAAACTGACTTCCATGAATAAGCACCAAACACACTTTCAGACAACAAAAACAGAGAATGTGGGAGCTGGTAACTCTCTTTGAAGGATGACCTAGAGGATATAGATTTAGCACCAAGAAAGTGACCCCAGACAGAAGATCAGAGGAGCAAGAAGATAGGAAGAGCTGAGGAAGGGGTAAATATGTGAGTGAGGCTAAGCAAACACGGGCTTTAAGGTCTTGGGCTACCAAACAGGAAGGTAAATTAATTAACTTAATTTCAGACCTTGATACAGTAATTTCTGGGGCACCTGCTAAAAAGAAAAAGAAAAGAAGTAGTGTATAAGTACAGGAGAAAAAAAAAGTAATCTTACAATAATTTTTAGAAATCCAAATGACAAAGCTGAGAAAAATAGAAAGCACAAAATGAGATTGTGGGTTCTATCACACACTGTGTGTGTGTGTGTGTGTGTGTGTGTGTGTGTGTGTGTGTGTGTGAGATGGAGCAAGGCCTTGTTTCTGGTGCATGGTACTTTGGAAAATCATCCCCACTCCCCAGAGTCTCAGCCCTCTTCTGACACAGCTCTTCGTCTTACTGCATCTGTCCGAGTACCACTAGTCCTCACATCTGTCTTCCTCAGACCCTCCTCAATGCTGGGCTCCCTTGGGTGAGTTAAGACCTATGTGTGGCCTTCTTAGGTATCACTACTTCTGTCAGTCGCCTGGGCCCTGCTCACCCTGTCTTTGGGCCTGATACATGTTAGCCCTTTCCTTTTTACTGCTGTTCAGCCTGTACACATGCTCAGAACACTTAAGCTGTCACCTAGACCTCTGCAACAGCCTCTCAACTGGTTCTTCCTGAGACCACTTGACTCTGCCGATCTGTTCTTTAAGGGGGCCAACACACTGCTGCTCTTGGGCTCAGAACTTACCCATCACTTCAAAAAGCCTACAGTCTCAACACCTAATATTAACCATAAGCTTCTATAGAGCACTTACCAAAGGCAGGCACATACTGTGCATATCCCAAGCAACATGTCCACCTACTCGTCCCTGCTAGCCTATGAGTTAGTTATCCAATCACTCCAGTTTACAGTGAGGAAGCCAGGGCTTTGAGAAATTAACTAATTTGCCCAAGTTTTCCCAGCTATGAAACAACAAAGCTAAGTCGACTTGTCTGATTCAGAGGTCAGGCCCATAAAGTGTTAGACTGGCTTTCAAGGATATTTATAAGTTGGTCCCAGGCCACTGTGAGAGACTCATATTCTCTGTATTCATCTACACACAGGCAGTGCTGGCTCCTCCCTGTCCCCTGAGCATGGCTTGCATGATCCTGATGCCCTACCTGTGCTCACACACCCTTCCTCAGTCCCTATCTTTCTGTAAACCTCATCCTGAATATCTCCTCCCCAGGAAAGATCTCCTTGCTTTAGTGATTGTCAGAAACTTGCATCATGCTTGAGTGTACTTATGTGTCACCTTCCCTGGTAGGTAGCAAGTTTACTAAGAGTTGAGACTGTGCCTTGTTCATCCTTTAGCCCAGCAGAGGTGCCCCTCCTCCGCCCAACACGTGGCATTTGTGTTTTCAGAATTCTTCAGTCCAGCTCAAGCAGATGGGTAGAGGCTTCATAGAGCAGGTCCTGTCCTGAACAAGCTGGCATGGAGGATGGGATGTATTCTCCTGGAGCGTGGCACGTGGGCATGCGAGCTGTGGTGTGTAATTATCCCAGGTGCAGGCCCGCCCTGCCTGTGAAGCAATGGATGCGTCTCCAGGGGCAAGGTGCTCCAGGGTGTAAGGACTGGCTCCGAGCCCAGGACCTCTTTTCCTGCATGCTCCTATTTCTCTTACCTTCAGAGACAAATGCTTTTTATTCACCCACGCCTCTAAACCCTGACGGTAAAATGCATCTCTGCAGCATCATTGCCGGTTTGCTTTGTAGAACTCAGAAGAAAACTATGAACTTCAGCTTTCAAACGTCCCAGTCAATGTTCAGACCTGGGCACATTGAATGGAAGCAAAGCATATAGATCTGGACTTTGTAGACAATGCCCACGAGGCAAGATGAGAAGATGAAGATGGGTCAGACTCTCTGTGCCCGGAAAGATCTTACTGTCAAAGTGACAGATAAGACGCATGGGAAAGCTGTGCAGAGGGAAATGGAGTGAGACCTAATCACTGTTTTCAAACCACAACAAAAGAAATTCTGCAAGACTGAACCTCCCATGGGTCATAGTGGCCAGGCCTGGGGTGTTTGGAAAGAAAGCAGACCTGTCCAGATGACATAAACTGGAACCCAAGCTGGGTCTTTGTCCCACTGAAAAAGGGGTACTGGTGCATGCAGGGGGAAATGCAGCATGAGGTACAGGGTGTGGATGTTCCTGTCCTGGCTGGCTGAACGGAGACCTGGAAAAAATTGAGAACTGGCCATAGAGCTTGGTGAGGACAGCAAGGCATCAAAGAGGGCCTGCAGCTTGTAGGACTGAAGGAAGGTTTGTCAGGAAGCCTTCCCTCCATCCCTCCTTCTCTCCTTCCCTCCTGAACCTTAGTCCTGGGAACTGACAGCTGAGGCCTCAGTGCTTCCTTTCTGAACCCAACAAAGGGCAAAAGAAAAAATAAAGCCTGGATCTATTTGAAAAAGGGAAAGCCTGCCTCTCCCAAATCCAGCTCTTTGACTTGTGGCTGCCTGAGAACTTAAACACATCCTTTGAAATCCCTCATCCATTGAAGTTTCTTTTCTTTGAAACCAGAAAAGAATGTGGGGCTGCAGCTTGTCTTGAGCACAGGAAAATTCCATTTGGGACTTGCAGCATTTACAAAGTGGGAACTTCTAGCCAGGGAGTAGGAGGAACTTCTAGCCAATCTTTTCTAGTAGGTGACAACCAGATGACTGGCAGCGTGGCTCAGAGGTTAAGGTATTCTCTGGAGGGAGGCACTCTATGATGAGGCAGTTCGGATGCATTAAGCAGGTCACTGTATCTTGTGAAACCTCATTTTTCTCACTCCTGAAATGAAGATAACAATACCTGGCCTCCTACTGGAAGGCTGCCTACCTTCCTTGCACATGGGTTTCCACATGTGCCAATAAAGTGTCCAGCTAGTTAAAATCTGGTTGGTTTCTCTCCCAGGGGGGCGTTCCAGACCCTTTGGCTGTCACTGCAGCAGAGGGATATCTAGGAAGGCAGTCGTCACCAGAAGTAAACAGCCATCAAGCTTAGAATGGCCCCAAAGGGATGCTGTCTGGTCTGTGTCCAATGATCAATACACAGTGGTGCTCCAGGGCATCCAGAGCAGGTGAGGAGCAGTCTCTGCGCCCAGGTTCTGGGCTGTGCAGAAGGGGGTCAGAGGTTGATATGCTCAGGAAACATGAGAGATTGGAACAGATGTTGGCTTCATGTGGAGGTGGAGAGGGAGGTGTGGTGAGGAAAAGATAGGCTATGAATCCAGAGCACCAGGAATCTTAAAAGAAAATGGTTTATCCTTCCCTCATTTGACACACAAAATTAATTCAAAATGGACCATGGACTTAATTGTCAGAACTAAAACTATAAAATTCTTTGTGGCCCTTGATTTGATGAAATAATATGCAAAGTCACTACGTATAAATGATAAACATCAATATATATTGATCTAAAAATCTTCAAGATTTAAAACTTTTGTGCTTCAGAGGCAAGTGCTATAAACATGAAAAGCTAAGTCACACAGCCTGGGAGAAAGTTCTTGCAAATTCAACAAAAGATTTATATTTCAAATATATATATTATAATATTTTAAAGTATATATTAAAAAAACAAGTCTTTTGTTGGATACATAGTTTTCATATATGTGTATGTGTATATATGTATAAATATTATATACACTCAATAATAGGAGATAAACAGCCCAACTTATCAAATGTAAATTTTTTTTTATCTTTTTGAGACAGGGTCTCATTACGCAGTTCAGGCTGTCCTTGAGCTCACTTTGTAGCCCAGGCTGGCCTCGAATTCGCAATGATCCTCCTGCCTCAGCCTCCCAAGTACTTGGATTACAGGCGTGCACCACCACGCCCAGCCAAAATGTAAAATATTTCATAGATCATGTTTTTTTTTTTCCCCGTACCGGGAATTGAACTCATGACCTTGCACTTGCCAGGCAGGCGCTGTGCCACTAAGCTAAATCCCGAGCCCCCAAAATGTAAAATATTTAAAGAGACCAGCAAAGATATATAGATGGTATATAGCACATGAAAGAATGTTCATCATTAGTCATTAGGGTAATGCAAATTAGAGTCATAACAAGATGCTACTACACACCCACTAGAATGTCTAAAATTAAAAATTCTGGCCATACCAAGTGTCAACAAGGATATAGAGCAATTGCAACTCTCATAAATAGCCGGTGGTGATGTAAAATGGTTCAACCACTTTGGAAAACAGTTTGGCAATGTCTTTAAAAGTTAAACATACATATTCTATATAAGCCAGCCACTCCACTTCCAGGTAATTATCAAAGAAATAGAAGCACATATTCACACAAACACTTGTACATGAATATTTTTGCTGCTGTATTTGTAATAGCACCCAAACTAGAAACAACTCAAAAATCCATCAACAAATGAATAAAAAACAAATTTTGGTATATCCATATAATGAAGTATTACTTAGCAATAATAAGAAACAAAGTATAAAAAATGACATAGATAAACCTTAAAATAATGCTGTGGAATGAAAGATGAAAAAGAGAACAGGGGCTGGGGATTTAGCTTAGCGGCAAAAGCGCCTGCCTGGCAAGCGCAAGGTCGTGAGTTCGGTTCCCGGTACCGGAGAAAAACCAAAAAAAAAAGAAAAAGAAAAAGAGAACAAACTTTATGATTCCACACGTATACAATTCTAGAGCATGTAAACTAATCTCTAGTGACTGACTGCAGGTCAGTGGGTGGCTGGAAACGAAGCAAGAGAGGGAGGGAAGGAGGACAGGATTTCAAATTGCGTTGAAAGAGAATGAAGTCAGGTGATAGATATAGTCATTATCTTGACCTTGGTGATGCTTTTTTTTACAGGGGTAGATCTATGTCAAAACCTCAGATTGTAGAGTTTAAATGCACACAGTTTACTGTTCCTCGGTTATGCTTCAATAAAGCTGTTCAAGAGAAGGGCAGGTGGGAGGAAGCAGCCTTGGCCTCTTGGTGAGCATCAGTCACTCCTCAGCTCTCCTGACTGAGGGAAGGTGTGGGGTCTGGTTGTGCAATCTACAGATTCAATCTGCTCTGCCATCTAGGAATTCATTACCAACTCCACGGCACTTCTGCCGCTCCACACTCCCTAAGCGCAGTGACCGTGCTTTCTGTGTCCAGTTTGTCCTGTTGGGGAAGAGGGCAATGACAAGGATGAAACAGCTTCCACCTGCAACAGTCCTTATCACTAGGACCAGGAGTGCTTGCCCCAGGATCCTGGGGGTGTCCACCCAGTGGTGGGGCAATAACACCACTGTCATTCCTGTCTTGTTTGTGGGATGTTCTGTGAGTCACTCCAGGATTCCCAACACTGCTGAAGAACTGGATAAGGCAGAGGACAGAGCTGAGCCATGCTGGCTCCTGGAGGAGCTGAACCACTGGGGCTCACCCTTCAGGTCGGGGCTGTCAGACAAGCAGTTGTTACATAATCCGCAGTGAACTGTGACATTCTGAAGCCAGGAAGTCAGTGCTATGTACAAGGTGCTTCTCTGCCTGTGGAACCCAGACCCAACCTTTGCCACAGTGCCCAGCTTAAAGTCTCTATGGTGCTGTGGTCAGAGTCTCACTCTAACTGAGGCACCTGGAGGCTAACAACTTCACCAAGCCAAATATGGAGCTCTTTCCTTTCTAATAGGTCAGTAATTCTGGAATTAATTTCTGTTGCATTTAAGCACCACATAGACTTATCATGGTGGGAGTTCCCATAAACTTGTGTAATTTAAGCTAAAAATACAACCCTGAGCCAGGCGTGGTGGTGCACTCCTGTAATCCCAGCACTCGGTGGGCAGAGGTAGGAGAATCATTTCGAGTTCGAGACCAGCCTGGGCTACAAAGTGAGCTCAAGGCCAGCCTGAACTGCATAGCGAGATCCTGTCTTAAAAAAAATAAAAAAGACAAAAAATAAATAAATAAAAATACAATCCTTCACCTTGATGTCAATCCTATCTATGATCTGCCCTCACCCTCAGTGGATTTTCCCTGAAAGCATTTAGCATTGCTAGAGGAAATCTTAATTCAAAATTCAATCACAAAATGTTGAGTTCACTGCTTATATGACCAAAAAAAGCCACCTGATGGACAGGGTCTTGTGTGTTCCTTTGAATCTCATACTGTTTCATAGGCATCCACAGAATAGTCTGGTCTACAGAAATCACCTACGTGTGGATTTTCAGGTGGAAGAGGAAGATGGCCCTTCCAGTGAGGCTATCCTCTCCTCTGTTGCTTTCTTGGCTCCACATCCTCTGCAAGTTCACCTTGACTTTGAGAAGGGCCAGCTGCAGTGTGCCGGCTGTATTGGGAGTGTGCATGGTAGACTGTCTGCCCTTTCTCTCTGGGTCAGTATCAGTACCTGGTGACCTCTGCAGACACCACAGACCTTGGTTGGCTCTGGGGTGCCTCAAGTCTCTGAAGACCCAGAGCTTGGGGTCATGTCTTATGTTCCCAGGTGGTGGGGTTTTTTTGTTTTTTTTGGGGGGGGGATACCAGGGATCGAACTCATAACCTTGCACTTGCCAGGCAGGAGCTTATGCCACTGAGCTAAATCCCCAGCTCCATTCCCAGGTGTTCTTGACTGAGCTCAGCACCCTAGACAGTAGGAAAGACCAATCTTCTGGATATCTGACTCAGAAGAACCAGTCAACAATTCACCACTTGGTCAGGCAACCTGGGAAATCTTTTTGATGGATTTTAATTGAAACTATGTGCCCACAATGACCACCTGAATGCTCAAGGCAAAGTTAAATGGTCTCTCCCCAGGAGGGCATGGCACATTCCCAAGCATGCATTCCCCGACACAGTACACTTATATTTTAGCAGAACACAATCTTCCCAGGAGAGCTCTCATGCTCACTAGGATATAAACAAGGGAGTAAATGACCAGGATATGAAAGCCAACTGTAGAGTCACTTGAAGAAGATGCAGAATTCTGAGATTTCTGACCTGTCCTCAGTGACTGGAGACACACTTGGCAGATGCATGTCCCATGCAGATGTGTGTCCAAGAAACACGCTGTGCAGGGGGATCGAGGCCCAGACCCTGAGACCAGCTACCTCCTTCATGGGAGCTGAAGCCCTTGTTCATATGCTTATTGGGCACTTACTATGTTCTGGCACAGATAGATGAGGCCCTTGCCTTCATGGTTCTCACAGCCTCATTCCTGAAGTATCAATCTTGAGTGGTCATGAAGAAAGGGCACAGCTGGCCAGCTTGAGTGCCTGAAGCAGCCCAGGTAGAATCTGAGAACTCTACCACTGATTGAAGAAAGACAGAGCTCAGGGTAAGATAGGGCAGGGCTAGATACAGAGCTGAAGCAGCTGAGACCTTGGCCAAATCCAGGGACAAGTATGTGAATCCTGGCCTGTTTCATAGAACAGCCAAAGCTGGCTAAGCTCTGAAAGAATTTAAACAAAGTCCCAGGCCACACCTGGATCTCCACTGAAGACTGGTGGTCCTGCTCTTGGTCTTCGGGCAGCTCCTGGACAAGCCCTGTCCAGCAACATGGACTGGGAACAAAGAATGGACTGCTAGGAGTGCATGAGTGAGAGGAAAGTTTCAGCAGGGGGCTGGGAAGTAGAAGAGGGGGAGAAGGCATAAAGGTGACAATAATGGACAGGGTGTACTATGCATCACAGTGCAAGGAGCAGACTCCAAGTGGGACTGGGGCCCACGGCTGCATCTCCCACATGTGCTCACCTAAAATGCATGGGAGCCGGAGCCCCCTCAGTTGCTCCAGCTGGCCTCCAGTGTTTGCTTGTCACTACTTCCCTCCAAGTCTCTCACCCAGACTTTGGCTGTGTCCCCTGTGATCAGGGTGTGCACTGCACGTCAGATTTGGACTTCCTTGACTTGACTGCAGGGGAGCCCCATGTCCAGATGCCCTTCTCCTCTTCTGGCTATTGGAGTCTCACCAGATATAACTCTAGTTCCACTCTATATCCACTTGCAAACATGTATTTTCTGGTCATGACTGACAGGACTTTCCTCGAACCCATTTAACAGGGAATGGTTCAGACAAGAAGGTTCTTGGAAGAAAACAAAGTTCAAGGCATCAGAAGATCAGCACTTTGGTTGGAAACCCGGGGCCACCCAGGAGCTAGATAGGAAAGGGGCCAGGGGCCACTGGGAAGGTATGAACTGAGGGCTGGTTTAGTTCCAGACTTAAGAGAAATGGAAGTTTCCTAGGGACTTGAGGAGCTGAGCTCTGAGGTGCTAAGAGCAACTAAACTGGGCTGGATGCCAGGCATCTGAAAGACTGCAGGGAACTCTGTAAGTGGCCAAACAACTGTCAAAGTTGGCACCTTTCTCAGTGGGGCTCACTGTATTCTCGTCTCAGACTTACTGCTGATCCCTGAAGGGTCAGGTCAAAGCAAGCCAGAGAGATGAGAGAGGACTTCAGGGGGATGAGCTGTAGGAATCAAGACAGTTAGAGCAGGGGCAGCTGCTGGGTGATCTGAAGACAGTTCGAGCTCTCTCATCTTGCAGCCTGAGCTGGATCCTCTCCACAGCATGACTCCTCAGGCATGGAACTTGGGAAGTTTTCTTTGCTGCCTCAGGCCACAAAAATACACCTAGAAGGCCATGTCCTGCAGAACTTCTAGTGAACTCTTCCCATCTATTCATCATAAAAAATCTGGTACAAAGTAGGGGTGAGACATGAAGATTCCCAGATCTCAAACTTCTAAGAGTTAATTCAATTTTGAAAACATATAATCAGTTCCCAAGGAGAATGTGGCTCCTAATCTACAAGGATGATGCTGAGATGCCAATATCTCCCATGGACGTCATCACTAGCCATCTGCAGCTGTGTGGCACATGCTGACTGGCAAAGGCCATGAGAAGCCCAGTCCTGGAGCCGGGCTCTGCTGTGATTCTGGAGAAATCACTTCCCTGGCCTCGGGGCCCTGGTCAGCAGCAGCCTCTCTGTTCCCATCAAGCTGCACGGGGGATGCTTCCCCTTTCATATTCCTCATTAGAGAAACTGAACTTCCCGTAAAGCTCTGGCTGGTGGAAGGTTCTGCTGCTGGCACAGGACACTGACAGCAGCCACTCCTCTTCTCAGAGCGACCAAGGAAGCAGCTCATCGGCCAAGGAAGCTGAAAGGGGAATAGGGAAAGGAGAAGAAGTCTAAAAGCTACTCTGCTCAAGCGCAGAGCTGCTTCCCCCACCATGAGCTCAGCACTGCTGATTCCCTGCTGTTCTCCAGAGACTCAGGGTGGTGGGAGGGACTGGGGCTTCCCCACTCTGTGGCCTTGGCCAAGTGGTTATCCTGCTCTGAAACTCAGTCTCCCCACCTACCAGATGGCCTGATTGTGAGGATTAAATAGGAATGTGTTTTAGACGAGCCTTGCATAAGGCACTGCCCAGAAATGTAACTTCCCTTACGACTTTGCTTCTGTCCACGCTGTCACCCCACCTCCAAGCACGGCAAGCTGCTGCTACGTCAGCTTGTCACAAGATGAAGAAGGAATCTGACTACTCAGGCTATATTGTGAAATGATTAACGACTGACTGTAAAAATGAGTCGCCATATTTTAAATACACAAAAAATATGGGTGTTCTGGATTGCTTTCTTTACAATCTATTATTTTTTTTCCCAGAAAATGCTATTGCTAACTGCACAGGAACCAGTACAGGTTGAGTAACCCTTATCCAAAATGCTTCAGACAAGACGTGTTTCGGATTTCTTTGGATTTTTGAATATTTGCATATGCATAATGAGATATGTTAGGGGTGGGTCCCAAGTCTAAACATGAAATTAATTTGTTTCATATATATCATATGCACATTGGCTAAGGGTAATTTACAATATTTTAACATCTTTTATGCACAAAGCCAAGTCTCACTGTGTGCAGTTCTCCACTTACAGTGTCCTCCTGGTGCTCAAAATGTTTCAAAGTTTGGAACATTTTGGAGTCTGGATTTTCAGATTGAGGATGCTAAACCTGTAGTTTGGAAAGTTCCAGTGGATAGGATTAACAAAAACACTGCGTTAGCCCCACAACTTTAAAAGGAGAAGAAAAGAAAAACAAAAAAAAACTGAAAGCGAATTTATTTTTAGGAACACTTTTTTTATGGCAAATAGTTATTTTAAAACAGTAAGAATATTTACACACAAAGAGGATTTCTTCTATGAAGTCTTTAGCTACTCAATCTCAGGAAATCCGTCAATTCTTCTCAAAGTTTCCATTCTGACCCAAATCCAATTTCAGTTCACTGTAAGAAGAGAGTGCTTCCGGCAACCCATTCGGGAACTCATTCCTCCTCTCAGGAGCTATTCCTGTTCCATACTCCCCCATTCCTACGCCCCATTCCTTTTCTAAAATATATTTTCCTACTCTTAAAAAAAAAGAAGACTGCCTTCACCCCTATAGAGCAGAATAAGACTATCATTATTATTATTATTATCATTTAATAGCGCTGAGAGTGAATTCAAGGCCTCATGCAAGCTAGGCAGCTACTCTACCACTGAGCTACATCCCAGCCCTTCTTATATATTTTTTTTAAAGTTTGAGACAGGGTCTTCCTAAGTTGCCAAGGCTGGCCTCAACATTGTGATCCTCTTGCTGCAGCTTCCTGAATAGCTGGGAATACAGGCATATGCTGCCATACCTGGCTTAATTTTTCTATTCTTAGCATTTTTTGAGAAAGTAGTCTTACAGTTTCTGTTTGTTTTGTTTTGTCTTTTTGAAATAGAGTTTCACTATGCAGTTCAGGCTGGTCTTGAACTCACTTTGTAGCCCAGGCTGGCCTTGAACTCACAGCAATCCTCCTGCCTCAGCCTCCCCAGTGCTGTGATTACAGGTGTGCACTGCCACACCCAGCCTGTCTTATGGTTTTAAACACAAATTCCTTCAGAAATATTTCAAAACTTTTACAGTACTTTTTATAATGGCATGATTATTTTATAGAATAGTTTTGTTAGTCAAACTTGCTTTATTTCACTGATGACTATCAGGCTCACTGATATTTTACCAGATTAGGTAAGGAATCACACATTGGATTAGCCAAACAGAATTTCACTGGCTTAGCCTCTAGTATAAGTTCCTGTGCTTTTCCAGTTGAATAGTTTGTTGTTGTTGCTGTGGTTGTTGTTATGGGACAGGTTTTGGTTACTGGGAATTGAACCCAGGGCCTCCTGAATGCTGTGGAGGCACTCTATCACTGCGCTCCGTACCCAGCTGTCCAGGGAATCGTTTTAGACATTGGTATCTGAAGCCTTAGTGACATATCTGTAACTGCAATAAACAAAAATACTGTGATGTTTAACAAAAATCAAGAGGACTGGGCTGGGGACATAGCTCAGCGGTATAAGTGCCTGCCTGGCAAGCACAAGGTCCCAAGTTTGATTCCCCGTACCAAAAAAAAAAAATCAAGAGGACCAAGAGGATAATTAGGTTAAGGCTGAGCCCATTGCAGGAGAAAGGGATGGGTACAAACCCCAAATAGACACCAGTGTAAGAGTTCAGGGATTTTTTTTTTCCAGAAATCATGGTGCCTGTGTCAATAAGACTCAACACATTCATACAGGTTCCTCCAGAAAATCTAGAATAGGGAAGGAGAAGGGACCTTGGGCACTGGGACTGAAAGGTGTCCCCACAGGGCCAGCAACCAGAGCAGCTATACAAGACCATGAGCCTGGGACTGACTCTGCAGTCACCATCTTGAAACTCTTAGTACTTTTTTGTGTTTTATAGGTGAAGTCCGATGGGACCACAGAGCATGAGCTAAGGGTTGGGAGTCTCTGCTCACTTGTAGCCCTGCCTCCTGCCACCTCCCATGCCTGCCCTCAGACATCACCCAGTGACTACACCTGCCCCGGCGGGCGTCTGAGCCCAGGCATCGCAGGGACCAAGGCTGAGTGTGTGGACCAAGTGACGCGAGGGTACAGGCACTGTGAGGGTCTGCACTGGAGCCATACGTAACCCGTGGGTCTGCGGCTGCAGAGCAGCAGACAGCAACTTTTACTAACTCACTACAGGTAGACAGAGATCCTGGGAAAAAGAAGGAAAAGTTTTTTTTCTTTCTTTGTGAATGAGGAACTCTACAGTTTTACAAACACTGGGTCTCACAAATTATATAGCTGGCCCTGGCACCAGTCACCCCTAGGAAGAGAGCTCCAGCCCTGGGAAGGTTGGAAAGAACCTCACTCTGCAGCAGGGGGACCTCTTCCAGCAGGGGCAGCGGGAAGCCTGACAGAGGGCACTGAAGGCCCGGGTGAGGCTGGGGTGTGGTGCGATTCCCACAGAGCTGTGTGGGGTGTTCCTGCAGCACACGGTGACCTGGGAGCGAAGGGAAGGGAGTAGATGGCCGGGCTGAGGTGGGCAGGGCTTGTACATTTGCCTGTTGTTTCACGTGTCAGGATTATGATGCATGCTGACAGGAATGCACACTGGTACAACTTTGGAAAGCGATCTTGGCATTCACTATTAAACCTCCAGGTGCACATCGACCTAGACAAATTCCTGCATGTGTGCACAAGGAGACAAGCCGGAGTGGCACCCAGCACTGTGAAAGAGCTCGCCACACTGGGAGCACTCTTCATGCTCCTCAGCGGGAGAATGGGTATGGTGTGTAGCCATGCGGTGGAAGCCCCTTCAGCAGTGAAGAGAAATGAATTAAAGCTACATGTGTCGACATGGAAGGTGCTGGAATACAACATGGAGCAGCTCTGTGGATACACAGCCTTTCTGAATCACAGCTCTGTATCTGGAACAGGGGAGGGGCTGGCCTCCTATGAGGGGATGTGAGAGTCACCTACAAGACCCACCTGCACCCAGTACATCAAGAGTCTCACACCTGAATTCTCATGATTAAATATTTATTCCTGCAGGTCAAGGCCATGAGCGCTGTTGGAAATCAAAGAGACCCCATGGTTTCTGGTTCTACCAAGCTCTACTGAGCAGCCAGTGGTCACAGCCCAAACCTCCCATGAAAGAGTTCCCAGAAGGAAGCTGACAGGCAGGAAGGTGGGGTCAAGGACAACACTCTGGGCACATGGACTTTTAAGGTCTGTTGGGTAGTGAAAAGTTAAGGAGGCAGCTAAACAGCACCAGGAGACAAGAAAAGTCAACAAAAATCACAAGTTTTAAGGTGGAGTTACCGAAACTGGCCAAATACCAGGAAGTAGGTCAATTCGGGTGAAGACCGTAAGACGTCATTTTATAACTTGACAACTAAAAAATTGGGAAGTTGAATGTAGTGGCTCACATCTATTACCCCAGCTACGTGGGACACAGAGGCAGGAAGATTGCAAATTTCTGGCCAGCCTGGTTAACTCAGAGAGACCCTGTCTCAAAAAAAATGTGTTGCACTGGGGGGTGCAGCCCGAGGGTAGAGTGAGTGCTCGGCATGTGAGGACCCAGGGTCGACCACCACCATGAACAAGAGGTCGTGTAGGAGGAGGAGGAGGAATAAGGGCCAGAGGTGTTGGTGGCCCTAGAAGGGACAGTAAGTTGATGGAGAGAGGAGTAGAATCCAACTTTGGTGGAAAGTGGAGTAAAAGTTGAGGAAGTGGAAGCAAAAAACATGGATCCCTTTCAAGAAGTTTATCAAAGGCAAGGTAGGAACGTCGAGGGAAAAAGGGGAGAACATACCATTTTCTAGAATGGGAAAGAATTATGCTTTAGGGTAAAGGAAAGGAACCAGACATAAGGGAAGGATTGGAGGCTCAGAGAACCAGAGAAATAAGAGTAATTTATTAAACTGGACCCTGGAAGAGGCAAGAGAGGGTGGATAGTTAGCCCAAGCGGGGAGCGAGTCTTGGAAAAGCCGTGTGGCTCCTGTCAGAAGCAAAGAAGAGTGGAGAACACGATGTGCCTCACCGGGGCCGGGGGTTAAGGTCACTGGAGACAGATAAGGTCACTGGAGACAGGCAGGGTAGACAGCCTGAGGAGAGTTGGAAAGCAGAAAACAGCCACCATGGGGAACAGAATCGGACCCCAGCAGGGTGGGAACAGAAGGACTGACAAAGAGCTGGCTGAGTTGGAAACTCTGTCTCTGTACTGGGGCTCATCTTCTTTTGTCCCAGTAGAGCTTGACAGCCCTGAAGCCCCACAGAGAAGATGGAATCTGGATTATTCCACGCTGGGTAGGCCAAGAAGGGACACTTGACATGGGGCATGCAGCCGCTAGGAGCCGGTTAGGCAGTGGCAGCCCTGGGAACAGCTTGGGTTGGCAGACAAAAGAGACTTTTCCAGTTTTCTTTTTAAAAAGAGATCATAATCTGTGGTAACTTAGAAGACAGTAAATAAAAACTCCATTCCAGTGGCTCAAGTCGATGTTTTCAACTTGAAGTAGCAACTTATGCCCCACCTTGCTCTGCGTCACCCACCAAGGTCAAGGGTCTTCTGTGAGCACACGACCTGGCAGCTCTCAGCTGTGTCTGCTCCACCAACTCAGAGACAGCAACGGTATGAGACTTCTGTCTTCACTCTTCATCCCACCCCATGCAGGTGACCAGCACTCTGGGAGGCTGAGACAGGAGGATTACAGGATTGAGCCCAGCCTGGACAACATAATGACTTAGTGAGACCCTGTTTCAAAAAAAAAGACTGGGAATGCAACTCAGTGTGAAGGTCCGGGGCTCAACCCCCAATACTGGTATAAACTTCTTCAATGTGCTATTTTGGTTAACTTGAAAACTTACTGAAAAGTTGACTAGATTGCAAATTATTATGTCCAATCACTGCCTTATTGAATAGGGACCATGCTGTTGAACATGGCAGCAGATGTTGTTGGTTTGTTGTTTCTGCAAAATAGAAAAATGTACTTACAGGTAGTATATTACTATGATCAGATAGCACAAAGATATCTGCTGCTAAAGTACATGATATGCATTGGTTTGAGAAGCAAATACTAAAACCCTGTAATAAAGAAGCCTGCAAAAACAAAAGGGCCCCCAAGTTTTAACATTTCCTCCCTAATTTACCACACTGAGTAAACCAAGTTAGAGTCCCCTGAAGCCCATGACTCTGTCAGTCCAAAGGCTCTACTGGTTCGTAACTCAGTTGTGAAGGGGAGAGATGGCAGCTTACAAAAGGAAGCCACAGTAAGCTTCTCTACATGTTCGAAATACAGCAAGCCCGTGACTGCTGCACAGCACGTTCTTAGCAGGTTTTAATTTCTATACCTGTATCTATATAAGCCGTGCCCTTGTTCACTGCCAACATGGCATCTGGGAAGACATGAACTCATTACAACAAATTCTTGTGTCTGTGTAGTAAGAGTCACTCAATGTCTATGGGTTTAATAAGTCACTTCATACCACAGAAAATATTTAATAAATCTAAAAAAAGAAAAGAAAGAAAAGCCAGGCATGGTGGTGCACGCCTGTAATCCCAGAACTTGGGAGGCTGAGGCATGAGGATCACCATGAGTTCAAGGCCAGTCTGGGTTACATAGTGAGCTCAAGGTTAGTCTGAACTTCATAGAAAGACCCTTTCTCAAAAAAAAAAAAAGAAAGGAAGAAAAGAAAGGAAGAGAGAGAAAGAAAGAAAGAAAGAAAAAAGAAAGAAAGAAGAAAGAAAAAAGAAAGAAAGAAGAAAGAAAGAAGAAAGAAAGAAGAAAGAAAGAAAGAAAGAAAGAAAGAAAGAAAGAAAGAAAGAAAGAATATAATGGTAGAAGAGCTTCTGTCTCGGTTCTCTAAAACAGAGTACCCCGGAGGAAACTGGTCCCAGAGTTCTGGAGGTTTCACTGAAGAAATTTGGTCTGCTAATTTTTTTACTTTTTTAGTGTTCAAAAGAACTCCTTGCTGTTTGCGTTTTTTTAGTCTCCATTTCTCCCCTAAGGTAACAGTCTGGTGCAGACCCATAAGAACAGGAGGAAGTGGTGCTGGGGAGGAGCCTCTCTCTCTGGAAGCAGCAGAAGAGAAGGACCCAGCAGGGCCGGCACCCTCTCCGGTCAACAAGCTCCCTTCAGAGGCAGCCTTCCAGAAACACTCAGTTCCTTACACAGGTGCACCTCTGAGCACCGAGCCAGCGCTGAGAGGAAACGAAACCATGTAGTGAGAGGAAAGGATGACGACGGTCGTCCTGGTCACGATGTGACCCATCATACTTCCAGGAATCGAGAGCCGCTGGACTCGGAGTGGAACGGCTCAGACCATGACTAATAGGTCACTCTTTAAATAGACCAAAGTAAAGAGTAGCAAAAGGTAACTGGCACCACGTCGAGGAGGGCAAGATGGGTGGCTTGGTGGCTGTGAGATGCCACGGTGGCACTGAGCAGAACTACAGAGTATCTGATGAAGGTGCAGCGGAAGTAGGAGACCTGCTGCATGCGCCCAGAGATGTTGGCAGGTGCAGACCCCGCAGGACTTCTACTGGCTTGTTTTTTTATAGTTGTCACAGTGAAGAGCAAAGCACCACAGGAGATCAGACATCGTGATGTCCCCGGTGCCCAACATGGTGATTTTCCGAGCAGCAACATCACACCCAACACTGGGCTCAAGCTAGAGCTTCCAGGATAGAATGCCGAGGGGACTGTCCACCGGCTGCACAGCCACCTTCACCATGACGTTGCTTTTAAAGATGTGGGCTGAAGAAGACACCCAAAAGACATCATAGATCAGCAGCCTTGAGAGAAGCAGGCAGAAGACCTCGAGGCTTGGCAGCTGGATAAAGGCGATCATGGTGACACAGAGACCTATGGCCAGGGAATCCATGAGGAGCTAATGGCCAATGAGAACCCAGATGGGGATGATCATAACAAAGAGAGTGAGAGTGACTCAGTGGTAATGAAATGCCTGCAGCAACCGAAAGATATCTTGTTCTGAAGTGATTAGGGTCGTGTTAAATACTGGCATATCTGGAGAAAAAGAAAAGCAAAAGCTGTCCACATTGTATATAGTGAGGTTATGCTATGCTTACTATTTTTGAGACAAAATTTCACTGTGTAGTGCAGTATAGCCTCAAATTCACTATGTAGCCCAGGTTGGCCTTGAACTCACAATCCTCCTGCCTCAGCCTACGAAGTGCTGGCATTACAGATTTGAGCTCCCATGCCCAGTTTGTATGTTTACTTTTCATAACCTCTCTAGGAAAGAGGTTTTGGAAGCAAGCACTGGCGATGCCTGAGAGAAGGAGAAGGATACTATGGGATACCATTGAAAGATGAGGTGGTCCTCCAGGGACTACACTGCCATCATTGAATAATCATGTCAACAGCAATTCCCAGACCTCTGTGAATAAGCTAGACTTTTATAATTTGTGCTTTCGGAGAGTTCCACAAAGCTATGGTGGGGCACTCAACCGGAGACACTCAGCTCATGGGTGAGTGAAGCCAGGGAAGCTTGATCTTGAGCCATAAACAGACTAGGAATAAATTTTGAAAGATTAAATGAGCTAAAGATACCCACCATCACCCTGAGTGCCACAGAGTGTGCCAGTATGCCCCAGCAGTAACAGTGTGGGTGGTAGGCTGTCCCTGAAATGTCTGGGGGCAAGAGCTGGACAAAGTTCAGCAAAGAACATCAAAGTTCATAGCTTCTCAGCCCACAGGGTAGTCCCATGACAGGGCAGAGTGAGGTAGGACAGGCCAAAGTGTGCACAGTTGTGGCACTGCAGACAGACAGTCAAACAAACATCTTTGTCCCCAGATCAGTGTATCTGGAGGCCCTGTATCCTAGAGAACAGCAAATATAAAAACAAACAAATAAAAATTAAGTTCAAGTGTCTCTTGTACAAAGAGCAGTAAGGGTCCACTTTGGCCTTGGGAAGGACCACAACATACCTCATGCTCCAAATGCTTAGCTGCAAGGCCTGCTAGGGATGGAGAGGTCACTGGAAAGTTCTGCAGAAATTACCTGGAGAAAATGGTCAAGATAGAGGCCATAGGCAGGCCACGGCCAAAGGGGGCATGCAAACTGCAGACCCCACAGCCACAAACCGGGCCTTCATCAAGGTCAAACCCAAACTCTGAGAACAGTGATCTTGGGATGTTTCCATGAGCTATGGACCCTTCAACGGAATCTGATCCCACAAATGGGCAAAAGTGCTAAGAGTCGACTGGTAGGAGTTATGACAGTGCAGCCTCCACCTCTATCGTCCCACCCTTTATTCTGGGAGATAAAGAAATCCATTGCCCCAGGATCCAGGAGCAATAGGGCCCAGCAAACTCCAGAAAGAGAATGGGGTGGCAACAGAAAGGAGAAAAGGGGGCTGGGGATTTAGCTCAGTGGCAAAGCGCCCGCCTGGCAAGCACAAGGTCGTGAGTTCGCTTCCCGGTACCGGAGAAAAACCAAAAAAAAAAAAAAAAAAGAAAGGAGAAAAGCTTCAGCTCGCCCTCATCTCCAGGATGCATGGGGTGGACAATTACACAGTCAAGCTAGGCATCATGAAACCCCTTTGAAAGCTCTGGTTCTCAGGGTAGGAGCTGGACTCTGCGTCCCTGGCTTGCTGATCTAGCCTGGGAGAGGCCCGTGCATTCGAGGGGCTATGGATGCATAGCTGGGATGGAGCTGGGCTGACCTCTTCATCCACACAGGGCAGGAGGTCCAGTGTCCTAGAGATGAGGCTGCTTTTCCAAGTTGCAAGGGTAAGAACAAGCAGGAAGTTCTCAGTCCTTGTCCTAGCATAGCCTGAGGGTCCAGCTCCAGGCCGGTTGCAAGCAACCTCCTGCCTGAGGTGGGGGCAGTGTTCCCTCTACTCCCTCCCACTCTTACCCACTAGAATTCCCTCCTCTTCCTTCCCTGCTGGGCCCATTCACACAATGTGCTCGTTTCAGACCCTCAGAGGTGCTGCTTTCCTGTCCCCACAGACAAGCCCTGTGAGCTCTGCCCTTTAAGCTTTAAGAGAGTAAGACAAGGTGGAGAGTTTTTTTCACTGTGCCAGGACACAGCAGTGCCACATTTCTTGAGCCTTCTCTAAGAAAATTCTAGGTAAACTTCTCTCAGAGGACCACAAGGTATGCGGAAAGAGCGCAGCACCAGATAGACCAGGTTTTTTGCTTCTTGTTCCGCCCTTCTCTAGGACTTAAGAATCTTAGCTGATTTTTCTGACTCTGATTCCTTGCCTATAAAATAAGGATCCTTGCAAAGTTATGAGGATTAAATTGAGGCCATATAAGGAAAATATCTGGCATGTTTCCTGGCTTTGCGTAGTGTCCAGTGAGAATTAATCTCTTTACCTCCCAGTCCAGTGGGCCCATGCCCTCGCCAAGACCTGAGCAAGAACATCTGGAGATGGAGGTTAACAGTGTTCATCCAACCAACGTCTCTGTAAAGTGCCCGTGTGCCGAGGGTCCTGGGGCACCAACTTCACTTAAAGATTTCTTTGGAAAAAAACTAATATCAAAATAAATACTATGCAGAAGGATGCAAAGTTTGTACTAACTTTAGAGAAACTATGGGCTGTTTGGCCCAGGTGCCCAGCTCCTTAGGGACCCCATACGGGACCATGTACAGATAGTGACATCCAGGGGCATGGGCTCAGGTTTGCTTCACACAGACCCCCACTTTTTTCTGCTGTGAGATATGAACCAGAATTGCCACTGTATCACTCTGGGAAATTGAGGAGGGCGAACCAGAAGATACCACGACCCTAAGGCTCACCATGTTCACTGTCCCTAGCGTCTGCTGTGCACAGTCTGTGTCCTTCTGACTTGTGAGTCATCCTTCAGCAGAACTTCCAAGAGTATCTAGCCCTCCATTCTCAGGAAAAGGCACGCCTACTTCTAGGGAAAAGTCACAAAATTTGCTTTGTGTCAATCCTGCAATGTCCAGCCAAGCCAAAGTTGTTAACTTATTCACACCCACTCCAGGCTCCTTCCACAGCTGGAGTCACACTTCAAGGTCAGATTCTATGGTATGAACTGGAAGGAATCCCAGCCCTTTCCCTGTGATAACTGTGCCCCGTTGGGCTCAGATCTATAGGCTCCTCTTAGCTCAGGTAGACCTGGGCTGAGAATCAAATCACCTGTGATTGTTTTCTGATCAGAAAAAAATGTACCTCCTTCCCCAAATTAATCACCAGCTCAACTAATTTTAATATTTTATATACACAGAAAAATTTTAGCAGTGACTATCAAAGTTGTGTAAATCTAACCCGTCTCTATTTTCATCATTTTGCTCACCTGTATTTTTTTAGTTTTCAACAATTAGTGTGTATTATTTGTATATGAATGATGACAAAATGTAAGGACTAGCATATTTCTCTCTTTTTTTGTTTCCTGATGGTTTTATATTCTGAATTTAAAATCAAGCCAGGCATAGTGGCACACGCCTGTAATCCCAGCACTCAGGAGGCTTAAGCAGGAGGATCGGGAGGCTGAGCTAGGAAGATTGTTGCTAGTTTGAGGCCAGCCTGGGCTACAAAGTGAGCTCAAGGCCAGCCTGAACTGCATAATGAGACCCTGTCTCAAAAAAACAAACAAAAAAAAATACTGAATTTAAGCTCAAAATTTAAAGCAGAAAGCCACAGAATATTTTCCCATAGGACAGGAACTCTTGCATATTGCCCTTGATCAGGCTAAGCAAAATTCGCACATTTATTCAATGTACTTCACATATTATTAAGGTTATCTTCTTATGAATCAAAGTCACATGCATACACACACACACACAAATTAGAAAAACTGTTGGTGAAGTAAATTTAAAGCCATGAACTTGGGAGGTCACATTATTCTATGGACGTACCACCAAATGTGGAACTGTACCACTAATGCACTCAACAGAGATCAGAATACTATGTCCCAGGCGGCATTCTAGGCCCTGGAGATACAGCATCAAACAAAATTAGTAAAAATTCCTGCCCTCAGGAAGCCTGCATTCTAGTCGGGAGAGACAGAAAATCCTGTGCAACAATGCAATCCTTAGTGCACCTTGTTGGTTTGTTTGTTTGTCTGTCTGTTGAGACAGAGTCTTGCTATGTAGTTCAGGCTGGCCTTGATCTCAATATGCAACCCAGGCTGGCCTCAAACTCACAGTGATCTTCCTGCCTCTCCCTCCTACGTGCTGGGCTTACAGGTTTGTGCCACCATGCCTGGCTTCCATAATGCAGTATTACTATTGATTCCACTGCTTTGACTGTGTCTGCCCTTTTTCTTAGAGAAGGAGAACTTTTACTAACCCATTTAAGTTTGTGAGCAGAGCTATGATTTCTTGCCAAGAATAGGACAAACAGGACACCAGTTCCTATAGAATTAAAGTAACCAGAGGATTGCAAACTTACCTGCAGTGGTTCTTCTAGGCACTTTGCTAATACAAAATACTCAGATGTTTCCAGAAGTAAAATGTCCCTAGGCATGAATGGAGTGCACTACTAAGCCAGAAGACTAGGAGACCAGGAGCTGACACAGTAAGCTGCTAGGGGAAGTAGAAACAAGAAAGCGACCGCTTAGAAATATATTTTGCTCCATGTGAGGGAAAACATTTCAGCAGCCAGAGCTGCCCCTCAGTGGAATAGCCTGAGAGAGGGGCAGTTGCAAGTCTCCAAGAGTGGGGCACCAGCTGTGTGATCCAAGGCTAGTCCTGTAACCTCTCTGGACCCCAAGCCCCTTGTCTGTAATTATAATGGTAGTGTGTTCATAGGGTTGTGGTGAAGATTAAATGAGAGAAATCATGCAGACTGCTAGGGCACTAGTGGACCCACAGTAATGTAGACGCTGAAAGGCTGTATAGATTCGGCAAGGTTTTGTTTTTATTTTTTATTTTATTTTATTATTTTTTTTCTTTTAGAGACAGGGTCTTGGTATGCAGTTCAGGCTGGCCTTGAGCTCACTTTGTAGCCCAGGCTGGTCTCGAACTCTCAATGATCCTCCTGCCTCAGCCTCCTGAGTGCTGGGATTACAGGCGTGCGCCATCACACACGGCCCCAAGGTTTTGTTTATGTAATGGAATTCTATTTTAATAGGTGTCGAAACAATATTATATAAAGTCATGTTTGGTAAAATAATCAAAATCTGTTGTTATAATCTAGTATCACAAAAATCAGTGGCTAAGGGACACTGATAGGGCTGTGGGCAAACTCTGATACGTGACCTCTGGCTGATTTGGACACGTTGTGATCTTGGGCCTACCCAAAGGGGTGCCAGGGTACTGGCTAGTGGCAAGGGTCAGACTGGTACCAGTGTTCCATGTACACCGGGATTAGGGAATTCCCTAAGGCAGGAGTAACTCTCACCCCACCAACACCCACATATAAACCCAAGAAGGCCTGATTTAGGATGATCTGGGCTTCAGGACAGGAAGAACTCAGAGGGACTGTGATTCTCACAAAACTCTCGGGCTACAGCAACAGAGCCAGCCTCACCCTGGGCTAAGGGACCCAGATGGCAGCCTGTCAGGCAAGACGAGGTCCAGCGAGGCTGGGAAGCCAAGACACAGCTCATGTAATGAAGAGCAACCTGAGAGCAACACTGGAGGGGTCCGATGCACTCTGTGTGACAGTTAATCTTGGCTGGTTTAAAACCTGCCTAGGGGACTGGTAAAGCACATTTCTAGGTGTGTTGAGGTGGATCACAGAGGCATGATCTTGGGGACTGCATCTGCCCCTGGCCCCTTTCTCTCCGGTGCTGTTCCCCTGTGCTCTTCTTGAGGTAAGCAGCTTTGCTCCACCACGGCGTTCCTGCTTTAGAGCCACTGAACCATGGACAGAAACCTCTAAACTCTGAGCCACAATAAAGCTCTTCTCCTGTAAGTGTCAGCGTCAGATATTTTTGCCCCAGCAATAAGAAAGTTAACTAACACACATCCCCATCATGGTGCTCTGGGGTTCTGGGGGTGCAGGAGACATATCCAGGAGGTTTTCCTCTTTCACCCCAGTGAGAACACTGGGGCCTGCAAATCCCCAGTGACCTGCTTTCCAGCCTCCTTCTCCTTCCTGGCCTTACCTGTTGGTTAGCAGTGCAAGGGCAGGAGAACAAGCAGCCAGTCTGCATATGCGTGCCCTTAACCCTGCCATGCCCGCACCTGCGTTGGGGCCATGCTTACACCTGCCTTAGGGTCAGGGAGCAACCTTTAACTGTGGAGCCAGCATCCAGCGCAGTTTCTTCCCACCACCACCTCCCTCTGTCCAGATTTTTTAGACATGCCTAGACCTGTCTAAACTCTCAGCAGGTACAGAGCTCAGGCCAAGCTCTTCCCAACCACCTCCCCTCCAAAGAACAATAATATCTTTTGTATGTGTGCACTTTCCAATGCACTTTGATATTTTGTATGTATTGATAAGGATTTTCAGTTATAAGTAAAAATAACTTGCTTTGGCTGTCATACACGGCAAAGGAATTTATTTAAATGATGATACTGAGTAGCTCACAGAATATCCAAGAAGGCTGGAGAATCAGGTTTGGAAGGATCCAGTCAGGAACGATGCCTCAAATTCCAGCTAAGCACTGTTCTCAGAAGACATTGTGAGTACTAAGGCTGGTGTACTGTCCCTATGGCCTATACTAGCCACACCCTCAAACTGGATCCTTTCGGTGAAACTACTATTACTAGTAACTGCAACTGTACCCATCAAATCACTAGAAGGTTGCTAAAGTCAGGCCTAGTGGCACGTGCCTGTAGTCCTGGCTACTTAGGAGGCTGAGGCAGGAGAATTACTTAAGCTCAAGAGTTCCAGCCTGGGCAATACAGTGAAACACTATCCCTGGAAAAAGAAAAAAAACATAGGCTGCTAAGCAGGACTCCCTTTTTTGCTATCACTCTGATTCAAAACTGAAGTAGGGGGATGATGGTTCTTGCCTGGAGAAGCCTAAATCTCAGGTCTGTGCCCATGCCACGGGTGGAAAGGAAGCTGCTTTCACTCCATGAGACATGGAATTCCTTAAGCACAGGAAGGAGGCTCAGATGCCAGGCAACCCAAAACAGTGACAGATGTCTACCACTACATCTCCTTCCATTATCACACCACATGTCTTATCAAGATGACTCTTACTAATCCCGTCACAGACAGGAGAAGTAGACCAAGGCCACTTCTCTACCAATAGGTTGAAATAATAGGGAAAAAACAAAGTCTTGCACTTAGGTTTAGAAAAGATTAGTGGCATAACTAGGTTTAGCTATAGGTCACACAAAGATCTTAGAGTCTCAGCCAACTATAAACTTCTCATAAGACAGCTGAAGAGGCTGCTGACTTGGCCAGTATGCAGACTTATGGGTGGGACAATGTCCTGGCCTCTGAGTCTGCCAGATTTCTCTTGGGGCTGAAAATTCCAGTCTGGCTATATATTTGCAGGGATGGGAGGTCAAGATGGAGTGGTTCCATAGCATCTGGTGTATGTGTCCTGCTGCTTCAGTAGGGCAGAAGTGGAACTACACAAAAGCCACAGAACGCAGATGCCAGCTCAACAGCTAGAGTGCTGCAAAAACTGGACATGCCATCCCACCAAGTGATGAGGTCCCCATGGCCGCGGGCACACAAGCAGAGGATAGAAAGCCATCCCGCAGAAACTGTAGTTGAACTAGGCATGGATGCAGTCCCTTCCAACTGTAAGATGCTATGTTGAGCCTATACGTGTGTTGAACAGTGGGCATTATCTACAGGTTAGAGCACTACACTCTACGAACCCCTTATGGAAGTACTGAACTAATCAGTGACAAAAAGAAAAGAAGAGCAAAGAAAAGTGATGTGTACTCTTATTGGGCATCAGTTATATGCAAGAGTAAAAGGAGAGACCATTTCATTCTCTTTATTAGCAAGTACTGAAAGTACTGGCCAGTTTCAGAGGGGCTATAACAAAGCTGGATCGTTTACGCTGCTGATTAGGTGGAATGGTTAGCAGCCCTTTCAAAACGGTATGGCAGATAGCACCAGAAAACTAAACCTATGTTTAATCCTTCAACCCATTAACTGTCTGCTTGGGTATTTACCTTAAAGAGTGATTTGCAAAAGGCAAGTGCTATAAACTTGAAGATATTTATTGCATAATTATTAATAACAGCCAAGTCTTACATAATAGGGTGGCATATTAGGTCATTGTTATAAATTGTGTTTATTAAAAAATCACTGCTTCTCAGGGGTTGGTCTGTATCTTGGCCACCACTGCATCCGCAGCACTGTCCAGAGCACAAAAGTCTCACTGAATGTTTGTTGAATGAATGAGTGAATGAGCAACTGAACAAATGAGTTCCAGCAGGGGAAATAGCACATTTTTTAAAAATACAGAACCAATGATTAAATCTAAGCTATGATTTCCACTATATGAGAGACTATCTACACATGTGTCCTAGTGTAGACTGTATCACAGAAAAATTAAAAACAACTACTAGGGTCACAAATTAGGACAATGTGCTGTATTTTATTGCATTCATGTTATGTATGAAGTGTTGAGTTACATATTGTACTATGGATACAGCAGTCAACACAAT